>NC_088200.1:22470638-22784723 GCF_028769735.1 Zonotrichia leucophrys gambelii | reverse complement strand
ATTTTAAGTTAATCAAAACTCTGAGATAAGGGAATTAGATCGAGAAAGAGAAAAAAGGGAAGATAGAAAAGATACAGAAAAGAACAAACATAACTACCACTCCTGGTTCCAGAGGTGTTCAACTCACAGACTTTGAAGAAACAGAATAAATACTCTTTTCATTGGACCTCAGTATATGAAGTAGAAGAAAATATGACCACTGCATTTATTTTATGAGGAAGGGCTAGCTGTGATTCACAACTCAAAGCAAGAATGTCAGATAGCTCCTACCAGCTTGGAGTAGGAATATCGCAATGTTGATACTGAAACTCAAGAGATGGGCTCATTTTAATGTAAACATCTCTTAATCTATTTTTAATGGCTAGTTTAGGCATATGCCACTTCATCTTGGGTTTATTGAGTTATTTGTCTCATGTGAATCCTACTTTTGCCAATAATTCTGCTTGGACACTGTATATAGCAAAAATATACTGTGTGGAAATATACATTATGCTGTGCTCAATCTGTTAATATTTCAGCGGTGGATCTAGAGTATTTCATCAGCATCTCAAATCCAGAACTTTCAAAGTTTTTTTGTAGTAATTTTATTGCCATTATAATTTTTATCATAGGCTACCCAAATTAGTTATTCCAGTCTCAGTGTGCATGCAGAGATGATTTACTCTGAGTGATTTACGATGATTAGGGGTATAAACAGAAAAAAGTTAGGTTTCTTTATCTGGAAAATGTCAAAATAGTTCCTCCATAGAAAGCAACACAAGCTGTACTAGAAAATTGACAATGCTTAGATGAATCTTCATCTCAAGTGTATCTTTTATTTTCTGTGGATGTATTGGTGTTGCCAGATGAAAAATTGTCTACACCTGGTGAGCTAACACAATGCTTACAATTCTTCAAAGCCCACTGGCTCATGGAACTACAAAATGCCCTCTGTGTAGGAAGGAGAATTGGGAGGTACCCAGCCCCAGTTTCTGCAGTTCACCAGTCAGTCAGTCAGCTCTTTTTGGGTCCCTGACAACTAGGGACCACTGAAGGGGCCCCCAGGGCAGAAGAGCACACGTATAAAGAAGAAGGAAAATCTGTTCATGATTTCAGGAAAATTATTATCATATGTATGTTTATTCTGGTACAATCAATGAATGTGTATGTAAAATACAGTATATAAACAGAATTTTTCATGTATACAGTATGCACAATATTTGGGAGGAAATATCCCATCGTGCAGCTGGCTAAATAAAGAATGCCTGCTTCTTAATGCCACACTGGTGTTGAAGAGTTTTTTTACCTTTTACAGATTTTTTTGGTAACAACCTCACTCAGATTTGAAGAGACCAGTGTTGTCCAAGAAGGCTCTATGACATCAACAAATGTAGTAAGCTAGGAACAAGTCATGTGTCATATCCATTGCATATGGTTTCTTTCCTGATATCAGAAGTCAATGCAAGGGACCTGTACTTAGCCACATTCAGATGGAAATCAGAGCGTTCAGATTTGAAAACTCCTTTTGGCCTACTAGAAAATGAAAGGCAGAAAGTAGTACCCATCAATGTTGAATTAATTTGATAAAACAACATTAGTAGACTTAATAAGGCCAGAAACTTCCCTGCAAAATAATAACAAGCACTTGGAAGCATCAAAGTGACATTTGTATTGCCTATTATGGCTTTCACCTTGAGACCCATATGTTCCTGACAACAGCAGTAAAATCTGTCAAATGGAAAGAAAGTTTCAATGGGCACTTTGAAAAGACAGCATTAGCAACCTACAAATGTTAATGCCAATTGATTGTCCTTCCTAAGGTAATGTGTACTGTAGGAGATAGCTATCTTACACCAGAAAGTTATAAGCTTTATTTGGAACTATATGAAGTGAATTGTCTCTGCTGAATACTGAATAATGAAAAACATTGTAAAGAAAATGGAGTTTGTATAACATCACATATCTTCAGACGCCGGTGTTAAATTTTGGAAGTGGGGACCAGAGATTTTTCAGTGAATGGATCATTTAGCTTGTATGTCACCATTTCCGATCTTATTCTAAGTAATTTGTCCTATATCCCTGTGTATATGATTGCAATATACCAATTTATCAGAGACGTATAAATATGTATCCATGAAAGGAACAAACCATTGCAGATGTGTTAGTGGGCAACTAGGTTATCCTTAATTCTACCTGATCCAGATTTATGGTATGATGGTGAATATAATCTATGTTTTATCTTCTTTGAATGGTTTTATGATGAGATAATTGTGGCCCAAGGAGACTAATTTTCATTGTAACACTAAAAACCACAGCAAAAAACTTGCATTCTTGAATTTAAAAGTATTTTTAATATTGATGGTGTTTGTATAAATTTGTATTTATTGTTTCCATGAGAATGAAATACATTCTTTTTCAGTTTTGTTCTCATCCAAGAGGCCCGATAAGAGAGTACTATGGAGATTTAGTAAATGTCAAGTTGCAGATTATCAGATAAATCCTATGCTCTTTTGACTGCAATTTGGACGACTTCTTAATTCAGAAATTGTAGTCAGATTGGCTTCTTTGTAAAGAAACTATAGAATGACAGCACACAATAAATCATGTCTAGCAACATGCTGAAAAACTGGCAAGAGACAGCTTGTACAGTGACAAATACA
Source organism: Zonotrichia leucophrys gambelii (assembly GCF_028769735.1). Lineage (NCBI taxonomy): Eukaryota > Metazoa > Chordata > Aves > Passeriformes > Passerellidae > Zonotrichia > Zonotrichia leucophrys. The sequence continues at coordinate 22,782,084 of NC_088200.1, read as the reverse complement.
GCTGACAACAAACATACGCCTGTTTGGTAGAATTTATGAGGAAAGAATACAGTCAAGGAAAAAGGACTTAGCTTTACAAGACATTTGAAAGTCTTTTCTTTATTTCTTACTAACAGTGAAAATGCAACATTGAGGCTAGCAAATAACTTTTAGTCATTTTAAACACAACTAGCTTGTGAAGAGAAAATGTAGATTAATGTAGATTAATGTTTTGATCATCAGCCTTTTATTTTATTGCCAGTGGAACTAATAAGTAAGTGACTCTAATGCATACTGATTAAAGGATAGCATGGTGCATCTATTTTTAACACACACATTTTGTATCCTCCCTCCAAAGCTAGGAGTAAAACATAAGAAGAGTTCATCCATTATTCTTTGATGCAAAATGAAGTATCAAGCCATTTTTTCAGTAAAAATAAAAGAAAATTTTATTATAAGAAATGACCTTGCAAGAAAAGTCATCAGATTCAAACTCTTTCATAATTAACTCCTCAGTTATCTAAATTAAATAATCAAGGAGTGGTCATAAAAATTATCATGGCTGAGTCCTACTGAAATTTTTATACCTTGGTATTTTGTGTTGAAAACTACCAATGGCTTTGGTAAAGATTAGCTCTTCAGTAAGTTTATTCTTTTTAGTCAAAATAAATGTGTTCGATAAAATTTAATTTCACAGTAATGGTATAAAAATTCTAACTGAAACTGGTAAATGTTAAATGTTACCTCTCCAAAGAGCTGAAGCATATTGTAAAGGATACAAATGGAAAGGAACTTAAAAATATCAAAAAACTTCAGGAAGTTTACAGGTAAATGATCACAGGTGTTTACTCTGTTTTGAGAGAAAGAAGTGAAAAAATAAATATACTTAATTTAATGTTTTATTAAATTTTATCTCACACCTACAAGACTTCCCTGAGGAGAACAGTTCTGAAGATAAACAAAAATGCTTGAGGATTGCAATGATGTATTAGAATTTTTATAGCACATTTATACTAGGAGAACCATGCAGAAGAGATTAAAAGCATTAGTTCTGTCAGTTTAGGATGAAGTCCTTGTGGACTGCAGTGTTTGAAGAGTTTTGGAATCATTATTGGAAAGAGCATCCTATTAATAAAATAACCCATATATAGCTCTCTCCAGATATGAAATCTCCTTTGATTTTTTAACTCCTAGACAAAAGGTCAGCTAGCTAAGAGCAGTGATCTAGTCCATGAAAAACTCCGAACCCATCTCTTCAATAATCTCTTCTGTATATGGTTTAGGACTAGCATGGGTTGGTTTACTGTGAAAGTTTCTGGCAAGCAAGGCCATGCGTGGGAAGACAGCAGTCCTGTGCTTCTGTTTGTCATGTTACAAGAACACAATTTTCTTAAAAAATGTTTATATATATTTGCATTATTAAAGAACTTCTGAAAGACAGAGATAGTTTTTAAAGACACTGGTGGTGTGCTGTACCTGAATAATAAATTAAGAATAACTCACTTGTGGTTTAGAAACTTCAGCTGTGCAATGTACAAAACCAACACCATATTAACATTGGAAATACTAGGCCTAAGTTCATTATAGCACAAAGTTTGCAAAAAGTGATATAAAAGAGGCAACTCATGTAGTCTGGAAGAGCCTCCACTTTGTGGAGATGGGGAAGGAAGGCTATTCTCAATTTTCCTCAGTTATAGATTTGTATTAAACCTTGTCACCCTTCTCATGATACATTCATTAGGACTTCCTCCAGGTATTTGCAATGTAGGCAAAATAGTCAAATATTAAATATAGTAATGTGTGTTTGATTAATCTGACTTCATCACTAAAATATGGACTTACATTAGAAAATACTTTTTCAACTTTGTAAAGAAAAAACAATATAAATCGCCAGGCAAATATTCGTGTTCACAGCCCTTGTTCTTTTTTATTTTTAATGACATAATAAAAGAATCTTATATTCATTTGACATGTGCATCTAATCTGAGACTGAAAACCTGATGCATTTATTGCAAATTTCAAAAGAAAATAAAAAACTATAAAGCAGTGCTTGTTTCTTTAAAATTTCATGAAACTCACGGAAGTTACTTTTTTTCACAAATGCAAATGGCTTGATTATGAGAGTTTTTTCACAAACTCTCCTATCTAAATAGAAACAATTGTATTGACGTCCTCATAAAATCAAATTACTATTTATCCATTCTTGCAGATATTCAAAATACAACTGGACAAGGCCTTGATCTAAGTTACTCCTGCTTTGAGCAAAGCACAGGAAGAAGTGACAAACTTTAGACCTTCTGAAACTAAGCTATTCTATGATTCTAGGTTGCTTATTCTTATGCTTATGCCACTTAACCCTCCATGGCTTGTTCACATTACACCATTTTGGTTTAGGGTTTTTTGATGTTTTTCTTTTTTTGGGGGGGTGCTATTTTTTTTGTTAAACTAAAATAACGTATTTCATGGTTTGGAAATACATTATTTGCATAGGGGGACACTTTGTGTGGAATATTTTCAAATTACTCACGATACTTCTCAGATTTTTAAGAGAATGGACAGATATAAATGTATTACAAAAGTTTATCTATTGCAATGATTAAAATAAAAACCAGGTAGTTCTTAAGTATATACTTGCACAAATGAAGGGAAATATTAATAAAATATATCTGTGGTCCAGAGAAGTTGATGAAGAAAAATCAAATACTGTTTCAGTTACTGAGATATTTTCATGAATGATGAGTAGTCTTTAATTTTTGAGATTGCAAAATTATTTGTTTAATGCACATTTTTATTTTGAAACAAAAGACAAAGCAATCAACGTCTAGACATACTCTTGTTCCTTATTGCAACTACTTATTAATGTGATTTTGTTTCCCAGAAAAATAATCAAGGCCAATACTGTCTCTTGCAATGCTGCCTGCAGAAGTCCTCAGTGAGAAACTGCAACTAAATTAACGTCAGTGTCAGTTTAAAGAAACGAGGGGCACTCTGTGGGAATTACTCTGTTTGCACCTGTTACAATCTGATCCTACTGTCTTCTTCTTCAACTGGCTAGGAGCAGAAAAGCTTCCAGCAATATTAAGTAATAATCAAAAGGATGCATTGGGAAATTTCCCCTGCGGTGAAGATTAAGAATTAAGAATTCACCTCTTTTCAGCCCACATGACAATGGGAAACAAATTTTCAGACTTCTGTTCAGACACCATTACTTAGTGATAGCAAAAGGAGCATACCATTAGTGTTAATTACACTAATAATCCTACCATGTAGGATGATATATATACACTCTAATGAAGCTCTACCATGCATCAAAACTCAGAGGGAAACCTAGAATACATACATTTCTGCATACTAGAAAATGTAGCTGAAAGGACGCAACATAAATCCATCTGTCTTAGGAAATTCTTGTTTAGAGAACAAGAATGTAGAGAATTAGCTAAAAAATATCTTAATATCAAATTTTTGTAGGTTTGTGCTGTGCTTATTTGTGGATAATTCAACTACTGAATTTGTTCAAAAAAGGAAGAGTTAACTTTGATTCCGACCAGCCAAAGAAAGTATGGTTTTCTGACTGCAAAATTAAAGCAGATTTTAAAAACTACTGCCTAGCACAGCAATTCTTACAGGAATAACATAGGAATTTAGATGTGACAATATTTATGGTAATTATAAAATCTTGAGTTACAACCATCATTGCTAGTTTGATTGCTCTCAAATGCTTTTCATCTGTGAAAATCTACATTATTTGCAAATTTACACTACAAATGTGTTGTTGTTTACTATACAGAGGGCTTCTGAGACTAGAAGATGTGTAACCAATGCAAGTGTTAAGATCTCCTGTCTCTGAGAGAATTTACAAGCAGTCTCCCTGGAACAGAAGCCACAGTCCAGCAGACAGCTTTGGATATTATTTGGAATGCTTTCCCCTGGTCCTCTGTGTTTTACCATGACTTTTCACTCTATCTGTGTTACACGGCCATCTGTCATGGCTTGGCATGGCTTCAGCTTTAAATATTACACAGAAAATCAAGATTATTTTTATCTTCTCCAACAGAACTTGGAGAGTACCTGAGCTGGCCTTCTCAATATCCTGGAGAAGCAAAAGTAGCAGTCAAAGGACAATTTTTCACAAACCACTTCTAAAACTGAAATTTGTCAAAATAACTTGAAAACTAAGTAGCTGAAATTATTAAGAAGGAATATAGACAATATAACTACAATACTTCCCTCACTGTACAATTTTTGCCTAATTCTCATTTATTTCATTTTTCCTAATTTGATCTCTTCCATAATTTAAGTTTTGACTTTTAAGATAAAGGGATTTTAGGGTATATGTGTAATTACTGCAGGAGGCCTTTCTGCAGATCATTTAGATTTTTTTTGTTCATCTGTGTTTCTGGGTATGCAGGTACATCAGCAGGATATGCTTTTCAGTACCAAGTATGTAGAAACACCATGATTTATGAAATTTAGACTACAATAGAAAACACCAATGTGTATTTCTTCAATTTGTCAATGTGAGGAGTTCATGAAGAATATCTTAATGAAGAATTCCTGCCATTTCTGTCACTGTACACCTGGCACCTGTACAGTTGGGCACCTACTGCAAGTCTTGAAGACCTTTTACTGTCTTAGAAGACCAACAGAAGTCATTGGGGGATTTGAAGCATCATTGCTTCAAATCCCCCAATAGTCAGCAGTACTTCTGAATGAAAGAACACGTAATGCAAGTAATGAAAGAGCCTTACTCTTGGCTTGTCTTCCTCTCTCTACCAGCTGACTTATTCTGCTCTTCCTACTGCATACTTGTGCAACCCCTCAAGTTTGAGCTCTTACCTGCTTTCTTTCAGGACATACTCCTTTACTACAGGCTGAGGTTAATTTCTAGATTAAAATTAGGCTGGTTTCTTATGGTTCACTGAAGGAAAGTCAGTGTACAGTGGTATATTTTTATAGTTTATCTTGGAATGAATACTGTCTTAATGTCTTTAATGGGCAATTAAAAGCATTATGTTCATCAGGAAAGCTCTACTGAGAACAGAGTTCAAAAATCTCCTACCCTGTATTACAAAATTCAGATCTTCACCTTCCACTATTCTTTCTGTACAAACTCCATTTCAGTAGTATTTGGCCAAGCAACATGCAATAGAAACAGCAGTTAGTACTGATTGCTGAAGCAATCAGTTATGAAAGATGTACCTAGGTTAGAAAGCTGTTTATTGTCTTTTTTTACCTGAATCATCATTGCAAAGAAAGTAGTTGTTCTTGAATGCTGGCTTGTTCACCTCCTTTTCCTTTTTCTAATATGCAGAAGAACTAAAAAGCCTACAAACCTGCATCTGTTTTCATCTTGATCAAGTTTAAACCATATGACTAGAGAAAATCTGTTGAAGTAAACTACTGTAAGTTTCAAATATAGTTCAGTATTCTGGGAAAACCTTGAACAGTTTATGATTGTAGGTGGCTTGAGAATAAAAATACATCCTGTCAGAGCCAGACTTTTAATTCACTAGAATAGAATTAAACAAAACAACTTCTAATGCCTCCCTTAAGACCTGTATCTGTCCTTGGCCTGCTGAAATACACAAAATCACAAACTAGCCATTAGCATCAAATGCATGTCCTGGAATATTCAAAAAAATATGACTGCACCAGTGTCTTTTATTGTAGCTCTGATTAAATAAGGGGACATTCAAGTACTACTCAACATCTTCTTTTCTAGCAGTTAGTAAAGAGAGACTTTGTGAAGTGTTTCCTCCTGGTCATGTCTTAGATCTAAGAAATAATTGTGGCCTTTAGACTGATAAATGGATTTTTTTAAAATATATTTGTCCTGTTAAAGCATTCTTCCTTTAATATTTGATAAAATTTTTGTATTAAAGACACGTCAAAGTTAGAAACATATATTTCTAAGTAATCAGTATGAGAATGCTAAACGATAAATCAGCTCTCTGTCATTTCTAAAGGTCAAACAACATCATAAAACGAAATCTTTTTTTGTTTATTTTTATAAATATTGTCATTCATGTCATTTGTGACTGAAAGGTATTTGCAATAAATTTATTTTTTGCTGTACATTATGGTACAGAATCAACAGTATGGGTGGGTTTGGAAGGGACCAATGAAGATCATCCCCCTTCCTCAAACAGGATTACTAGAGAAACTTGTACAGAATCACATCCATCTGAATATCTTCAGAGAATGAGACTCCACAGTCTCTTTGGACAGGCTATTCAAGTGCTTTTCCACCCTGAAAGTAAAGAAGTTTTTCTGCATATTTGAATGGAATAGTTTTTTATATTATATTTTATTTTATATTTTAAAATTTTAGTTTGTGCCTCTTGCCGCTTGTCCTGCTACCGGGCAGAACTGTGGAGAACTGGCCCTCTTCTCTTCATACTCACCTGTAAGATATTTGTCTCCGTTGGTAAGATTCCCTTTCTGTCTTTCTTCTCAAGGCCAAACAGATCCTTTTCCTTGTGAGATGCTCCAGTCACTAAATCATCTTTGTAACCCTCCAGTGAACCCTCTCCAATAGTTCTCTGTCTTTCATGAACAGGGGAGCCTGCAGGTGGACACAGCACTCCAGATGTGGCCTCACCAGGGCAGAGTAGAGGGGAAGGATCACCTCCCTCAACCCCCTGACCCCTTTCTTCCTAATGCACCCCAAGGTACCATTGTCCTCCATGGTAGCAAGGACATATTGCTGGTTTGTGGACAGTTTGCTGGCCCCCAGGTCCATGTCTGCAGAGCTACTTTCCAGCAGGTCAGTGTCCTGTAAAGTACAGGACACTGGCTTTGCCCTGTAAAGTACAGGACACTGCCTTTGCCCCTGCTGAGCTCCATCAGGGTTCCTGTGAGCCCAGCTCTCTAGTCTGCACAGACTGGCAGCACAGCACTCTGGTGCATCAGACACTCCTGCCTGCTCTGTGTCCTCAGAGAACTTGTGAGGGTACACCCCATCCCTTCATCCAGCTCCCTGATGAATATGCTGGGTAAGACTTGGCCCAATACTAACCCCTGGGAAACACCACGTGTTATGGACCCTGTGCTGCTGACCGCAGCTCTCTGAGCCCTGCCATTCAGACTGCTCTCGATCCACCCCAGTGCCCACTCATCCCCTCCACACTTTCTGACGCATAAGAGACAGTGAGAAACACCCTGCTGAAGTCAAGGTGGACAGCAGTCACTGCTATCCCCTTAACCAGGCAGTAATGTCAAGACAGGACACCATGAGATTCACTGAGCTTCTTTGGTGAATTCATGTCGAATACTGATAATCTTCTTCCACATGGTTTGGGTTGTCAGCTGCATTACTGATTCCAGATTAAAGGCTCCTAGCATACAAGTGGAAGTACATATTCCTTTGGAATACAGAAATCTGCTGCAGGCTGGTCTACTTAATTATCTATGCTCATTTCACTGCTGTGGGAACGTGGATTCAAGCAAGAAAAAGGTAAGGTATCGTCTTCTTTTCTTTCTTCAACTAGAAAAATGTTTGGCGTAGAATACACGATTTGGGTTTACCTTTCAGAGCCTCTCTTTAAGAAGGCAAATAACAAAACTGTTTGCAATGAGTAGAGCCCAGAAAATAGCAGGTATTAGTTAATTAGTAAGAGCATTTCTCGTCTGATCTACCTCCAAAAAGAGTCAAGTGTATTGTTCCAAGGAAATTGTAGATTTTCTGTTAATACCTCATTTGATGGGCAAAGGGTGTTAATGGTTTTGGTTTTTAACTAAAAAGAAAAAAAGCTATTCTTACATTATCTAAACTTCATGCTTGGGTGTGTTCTGATATTCCCATTGCACAGGAAAGTTACTGCAGTGTTTTTTATAGGCGGTGTAGCTCCAGTATTTTGTGTGTGGAGGTGGAACAATGAGGAAGGCAGCCTCATCTCCTGAAACAGAATTCAGATGTTTATAGAGTCATAATTGCTATTAAAACTTGGAAGATCTTCTATATGGTAATAGAGAATTATCTATGGAAGAAATCCCAGTAGAAATGTGAAGTCTGTGTAAAAACAAAAAGGCTGATTTTTGAGTTTCCACTCCAACAGACTTCTTTTGAAAGTCTCTTTGTATCAGGGAGAGGAAAAAAAAAGAAAGCAAAATAAAAGCACCTGTGCAAGACAATAAGTTTGCTGGAGCTTTGCATCATTTTGCTGCTGTCATGATTGCGGAATTGCAAAACATCTACTGTATGCAATAGTTGAACAAGTCAAGGTCAAACCTTGAGTCAAAAAAAGAAGATGAAACAGAGCAAACCATCCCAGTCTGAACCAGAGTAGGAATTTTGGATCTTCTACTTACTTTTTTCCTACTCTCTTTCTCTTCCATCTATTTTATTTTGGTTAAAAATGGGTAAAACATCTCTGAAGAGATGGGAACTGAAGTCAGTGAACAATGGTAGATGGGTTCTGTACATGTTCAGTTTTGGGCCCCTCATTGCAAAGGAAGACATTGAGGAGCTGGAACATGCCCAGGAAAGAGCTACAGAGCTGGTGAAGGGTCTGGAGCACAAGACTGATGAGAAACAGCTAAGGGAGCTGGAGAAAAGGAGGCTTGGCAATTTAGGTTCTCTACAGTTGCCTAAAAGGAAGCTGCAGTTCACACCACCCTACTTTTAGAAAATAAAGAAACAATGAAAGCTTACTCTGCACATCAGACACTTCTGATTTAAAATACACTATAACATGATGGCATGCAGCAAACTTGCTTCTGGAGGTGGTATATTTTGAAAGTGACACCACTGAAAGTGTACTTCGTGGTACAGGAGTAGTTTGGTCTCAGGCAGTATAGGATACGTTGAGGCATAGATTCCTAACTTGGAATTAATTTTTCCATTAAAATATGGTTATTATAAATAGGAACAGCTTTTTGTGCTGTCCAGCTAGGAAGGTCAGGTGCTAATGCAGATGTCTCTGCTGCAGCAGAACAAACAAAATAGGCACCAGGATTGCCTGTCTGTCAAGCTCCCACCCTGGCCACTGTGGGAACTATCGCAGCAAGAAAGAGGACAAAGCAAAGGGCAGTGAAGGGAAGAGACCATGACAGGGAATCTTGCAAAGAAAAGGAAAAGTGGTCTCTCACGGAATGCAAAACAAAATCCCATCTGAATCTTTCATCCTGCATGCATTTCTCACAGTTCATGCAGCAACAGTTCCCACATCAGATCAGAGGGAGGGTGTAAGGTCGAGGGAGCCATGTGCTGTGCAGGCAGCAGCCGTGCTGCAGAGTGACAAATGAGTGCGTCACAGCTGCTGGGGAATGTGCCCTCATCTCTAGATCTCTTTGTCATCTCCTTATAAGCCTAAATCTGTTTTCAGTTGCATGTCACTAAATAGTTTGAAAACAAAATTTCTGCCAGCTTAGTATTGCATAAATCGTTTAAACACGCCTTTGCTTAGATTGCACCCACAATGGCTCTGACCCTTCCACTCTGCTTTGTTGTATGTTGTGTGAGGGATGAAGGTTAGAAAAGCAGAACATATCTTTACATATGCATATGCATTTATAAATTCAAGAGTCCAGGAACCAAAGTAGTGGCATCCCTTTCAGTAAATATCCCAGGCTGTAATATATGCCCTACTGCTGCATATAGATAGTGGACAAAAATGCCCCATTCTTCAGGGCAATCCAGCAATCCATGGATAGTAAATTTCAAGCAGAATTTAAGAGAAGATTCTAACAGATTTGAAGTACATTTTTGTCAAACGAGTGTTCACTGATTTACTTCTATTTATGACATTTCTGTCATGTTTGCATGAGCTACCTGTGCTGTAGGTCCTTCAAATGTTAAAGTACCGTGAAGTGCTCATAGCTGCAGTTTGTTAGTAACTTCAGTTCTGTGACATTCTTTAGTCACTAATTTGTGTATTCTGTATTCATAAGCACACACCTGAATATTGTTACCTACATTAGACTGATATGATATTTAGCTTGACTTTGACACTTCAGTATGTGAACATGCTTTATGGAAGGCCGTCTGGGTAGAAAGCACCTTTACCTATTCACTGCCTACTTCCCTAAAAAGATGTTTATGACAGAAGAAAACTCAGAGGGAAATATCTTGATTTCATCTCACAAAATAACTGTAGTGAAAAAAATGACATAAAGTTGGTAGAATCATGAGCATGTTGTAATATCAATTTTGTCTGACCTGCTGATTTCAAAACACTTTTATTGCTAAGGCTGGTATTGTTATAACCAGAACTTCACAGCAATGCAGTAAAGTTAAAACATATTAATTAATCAATGTATAACAATGTGCAATATTAGCCATTGCTGAATTTGGGCCCTGTTTGGCAGCTTCAAGAAAGGTTAGAGATAATGAAATGCATGACCCTATAATAAGCACTATTTGTCTTTGGTTTGTTTGTTGGGTTTTGTGTGCTTGTTTTATTGAAAGACGATGTCATTTTATTTTTTGATCTGTTTGTATAAGGGGTAAGAAATAAGAATTTTGTAAAAAGGTCTCAAGATACACTAAGCAGAACAACAGGCTACTCACTAATCTCTCTGCAGAACAAAATTCCAGCCACAGCATCTACTGACTTTCATCTTCTCTAGCTATTGCAGCTTTGAATGCTGCCAGCCCTGCCCTGACACCTAACCTCATTGAAAACCCTCAACAATAAGTTCTGTATGTTAAACTGCATGGTTTGAAGCAAGTCCAAAAAGAATACTTTGCTATTGCCTAGTGCTTTTGCCCATCAGCCTTGAAATGGAATAAAAAAGGGCAGAAACAGGGAAGGAACACTTGCATTTGTTTCATTTATTGCATGTGACAGTTGTCTTCCGATTCCACTGACTCAGTAAGGTCATTTGTTTTGCACCCCTAATCAAAGCATATAAAAGTCTTGCAAGTATGATTTAGTTACCTCTCCCAACACAGAGGCCAGAGAACCTGTGAAGTCTGTTGTAAGTTTTTTGGCACTGGCTTTCTTGCTGAAAGGGCAAATCTTCTAAAAAGTTTGTTTTACCAATAGCTAGTTTTCTGCATTCCTGAGGATGTTATCTGTTCCTGCATAATTTTAGCAATGTCACCTGGATAAACCTCTACTGTGATACTTTTCATTGAATAGGAGCTGTAAGAGGTGAAGCAGGGGAAGCAGCCCTCAGTCCAAGAATTAAGTCGTTCTGTGTGGCTTAGCTCTGCTACATTGAAGCTGCTTGCCTCAGTGACTCTGTATCAAAATTACAGAAATTTGTTTCAGAACTCTTGCATTTTTTTCTCCACTTCAACAGTTCCCCTCATTGTAATCTTCAAATTATACATTTACAAGGTGTTCTGTGCCCAGACTCCATTTATTTGTGCATTGCAATACATATTTATGTCCCACAGACTGCAGGGTGCAGGGTAAGATCATGTTTTATCATCTTTATTCTTCCTAAAATAAGATAGAAATACTGTGAGCTGTTTTAAAACAAGGCTGAAGTCATTCATATGCGCAAACATAACATATATTAATAAAAACAATATAATTTGCATTTATTCAGTATATCTAAAGGTCTAATATAAAATGGTCCTAGGCAGAAAGAGATACTTATTTTTAAAGACAGATAGTAATGCATGACACATACACAATGCCTTTCTTTTGCTTACAAGTAACAGATTATTTGCTTACTTATCAAAGGCAGAGTAACCAAGATGGAATATGTTGCATCCTGGGGACTTTAATATACTATCAAGAAGAAATTTTGAAGAAATTTTGAAGAAATTTAAATGTATTCACATTAACACAATAGCACAGATGCAAATACTAGGCTGAATCATTCTGATCCAGTTGTATTAGAGCGACCTTGCCATGACTTGGGCATGCCTGCCTGAGAAAATACATCCAAGATGAAGCCTCTACAGGTGGCATGCAGAAAATTGCTATTTGCTCTTGTCTGACCACTGCTGGGCCCCATTGATCTGTTAAGTTGACCTGATAAGTCTTTGTCACCAAAAGAGAGATGAAGCTCTGTTCCCCTTTCTCAGGATGCTCAGTGTTTATGACAACCTTTAGACTGCTCTGTGAACAGATTAATTTCATCAAACTAGCAGAAAAGTAAGCTAATAGAATAGGAATAATAATTTTCTGATCATTCAGTGTATCATCTCTGTTCTGATCACCCAGTCATGTATGGGTCTGAAAAATTAAAAAGTATGTTGGAAAAGAGGAAAATAGGTAAGGGAATAAATGAAAAAAAAAAATCCAACAGTGAGGTGATGAGTCAGTAGAAACATGCAGTCTGCAGAATACTCACAAGGTAATGACTAACAATCCATCTATGAGACATTTAATTCTTTAAATTTTGAGTTAAAAATCAAATTTCTGTTGTGAATATTAATCTCTATTTGTAAGGGTCACTTTTGTAAATTCACAGAAATAATCTGATGAGTAGCTGAAATGAGGATATCTACATCCATTTGAACATCAGTGTTCTAAAATAAAAGTCTGGAAAAACTGCCTAACAACACTTTGGAAGTATGTAGTGTTGAACAGCCAACTATAAAAATAACTTCCTATATCTCTTCCTTACATCTAATTCTAATCCAAACCACATTTAGAAGAAGGATGTGTAATTGTAAATACTCAACTAGGTGGCAAGGTAGCACTGTCATTTAATATCTGAGCTACACTGCAATGGCACACTTCAAGGTTCTTCTGAAAAAATATTTATTTTTTAAAAAGTTAGATCCTTACACAGTTGTCTGTCACAGACATCTTCTCATAAAAATCCTTTCTTTAGGATTTTCCCTTCTGGGAAGCTGAGGCCCCAGAAAAAGAATGTAAACTATGGTTATCTGCTGCTGCAGAATGCAACAGGTGCACCTGTGATTGGCCCGTGTTGGATGTGTATAATTAATGGCCAATCAAAGACCAAGCTCTCTCTGGGACAGAGTCGGAGAGAGCTCCTTTGTTATTCATTCTTTTCTATTCTTAGCTTAGCTAGCCTTCTGAGAACTTTTCCTTCTATTCCTTTTAGTATAGTTATAATGTAGTATATATATCATAAAATAATAAATCAAGCCTTCTGAACATGAGGTCAACATTCTCACCTCTCTCTTCACCTGCAACGCTTGTGACCACTGTCACAGTTGTCTATCCACATAACTCCAAGACTAGCCTAAAGATCTGAGTACATTTCTCACAGCTCCTATTTACAGTCACATATTTCTCCATCTCAGGCTGAATTTTTCCCCAAAATAAAGTCTTCTGTGGCGAGTGACAGAAAGTAATACTTTCAGAAACATTTGACTGACTGACATTTGCAAGGATACTGTATACATGCATTTATGAATGCTGAGGGCCAAAAAGCTGGAGCAGACTGTTCTTTGTTATGAGACTGTGCTTATGGATTGCACCGTGGGAAGGCAGCAGCAGTGACATTCACAGACCTGTCCTGTGCTGGGCAGGCTCACTCTTCTGATGCCTGATAAGGGAGAGGGCTCAGCCTCACATTGTCTACTGTGCTGTCTACTGTGCTTCTTGTAGTAACATTCCCAGTCACTCAGACATTAAAAATTATCTTTTTTCCCTCGATTTTCTACTTAAGAACATCAATTCTATTTTAAATTTATTTCCTTGTTGAATTAAGATTGCATTCAGACAAAAAGAATGGAGGACAAGACACATACTTTGGTTGAAATCTTTTGATCCAATGATTCCAATGAATAATTTTTAACTTATACAGTGTAAAAAAGTGGTGCTGTTTATTTTTATGCTCCTTTGGTCACTCCAAGTAAGTTCTGTCACAATAAACAGCCAAAGGAAACACTTTCCAAGTGAAAACTGACATATCCTCCAGTTCCCTTTGACATAAAACTGCTCAGACAATTTCTGGCTATCCTTTTGCTAAATTCTGTCCATATGCTGCAGGGGTGGCCAGTGTGGGAATTTTGAGTTGTATGTAGCTGATGAATGGTTCGAGAAAGGTTGCTGTGCAGCTGCTTTTTGGTGTGCCTGGTGACATCTCTGATGTGTCACTGTGATGTTTGAACCCCTCTCCTCTTGGAGAGGACAGAGGCTTGAGAGCCTGACATTGCTGGGTTAGCCTGAGAATCTCCTGTACATCCAGCCTAACTCTACCATTCAGATGAGCCTGTCTCCACACCAATGAGAATTTAATATTTTTTCTTCCTGTGATTTTTTTTTTCTCAAAATGTATCTATTGCCTGAATGAGGACCAGAGGTTTCAAGCCAGTATACACCCCCAGCAAGTATTTGATCAATATGCTAATATGTTACCCAGCTGCCTAGAACCATAGAATGGTTTGTGTTGGAAGAGACCTCAAAGATCATTCACTAGTTCCAACCCACTCTCTTGGCAGGAACATCTTCTACTAGACAAGATTGCTCAGAGCCCCACCTAACCTGAAACATTCTCAGGGATGTGGCATCTCCAGCTTCTCTGGGCAACGTCTGCCGGCGCCTCACAGGAAAGAACTTCAACCTAGTCTAAACCCACCCTCTTCCAGTACAAAGACATTGTTATCTCACTATGTGTGAAAAGTCCCTCTACAGCTCTCTTGTAGGTCCCATTTAGCTACAGAAGGCCTGAACAGCCCCAGCTCTCTCAGCCTTTCTCCAGAGGAAGGGTGGTCCATCCCTCTGACCATCTTGGTGGCCCTTCTCTGGGCTTACAACAACAGCTCCACATCCTTCCTGTGCTAGGGACTCAAGAGCTGGATGCAGCTCTCCGGGTGGGGTCTCACAAGAGTGGAGAGGCAGAAACACCTCCCTTGACCTTCTGGCCACACTGCCTTTGATGCAGGCCAGGACAGGGCTGGCTTTTGGGGCTGCAGTAACCCGCTGATGGCTCTGGTGCAGCCTCTCACCCACCAGCACCCCCACTCCTTCTCACCAGAACTGCTCATGGTCCGCTCATCCCCCAGCCTGTGCTCACATCAGATGTTGATCTAGGGGCATCATTATGACTCTTTCTGTACTAAAACAGCAGTTAGCAAGGTTTCCATACATATCCTGTTACAAGCAACTCAGACCCCGAGTGGGAATGAGTAATAAAAGTTTCATTGAGAACCAAATAAAAATACACCAAGTACAAGGGACAGTGCCAGGAGTGTGGCTTGATGCCAGGGGCTCGTTCACAAAATGGTGGCTCTGCCTTTTATACACCTGGGAAATTGCGTCAGCCACATGAATATATATGAGCATATTTTAATATTTTCCTTATATATATGCTTGGCCCCTCCCAAAGTCTACCAGCTGACTCTCCTTTGTAGTCCATTGGTGGAGTCTTTCTCACAGTATGATTGTTGGCAAGGTGTTACCGTGTTGCCCCAGGGACAGACCTCCCCCATTCCCAGCTGTCCCATGCAAGGGGCGCGTGTGCACATCCTGAGGGACAGAGCTCTCTGGGGCAACAACAGGGAGGGGAGAAGAGGTGATTGAAGGGAGATTAAGGGGTACAAAATCAAGCTACAGCAACAGAGTCCGACAGCAAAAGAACTTTAAACCTTAATAAACCTTTTTAACACACAAAATCATTTGTGGGAGCTTGTCATAACTCATCTATAACATCTGATCTTGCTGCTTACACCAATGGATACTAAAACTGAGTACTTTGAAAAAACATCCTAAAGTCACTACACCAGATCAAGATTCCAAGTCAAAGATGGCAAAATTCAGTCAGCTGGTAAGACTTAGGAGTCTCCTGTCTGAGTTTGTGTTATATCAGCCATACATATTTGTAATAAAAGAAATGGGTCTGGGAACAAGATGGTCAAGATTGAATGGGCTCTCTAGAGGTCATTTTTCCAAATCACATGTCCAAACAAAGTCATCTGGAATCAATTACAGATGGCAAGAATGTCACAACTCCCTACAATATGTGGTTGTTTAACATTAAGACACCTCAGCTGTGAAAACTGTTGATGAAACTTTGAAAAAAATAAGTCCAGCAACCCTGAGCAATAAGTTCCAGTACTTGCTCACATTCACCATGGAAAAGTGTGCTGCGGATCAGAGGGAACTTATGTTTCAGTTTGTGCCCATTTGCCCCGACCCTGTCACTGGACACTGCTAGAAAGAGCCTGGCTTCATCCTCTGTGTTCCCTCGGCATTCAAATGTTAAGTCCCCTTTGAAGATCAGGTCCTGTGAATATGAGATTATTTGGAGATAATTTTACAAGGTCTTGCCCACCATTTCTCCCTGGTCAATTGACCTACAACAAATCCTCACCACCATATATGTTACCCATGCTGGTCTGCTTTAACCTATAAGGTTTCAGTTGGCTTATCATCAGTGCCTAGATAGAGCTCCAAAAAGCTGTTCTTCCACATAAAGGGTGACTCTGCACCCATAACTTCCTACCTGGTCCTTCCTAAAAATCTTGTGTCCCTGCACTGAAGCACCCTGTGAACATAGTACCAGTAAAATCAGTAAAGCTCACAACAGCCCAGAGATTTCTAGATTTTCCTATGTGTATTCCATGGCGTCATTGATACCCAATGTGACACCCCATTCCTCTGACCCTGTAACCTCTAAAATGCCGGAGTTGTAGGCATACTCCTTAATGGTAATGTTCCTTGCAGCACTTTAAATTGATACCAACATCCAGAAGCAGCAAGGAGTACTTGTCGGCAGAAGGCAAAGCACAGCACTGAGTAATCTGGGAGTTTAGTATAGATAATACTATTTCTGGGTACTCTCTTAACTTATTAATAGAGACATAGCCTCAGATTAACTTTAATCCAAATGACGCAAAAGGGAAATTCCTGATTATTATTTTAATTGTTGCTTTAAAAGGCAATCAAGAGCACAACTGTTCTTATTGCTCTGAAGAACACGAACAGTAATACAACTTTGCATCTCAGACACTAATTATACACAACCTCAGACTATGTGCTGTCGAACCCTGAGGACAGTACAATCCCTTGCTTTGCATAAAGGCAACCATATTGAGATGAGGAAATTATTTTCCTGAGATAGTATTCACTTTAAAGATGAGTGTTTCTTTTAAGGTAAAGAGGGAAATCAAAGCAATGGGAAAATAAAAGTTTGGCAACAGTGTAGATTTATACTTGAATAATTTTTCTTAGATTTTTTTATGCATGTAAACTTTTTCTTCCCTATTTTAGGAGATTTGAGAGGCACAGTCTTCTGTCTGTCCAGTTGAAAAAAGTACTAACTTATTTTCAAGTCAGTTTAGAAGACCTTCTTTGGTTACACTGCTAATCCATCACTTAAGGCACAGAGTTAGCTGCTAGCTGTGTAGGACACAAAGCTACAAGAGTGGCCACACGCTTTGGCCTGTGTTAGAGCCCCAGTGAGCCCCTGGTTGTAGATTGAGATAGAAGTGGTTTCTCTTCACTCAGGTCTCTGTCTTAAGGCTATACATTTCCCTTCTGTATCTCTTTTTTTCTCCTAACTGAAGCCTGAAACTTTCAAAGCGTTTATTTTTTATCCTGCTGAGAGGCTTTGAATAGCTCTGGCAGTGTTTATCCACTTATAAGCAGAGGGAACTATACAGTTATTCTGCCACCTGTGGACATAGTTCAATATGGATTATAAAAAAAAAAAAGAAGGAAAAAAATTAAATTCTGTGTCATTGTACACGTGAGAATCCATATTAGTCATATGATACAAATAGTGTAAATTGAATTAAGAACTTAGGGCAGCTTTTGTTTAATTACCTGACAAACTCAAAAACAGAGGCACAGATCCTGACTATGTCCATGATACTTAGGTTATGTGCCAAGCTGAGCACTGTTTCACACCAATGGCCTGCATCAGGGAGGGTTGGCCATTGCAAGAGGCATGGTGTCTGAATCAAATGTGGCGTGAAGCATCCTCTGGCTCTTGGTGTGGTAGAGGGTCCTGCAAATATATCCAACTGCAAAAGTGTGAACATTCCGTGGAACTTTGAGTCTAAAATGGTCACAAAGGTCACTCACACACCTTTGAGTCTAAAAGGTGCTCTTCTTGCTAACTAAGGAGCCAGGGGAGTCATTGGGCTAGGCTAGGGCCTGGATTGCACAGTAGATCCTGAATTCTGCTTGTAGGCTATGTTGGAAAACAAAGCAGTTTGTGTATCTCACTTCTATGCCCTATCACACATAAAGATTCAATAACTCCTGTGGAAGAAATAGAGCTGCCTAATATATTATCATTTCTCCCATTTTTATGTTTCATACCATGAGAGGGAGCAATAACAAATGAACAAAATAATTAATTTCTTACTTTTTACTGGGACTGGTTAAGAAGCCTTATCTCCTGGCAGCACTGAGTCACATGTGACCTGGAATTTTAATGTCCCAATACCCACCATGCTGCCTGAGAACCTCTAGGACAGATACAGTCAGTTGAAATGCTCTCCTAAGCAGTCCCTGGTTTCTTGCATTTTTTAAATGCAAGAAACAAGGAATTGCCTCCAAGAAGGCCCTTCAAGATGGAATGCACTTTTCAGCTGCTGTGGTACAGAGTTCAGTGATATTCAGAGCAACCTTCTTGCACTCTAGCATTCATTTGGGACCTAGCAGGGTGAAGGAGACCAATATGGATAATTTAGTTGCATAGGAAAAGTGATCCTTCCCTTTCTAAAAATAACCTTTCGTATGTTTGTTATCACAAATATTTCTGAATGACAAAATAACATATATCCACTATGAGTTATGGAGAGGACCATAGAATAGTCCAGACACCCAACATAGTACTTTTCAGTTGAGATTTTTAAACCTGATCCTTTTCTCTAAAGTAAAATGCTAACATAACTGACTAGGATTTCATTATCTGGCTCCCACAGCATGTTGTTTCTAGTTCTATAATACAAACATCAACATCAAATAATAAACACCTAAAACTGCCTAAGAGGAAGAAAAATTCTTATAACAGGAAGATTTTGCATATTCAAAGGACTTTTTTTAAAATTTCCTTTCTGTGAGTATGAAATTTTCATTTGTTTTCCTTCCTACCTGCAACATTTAGCTGTTTCTAAACAGGGAAGTGTCACAGCTCCCTGCAATATGTGATTGCTTAACCTTAAGTCACCTCAGCTGTGAAAACTGTGGATGCAATTTGAAAAAATATTTTCAATGTGGCAGCACAATTATTTTGCAACATTTATAAATTTTTAATAATTCTCCTTCCAGAAGAACTGATATTTCTCGCAGCCACAGAATAATGAAACCAGCTGTTAAAAGGATGCAGTTTTGCTTGTGCTGTTTTCTCTGTCTAGTTAGCTAAGAGACTATGGTGTAGCTTAATGCCACAGAATAATTACAGTGATGCTTTAGGAAGTCTCAAAAAGCAGAGGCACTTCTCCTTTCACATGGCTGCTTTTGGGAAGGAGGGCATGTGTCCATGTGTGAGGGAGCACAGCAGCATGATGGCAGATGGAAATAGAGTAAGACAGCCAAGAGAGGACTTGGACAATGTGCCACAGAGCTCAATAAATCTATATGGTCTCTTTATGCTCTGCAAGGTCATAGATGACACTGACACTGGTTTCCTAGCAACCCACTCTACTAACCTACTTTTGTCCCAATCACTGGAGAATGACTTTAATGCTCTGAGCTGTGTTTCAACATGTGGAGGAAAGAATCAAATTGACGCTGGTTAACCACTGATGTGCAAAATGCCAAAAAGCGTTTTACTGGTCCATCTCTCCTCTGTATGTCTTGCACACAGAAGGCTTTTTTAATAAAGAACAGCATTAAAGAACTCCTAAGTTTCACAAGAATATTAATTTCATTTAAAAATGTAGACATATAATGCGAAAGGACACATGTGTTAGTTAAGCAGGCATATAGTACTAGATCCCAGTGGAAAAGGATTTACCCCAAACAGGAGAAGTTGATGGTATTTAAAAATAAATGAATAAAAAAAGAAAAAAAAAAGTAGAAACTAAAAATTAGGAAATTACAAAGTACTTAAATTATTAACATGGGTTTATTAAGCCACAGATAATGTAGTCAATTAGTTACAAATGTTTAATGTACCACAGTAATTATTAAAAAAAAAATCTAAATTTCATATACCTGCCATAAAAACCATATATATTTCATACAGAAAACAGAGTTTTTAAACAACAATAACTCACTGATGTAACCATGTGGAATGAACTCTTCTTTTGTAGCTAAAAAGTAATATGAATATAGTGAATAGGATACAGCTATATCTTGTCAAAGTAATGGTGTATTTTTGTTTTCCTCTTCAAAAATTTTACGTAACCCAATTCCAAAACAGACGTCAAATGACACAGCAGAGTAAAAAAATGCAAAGCAAAAAATTCATTCAATGAATTTTGCCTTTTTCTCTGCTTGAGTAATGCTCCAAATTCTACCTAATCCTAATTTAATGATCATTTCTTTTAATTTTATTATTCAGATTTCCAATTCTTGACTCACAATATCCATTTTTCACTGGTTAACTGCAAATATTTATAAGAATCAGATGAAAAGGCTCTCCTGTGATTTTTTAAAAAATATTCTCATCCAGCCATAGGACGTAAAACTTGAAAAATAACCATTTTATTTAACATATAGCAAATGAATACTTTCAGAACCCACCTACTGTATAAATCTCAGCCCTGATTTACATTTGGTAGGACTTCCATTTCAGACAGACACAGCAACAGTGCTGTGGTTTAATCCCAGCCATCAACCAAGCCCCACACAGCAGCTCACTCCATCACTGTCCCACGCAGCAGGGCTGGGCTGAGAAAAGCAGAATGGTAAAAGCCAGTGAAATCCAGACAAGTAACAGGCTTGTTAAAGACAATTTAATAGGGAAAGCAAAAGTCACACATGCAAGCAAACCAAAATAAGGAATTAATTCACTGCTCCCCACAGGCAGGCAGGCATTCAGCCATCTCCAGGTGAGCGTAACAGTGACTTGGGAAGAAAAACATCATCAGTCCAAATGTTTTCCCACTTTCCTCCCTTTTCTCCCCACTTTGTATACTGAGAATGATGCCATATAGTATGGAATATCCCTCTGGTCAGTATGGGTCACCTGTTGGGGCTGTCTCTCATCCCAGGCTCCCATGCAGCCCTACTTCACTGTTGTTCCATCACAAACAGCAGAAGAGACCTTGACTCTGTGTAAGCACTACTCAGCAATAACAACCATCTCTGTATCATCAACCCTGTGCTCAGCACAAATCCAAAATGCAGCCCATACTAGCTACTGTGAGGAAAGTTAACTGTACCCCAGCTAAAACTGGCACAAACAGGCATGGGAGGTATGCCCTTGCTTCCCTAGACTCAACAAAAGTTGAAGAACTTGTGCCAACCCCTTCCTAGCCCACTACCAGAAAAACACAGCAGATGTATCACTGGATCACTACTGAATATTTTGGTGATCTACTTGAGGGCCACTTACTGAGCTGAGATGGAGCACTTCAATTGTGCTGACACAGCACTGGTCTCCTCCATGACAGTTATTACCATTATAATGAGAGAACAAACACAGTAATTGCCTAAACCTTGGCTATCACCCATCAGCACACACAGAAGACTGGCAGATAGAAGGAGTGGGAACAGAAAGATTATCAGATCATAAACCACATATGTAGTGTCCTGCCCCCTGATTGAACTGAATGTGTTGTGAAGATTCTCCTAAACAGTATTGACTGTAAGTGGCATTGTGAGGCCATAACAAATGCAAAATCCACTGATAGGTGTTCGCCACATAGGGTTTGGAGAGTGGAGAGACATGGAGATTGCCAGTGCAGTAACTCCCTCACTGTAGGGCAAGGCCCCTCAGAATAACTTTGCCTCAGTTACCCAGGATGGTTCTTAGGTGGGAAGAGTCTGAGCTCACAAAACAATAACTTCTGTCACTCTCATTTTTACCCATTTCACAGTGCATTCATGTTGCTGATGTGGTTTGAGGTGCTTTTTTCTGGTGTGCCCAGCTGTCATTTATAACCTCAGAATAATGGCATTATGTAGACTGAGGGGAAGTATTGGAAGTTTTTAGGCTAGTCTCCTCAGAGCAGGAAAGGTGAAGAGTGATTTTTTCAGGGTCTTGTCAAATCAGTATCTTAATATCCCGAAGGACTTCATAACCTCTCTGGAAGCCTCTTCCAGTGTTTGAAAATCCTCATGGTGATTTTTTTTTCCCCTTAAAAATAATAGAATTTTCTCCATGCTACAAGTTTTTGGAAAAGTCTCAGCTCATGAAGAGGACTGAGGAGTCCTACTCCTTCAAGAAATTTTCTAGGAATGACAGCTAAATTAATGCAGACTATATGTGTGGATGTGCTTGTTTAATGATGAAGGAAAAGTGCTAAATGAGAAGCTGAACCTGAGCACAGCTAAATTGTGTTGGCTAAAATGTTTCCCAATTTACAAGGGGAGATTTGAAAGAATTATTGTCTCTATACATTATTAAAAACAAGGAAACAAACCCCAAAACAAAGCAAGAAACAAACTAAAACAGAAAAAAAATTTAAAAATACTTCAGTAAATATTCTACAGAAGCCCGCAGAAAACAAGAAAAGAAACTAAGCTTGAGGGGTATTCAGTGCCTCTTGAGAAAAAGTGAAGGAGAGGGATCCTGAACACAACTGGAGCTCAAATCAGTCTTGATGAAATTTCCTTACACTAAATTCTAAAAATAAAATCCCTTAGACACTGTTTGTTAAGCAAACAGACTATACCAAAAACAGACTATAGCAAAAAAATGCATCCATTCCCATCCTCAGTCTCTTCTACATGAATCTGGTCCCGTCTCCTTACACCTCAAAGGGCTGGACTCAATAGCCTTTCTTTAAGACAGTTTGATGATATTATACTTTTATTGGCTACAGGATTTTATTGCTTCCTCTGTTATTTAAGCTTCTAAAAACCATACTTTCAGTCCTACAGGCATTTGATTTGGTTTCTTTAGATTTATTTTCGAATGATACAGTTGTTTGGACTCATCCTATCTGTATGTTAGCCAACCATGTGCTGGTAAACACATGCAGGAAAACAGCTGTCTTTTGAAACCCAAAAGGGTGAAAGTAAGGAAGTTTCACTTTCAGCTTAGTTACTCTGCAGATTTATATCATCAGTCAGGTCTAGCTGCACTGTGTGGTAATACAGATCTTGAATCTTTTCGCACACACCAGCCCCTTTCTGAACTGCTGTGGCTGAGAACTTGTCAGAACTGTAAATTTGTAACCAAGAGATAATAGAATGTCTTATGAAATTCCCTGGAAAGAAGTTTCTTTCTGTAGACTGAATTAGTAAAGAACTTATGGAACTTGTTGCCTAAACCCCAAAGTCATCCTGCCAATTTTTCAACATTTCTTAAATTCATTTCCACGCATTGGTTAAATGCAAATTGATTATGGCACTCTGAGTATAATTTTGATTCCAGTAGAACTGAAGGTCATGCAGAGTTAACTCACTAGCCCTCCCTAGTGTAACAGATATTAGAATCTATGTGTGTTAAAAGATATTATTGTTTTCAGACAGTTTTCAACACTTGCATAACTAAAAAGTAATTCTAATAAAAGTAGACATAACTAATAAAAGATGGAATAATCTTACCAAGAGCAAGGAGTGAAAGAAGATTTTAACAATGTTTTCGATGTGTTTGCTTCAGGTATGTGTACACATTTCTGTAAACACACCTATAAACAACGTAACAAACCAAATGGATATGTGGATCTATATGGTCTATCTCCCACTTCTCTGTAGATCAAGTGGCAGACAGGCAAACATTTTTTCTCAGAGAAAAATTTATCTCACTTTATATTTGCAATAACCACAGAACATTGACTTAAACAGCTACAGCTCAGCTGGATTGCAATTTACCCTTTGGTAACTCCAAATCTAAGCCAGATACAGGTGGATGGACACTCGCAGGAAAAGACAGAAGACACTTGGTTGGTGTGTTAATGGGCAGAAGAGTTAAATTCCACAAAAAATATTATGTAAAGCATGAGCTGTACTTATGGCTGTCATGCCTTGCCTTTAGATTCACAAAGTGTAGGTGCTAAAATGAGACAAAGCTGCTACCATCACTTGTAAAACTTAGATACACTTCTTGATCATCTGAGAAGAAAGCAGATTGTTCATCAAATTTTCCCTCTTCTCAAACTGAGAAGTGGAAGCCAGTTTTCAGTTTTTAAAGGAATTAAGTGGCTGGTGCCAGAGATAACCAGTCCTAGAAAAGCCCTCTAAATTGTTTATTTTGGCTTTGGCAGCTGCAAAAGGGATCCTCCTCAGAGGCATTGAGCATGATTCCTTTATCTAGTCTTGGCAACAGCTTAAATATAGTTCTCCCATCTGATCTTCCTTTTGTCTTTTTATCACTGCCCAGATATTTCATCTGTGATATGAGGGGTAATGCAGATAAGGTAAGAATCTGAACATATCTGCAGCTGTTTTTAGAATCCAAAATTTTCCTATAGAGCTGAATATATCCAAAAGTGTTCTGCAAATATAACCTAAAATTAAATCCAACCTTCTACTCTATTTATATTTTCTTTCTTCATGTGGGTTTTTTTGTCTTTGATTGTTTGTTTGTTTGTTTAACATTAGAGAGAAAAATTTCTCTGGGAAGAATATCTATGAAGAAAAACTAATTTTAATTAGAGACTTTTTCCTAAACTTTTGCTGGGGTTTTTCTACCACTGTAGCTACATCAAATAATGACCTTAAAATTTCTTAACTGTGTTTGAACAAATGCAGCATATTATCAACAATGGAGAATTACATAAAACCATGGGGTTTTTTTAAATATACAACTTAAATGAAAAATATAGTATTTTTCATGTAATTGTATTTGCCAAACAAGTAGGTAAATAGTAATTAATTTAACCTTTCTATGCTGTCAATAGTTCCTATAATACATTCAACACTAAGTCAATCCAGGCATGCTTTAGTTAAACTCCATGAAAACTTTCTGTAAAACCAATTATTCTTCTCCACCCATGAGGCAAAATCCATCTCTCCAATCAGCAGCGCTGAACTTCATTTGAAAGTCTCACAGAATAACCCATGAGACAGTAGGCATACATTACTAAACATTGTATTTAAAAATATGCCAAAATTAGCACTTTTATCTATAACTTCATCTAACAGCAGAGTATGGATAAAAATTCCTTTTGGCCAATTATCCCTTATATATCTGACCAAGGTCAACCCATATCTGTGAACATATGCACTGCTACTTACAAATATATCTTACTACATAAAAATACACACTATGCACAACATACGGAAAGAATGTTTATATACACAATTATGCATGCGTGTCAGTAAGAATCTTTACCCAGAAAGAATTTCACACACATACAAAAAGTGCTCTTGTACATTCTACACCAGCAGATATTTATTAACATTTTCCCCACTCCATATTAGTTAGTCTGTTAAGAAATTGTATGCTACAATTACTTTTTACAGGCATATTGTAATAATATCTGACTGTAAAGTGAGTATAAGGGCATTCAGTTTATATGTATGTGCTTAGAGCAATAAAAACCCTTGAAATACAGTAAGCACCAAAATTTTGGTGAAGGAGGGCAGGAGGGTAGCTTGTCTGTGCAAGAAGGGCATAATCAAATTGACAGCTCACAGAGTGTGCATGTACATGCCCAGCAAGTTTAGCTTTATTTTTACGTATAACAGCAAATCAGACTTGGAGGATGTTAATTATTTTTCTAATCTTCCCAGAAGTGTCCAGTAGAAATGAAGGTCTACACAAGTTTACATGAAACCTGGATTCCACTCGTCTGCTGAAACACTGTGGTCATGGTTCAGGACTGACATTCCCCTGTTTGTGTGTTGCCAGTGAAACACTCCAAACCATGTGCTGCTCCCTCACCCTTCCACCCCCTCCCCCATGCAGCATGCTTTGAGTAGGTCTAAAAGATTATTTATACTCATATTTTTATTCAAGACATCAATGAATCCTGAATTTGCTATGTGTTGACTATGTTTTCCATGTATTTATTGGTACTGCTTCTTGTTTTTAGCGTGTTGTAAAATCTTCACAAATGTCTCATTTTTGACTGAACAATAAATAAACAGTAAACCTAAAATAATAACAAATAAAAGAAATGTAACTTTAGGATGACTCATTGTCATTGACAACCTTACATGTGTATTGCCATCTTAAATATTCCGAGAATTTTCGAAAAAACCCCACATGTAATCATCGAATTCTGACCTGCCTACAGCTAGTATTTTGGCTCCTTAGTAAAACTCAGGATTGCTACTGAGTTGTGCTGGACTTGCATTTCACCTCCAGCCACTCCTATGATAGTTAGAAGGAATTAACTTGTGGAGTTTTCTTCATAGACAATCAGTAGTGGAGATGGTTACTCCATAGATCTTCTCATTGCAATAATTACTTTACAGTAGTCCCCAAAATAAACCAACCAAAAACTTTGGTTTCTTTTGGTTTAAACTAAACCAAAAGAAGCTTTTACATTGAAAACCATTGGAAATTTTTGTCTGTAAAATTTTGGTTTTCAGTTGAGACCTTGTCAATTTTCCTATCAACAATACGTGATTTGCCCTGAGCATCCATGAAGCAGTGTTTAAGGAGGTAAGGGTCAATTCAAGCAAGGCAAGTAGCACTGCATGATCCTCCACATGGTCCTCAGCCAGCTCATCCCACCATGGAAATGCATAAATTTGGTCCATGAACCTGTTAGCCACCATGTTTGGGTGGTCTCTGAACTCAAATATGCCTGCTTGAAGCTGGCTTTGATCTTTCTGGCAGATCACATGTTATAGGCATATGTTATAGGAATAGCTAATTTTCAGTGTGAAAGAATCAAATGCAGAACAATAATTAAATCTGTAGTAATATATCTGCTGAATTAAAGAGGACATAGCTGATGGTACCCTTTTAACCTAAGTATCTGGCAGTTCATGTACTAATTATTTCTTGAAGCAAGAGCCTTTGCTGAATACCATTCTAGGTAATACCTAAATCAAACCTTTTTTAGTATGCCAAACATGCTATTGATAATACACAGGAATTAAAATATACAATTTAACAATACACACAGTACAAAAGGTCACATCTTAATTTGATTTGGAACAGAAACTCAAAATGCCCTTGACAACTGAAAGCATAAAAACCCCTGGTATTTGGTGGCAAGTCAGACACAATTTTGGCTGTGGATTCTGTTTTCAATGAATCACTAATCTTGGTCTGGTCAGACACTTCAAAGCAATCATGAATTAGATGTCAAACTACATTACATATGAGATCAATGCATAGAAACTGCCTTTTAGATGCAGACAATCAAAATGGTTAAGTAGGTTTGCTGGTTTTTAAGTGCCATGTTTTCTAGATTTTTTGCAGATTCAAATCAGTGCTGCTATTAGATCTCACATCACAATGGAGAAAAAAGAAAAAATATTTAAGGTATTTGGCATTCTAAATGTACCCTTTTTTCACTCAGAAATTCAGCTTGATTTTACTTTAGGCCAAAAAACACCAAAAAGTTACACAAAAGCTTTTGTATATCCTAATGTTATGGTTTCACACGTGTGTTTCCTGAAATGAGCAAGAGGAGGGAATAAATTTCAGGCTGCATATTACGTTTTTTCTGACATTTCTGGTTCAAAACAGAAAATAAAATGTCTGTGTAATTGCTTTGGACTGATGTTTTCCTTTACTCTTATATGTGTATCTTTTTATGAATAAAAAAGGTTTGATTTGTACAGTGATGTTTAAATCTTTAAAGAATTTATTTTCTTTAGTGATTTTTAAGGATACTTTGATGATGATAAATGTAGAGCACACAAGAACACTCATCAAGTGTTGAATTCAGTTTAACTTTATTCTTTAAAAAACTCACCTTTCTGAATCTTAGAGAAGTTGCTTTTTGTCAAAGAAAAACTTTTGTTGGTACCGCATATTTCAAAGTTGTCTCAAAGGGTGAGAAAACAGATAACCTAATTGAGAATTGAAAATAAAAACAGGATTTTAGAACAAATACCTATTTTGTATTATATTGGGGTAAAAATTAATTTACTATTATGCCTTTTCTTCATGTAACTGATTTTACACTAATTATTCCCCATGAAAATTGCTTAGGTGTACTTTTAAGAATGCTTTTTCAAATTTAAAATGCTTAGGAGTTTTTCTTGATTAGGTAGAGGTTTAAATTTTATCAAATTGAGATAGTCTTAAGACAAACTAAAAATGTTCAGAAAAGACTTTAAATAAATTTGGTTTAAAACAGATTTAAAGCTGCCTCAAAACAGGCATAAAACACAGATAAATTTAAAGCCATCACATACCAGGCTTGTAAACTGAGTGGTTCCTGTCCTGAAAGGGTTAATGGTTACCATTTGGGCATAAACATGGTGCCAAATATTCTGGGAGATACCTTACACCCCAAGAGTTTCACAACATATTCTTCCTGTTTGCAGAAGATATTTGTGTTTATGTACCGGGATTCTTTGAAGCGTCAATTAAGTTTGCATAACAGAGCAATTCTTCTCTAGCTGCCAGAGAGTTGCATCTATGGTCTACCATAATCAATGGAAGCCTTCACCTACACTTCCAGGATACTGCAGATCAAACTTCAGCTGAAGGCAAAAATAAATTTGCTCCTTCTGAATGAGTGATGAGATATAAGATAAGTTTTGTCAGGGTTTTTGTCTAAAATCTTCCAAAACCCCAAACTATTAGGTTGAATAAAAATTAAAAAAAAATCTTCACAAACCTTTGGGAAGTCTTCAGAAAAAAAAAGTTATATTTTTGGTACATTACTGGACACTGAAGTATACTGAGCAACCGCTTTTCTATGTAGCTGTATTTCTCTCTGTCATGTCACAAACATTTTCTTTATGTTTTTTTAATGCATTTTCTTTCATCAGAGGCATTTTTTATTAGTCATGTCTAAACGTGTGCTGACAGACCATGTGAAATATTTGAACCAGCTGAGCACAGATGTAGACTTAGGGCTCAAATTCAGGTTCACAGTGGCAGTAGGAGGGCAGTAGAACAGAACAGCATTTAGCTCTTAAAAGGACAAGCAGAACAGAACAGCACAACCTTGAAGAGGTAGATAAAAAAATCTAACTTAGGCAAACATGAGTCATGAAAACAGCAAGTGGGATGCCAGCTCAGCTCTGCTAGTCTGCCAAAGGAAAAGCTGTACAAAATAATAATATTTCACTTACTCAGAATTAGGAGTCCAAGAGCAACTACCTAAAAAGGATACAGGATGTTGAAGACAGACCGAAAGAACCTCATAAGGACATCCAATAAAGACACAGCCAGGTAAAATGAAGTAATACATGTACATCAGGTAACAAGGGACTAGTGTTCACAGTGCTCAATTCAGTCACAAGTCCTATGTTAAAGTAGCAAAGGCTACTTCAAGACTTGTGGGTGGTCTGCACACTTTATAGACGAATCCTCATGAAACCTTTATTGGGAAGTTTTATTTCCTCCTTCAAAAGCTAATTCAGCCTACAGCAAGTAGTTTTATATGCAGAGCCTTCTGACTTCTGAGGTTATCTGTTGTATCTATAGTCATTTATTGCGTTGGAAATCTGATGGTATTTATGCTTAGCTGTTGTTTAAGCCACTTGAAGACACCCAGCCATCAATTCTCAACCTGAGTTACTCCAGTGTTTGACTTGGGGTATGGAGCATCAGGCTCATGTCACAAAAGCCAACAGACTAAGCCAGGGGGCCTGGGCTTCCTGATAAGTAGAAAACAAGTCCAGGTGAAAGAGTCAAATGCCACAAAGCAATGAGACAGAAGCAAAACATTGTGATGATGTCATATCAGGGCACCAGTATGGCCAATAAAAGTTCACCAATCTATTTGGTGCTACCACATAAGCTCACAGTTAACTTACAAAGGATTGAAATCTTGCTACCACTCATGGTGTTTTCTGGTACTTATTTACCAGTTAAATTAAACTTGCCATTAATCACTTGTGTAAGATTTATAACAATCAGTTGATTAAGCTATCCAAACATGGTCTTGGATTATTCCTCTCAGAAACGAAGTCAGAACTGTGGTCACATGACCACATTTACAAAAATGTCACACTTTTAAAAAGTGGGGGAAAAAGAGCAACTATTATCCAGCATCTGAAGCCAGAGTAATACATGTGAATGGGCATTTCTTTGTATAGACAGACGTGTTGCCAAACCTTTTCAGCGTAACCTTGCAGTGTTCTTTGCAAATACCTCTGTGCATTGGGTCCCCTGAACACCTAAGTAAATCTCTTTATAGCAGTACAGTTCATTCAGGAAAAAACAAATTCAGGAGCTTGAGGAGAAAAAAAGTGCATTTCAGAGCCTAATTGCTTTTGTGTCTAAGCTACCTGTATAAAGCGCATGGTCTCTTGAGCTTCTGTCATTTATCCTATCTCCTTTCTTCTTTCCCCTCTGAAATTTGTTCCACAATAAATTTTTGCTAAATCCAGATACCTCAATGGCTGTTTGAACTGTGATAAGTAAAGAAATAAGACCAAATCACTTATTTGTCAGGCATACTGTGTTTCTCAAAGAAAAAAATTATAGACTCTAGTACTAAATTGTCATTGATGAATACTGAAATAATTCAAAATAAATGATATTCACTTTGAGATTTATAATGAGGGAAAGTTCATTAGCTCATTTGCTGTTAAAATGAGCTTTCAAAGGGTTCGTGAATCTATAACAGAATCAATGGTATCTTATTTACCTAGTTGAGAATTGGATACATTGACTTAATTAGGATGTACCACTGTACATTCAGGCGCATAGTTAAATAACAGTACAGAATAAACCTAGACTGATTTTAATTTCATTTAAACAAATAAAAATTAATGGAAAACAATAATATTTCAATTAGTTTTAAGAGTATTTTTGCCTTGGAAGTGTTATATATGTTCACTATAAAACAAATATTTGTTTTTTAAAGGCAGTAACTAAAATAGAGATATGTGATGTATTTAGAATTGTGTAATTCTTTAAGACATAGCTACTCCAATATAAATATTAGATGCGAAATATTTTATTATTTCTACAGCTATGAAAAGCATATTGCTAGAAAAATTGCATAATGTAGTCAATCAGTCTAGCCCAATCTTCCCATATATGTTTATGGAGATTCTGGAGCTCTGGACGACATCTAATGAAATCTGGTTTAATGCACATGAGGACAATAGAGCAATCACTTTTCATTCAGCCATCTACTGCTGGCTCCATCCACATGTGGCCTTCCTTTAACAAAGGTACCTTAAATATTTAGTTAGGGAAATATTTTACATTTTACTTTTTTTCCTAAAAACTAGTTTGTTGGGAACTAACAAACTGCTAACTTTGACTGGGAAAATTGTGGAAAAGATCCTTCCAGAAACTCTGCTAAGGCACATGGAGAATAGCAAAGTGATTCAGGAGAGACAGCTCAGCTTTATCAAGAGAAAATCCTGTTTGACCAGCCCAGTGGCTTTCTAAGGCATGATGATTACATCACTGGACAAGGGGAGGGCTACAGATGTCATTTATCTGGACTTCTGTGGCTCCTTTGACATGGTTCCCCAAAATATCTTTCTCTAAATTGGTGCCATATGGGTTTGATTGGTGTACTTTTCAATTGATAAGTTGAGTTGGCTGCAGAGGTGCATGAAGAGGCCAGTGCTCTCTGGTGTCATGGTAGACATTGATGAAAAGTGCTGTCCCTCAGGGATCTACACTGGATCTGGTCTATTCAAAAAGTTCATAGTGCCATGGACAGTGGGATTGAGAGCACTCACAGCAAGTCTGGTGCTGACACCGAGCTGAGTGGTGCTGTTGAAAGAGCTGAAGGTCGGGATGCCATCCAGAGGGATGGCACAAGCTCAAGAAAAGGGCACAGGGAACCTCCTGTTGTTCAACCCAGTGGAAGGTGCTGCACCTGGATAAGGGCAGCCACACCATGAGCACAGGCTGGGGGATGAAGAGATTGAGAGCATCTCTTTGGAGTTGGAGATGCTGGTGGATGAAAGGCTGGACAAGAACCAGCAGCGTATGTTTGCAACCCTGAAAAGCAATTGCATCCTGGACTGCATCCAGCAGAGCCAGGGAGTGAATTCTGCCTCTCTACCAGTTCTGGGATCACCAGCACAGGAAGGAAATCAACTTGGTGGAAAGAAGGAGTCCAGAGGAGGCCCCCAGGATGATCAGAGGGTTGGTGCACCTCTCCTACAAGGATAGGCTGAGAGCTGAGTATGAAGCCTGGAGAAGAGAAGGCTACTGAACTTTTAGAACCTGAAGGGAGCCAAAAAAAAAGGCTAGAGAAAGACTTTTTACAAGGGCACATAGTGATAATGGGCAATGATTTTGAACTGAAAGACAGTAGGTTTAGAATAGTTTCTAGGAAGAAATTCTTTGCTGTGAGGTAAGTGAGGGAGAGGAACAGGTTGCCCAGAGAAACTGTGGATGCCCCTTCTCTGGTTCAAGGCCAGACTGAATGAAGCCCTGAGCAACCTGGTGTAGAGAAAGGTGTGGTGTGGGTTCCTGCCCACAGCTGAGGGGTTAGAACTAGATAACCTTTGAGGTGTCTTCCAACCATAACTGTTGTATGATTCTCCACAAGCTTCAGTGGAATCTCAGCTTTGGCAGGAACAGCTCTGGAATAATTTTCTCCCCTCCTCCTCCTCTGTCCTGCTGTCTGTAGGGCTGTTTCTTTCACTATTTCTCTCATGACTCCCACACAGCATTTTTAATTCTTTCTTTAATATAATATCAAAAGATAATACCACCTTGGCTGAGGGACTCAGGCATGTCCTATGGTGCGTCCAGTGGAGATGACTGGAACCCCCTGTGCGCAGGGAAGAGTCTGGTCTCTCCTCACAGAGCTCTTAACCCTCTAGCACCTGGAAAACAATAGGCAATACAGATAGGTTTACATTATTCAATACCTAAGCATACCAGAAAGGAAATAAAATAAATTGAATTTTTAAGAGCTATAGCTAACTATTGGAATAATTTGCCTTTATGGCATTACAAGAGATTTATTTGCTAATTGAAACTATGAAAGCATATTTCACTGCTTATCTGAGAGCATTCAGCTTCACTACATATTACCGCAAATATTTAACTATTTTTCTTAAAGCTAATAGTAATAGTTTCATTGTTCTACTAGCCTGAAAATAAGTGTGCTGAATATTTGCCATTTCTGGGAGAGTTTATTGTAGGACCAGTTACAGTAGTTATTAAGTTATGAATAAGTAGCAATTACAGTTGTGTCTCATATCAGCAAGGTACCATTTTGTGCAAACAGCTTTCAGCAGTGGAGTTTTGTTGCTAATTGTACTTTCTCAACAGGACCAGTGACACACTGACCATGGTCAACTTGAGCTACATAGTTTCTATAGCACTTAAGTCTCGCCTTAACCAACGATGATTGCAAATTATTCTGAATGTCCAACAGCAGAACATCCTTCAGGCAATGAATTTTGATTGTTCTGCTCATAAGAGACTTGCAAATATATGAAAAGAGGAACTTTAAATGTCCCCTGATCCTATTAGAGGGTCATTATTCCAGGTCATGAATGCATTGCATTGTTAATGTACTATAATAAATGCTGACAACTATAAAGTACCAATCATGGAGAGAGGAAAACAACCACCTAGGTTATATACTAAATGATTCATTTACAAAGTAGTGCAGGAAAAGTTGGGTATCTTTTTTTTCATGTCTTGTATAAAAGCTTAGATCTTGACTAATTAGAAGGAACCCTCCGTAGAGTTTTGGGTATTATTTTTTCTTGCAAATCTTTTGCAAAGGAGCTGTCCCAATAACAGCAGGTCAAAAACTGTTTTAGGACAGTATCTGGGCTTTCCTTTCTAATGTTTTTGCTCCACAAAAAGTCCCATTTTTTTATCATAATGCTACTTTCCCAGTCTGATTAATGTGTTAAAAAGACTGGCTATACCCAACAGTATAGTGGAAGTTATCTTCCTTTTCATCATAGCTACACGCTTTAAACATATAATTTTTAAAACAGCACAGCTGTTCATTCTAGTGTTTTGGTCTCAAGTACAGACTTATTTTTCTTCTTGCAACACTTTCTAATTTACTGACATTATCCTGAATCATACTTGAAAATGTTCCTCATTTCTTATTAGTTGGTGAGAGCAAAACCAGATATATTAGAAAAAGGGCTTTTTCTGGGCTTTCCCACTACGAAACAAAACAGGCAAATATTGATAATAGAATTAGGAGTTGAAATGCAAGGCTGTATTCTAATTGTTGAACAACCATGTCTTTGCTTCTAGTTACAGTGGCAGCCAAAATCCATGTAAATTAAATGTAACCCTCAAGTTTTCCTTTATTTAACTGAAGTCAGTACAAAACCCATTTCCTTCATAGGCCTTACAGAAGAGTGCAGGTATGACTCCAGTGATGCCTGTGCTTTCAGTTAATATTTGGCTTTAGGAAATATTAAGAAACAATAGACATCTTATTTACAATGAATGAATATTTCATTGTTTTCTTGTTTTGGGTTATTTTTTTTATCCCCCAGATCTGTGCAAAAGTCCCCTTCTCTCTGAGGCTCCAAACTAAGTTTTGCAAAGAAGTTAAATTTGTCTCTTGCTTTTTCTTGCTACATCAGACTGGGGTGTAACTTCATTTCTATCATCTAGTTCGTCACGAAAGGGCTTCCAATAAGAATTTCATCTACCAGCTATGTCTGTTTCAAACCTTTTCTTAAATCAGCTTTATAAGCATGTTTCTGAAGTGTTAATTTGGAGCATAAAAAGTATGTCCATCATTGTTATCTTGCACAAAAACATCCGGAAAATTTGCTTTCAAGGATCAAGTCTAATAAATGACACTGTAAACATATAGTAAGTATACTTTTAGAGCTCATAGGAAATGAAAAAAAATTGCAAGGTGTAACAAAAAATTAATGTATGCAAAAAGGAGCAATCACTATCCAAATTGATAATCACCGTCCTTGCAAATATTGTTAAATGAGATGTGGACAGAAATATCAATGAATTGTGATGCATATAGAGTTAGAAAGAGACAAAACATGGGTATCTGTTAGAAGTATGGTCCTTGAAGATGACAAGGGGTTTACAGCATACTCATGAGGATTTGCGGGTTGTTTCCCTAAACTAGATTTAGCTTTGAAGACAAAGACTAGCGTAGCATCTGACAGCATTTCAGATATTGATGAATATGTGAATTATTTGGATGGGTAGAAAAGAGTTATGCAGAGAAGCAGTCAGCTGCAGTGCTGTTACATTTTGGCTGTGAGGAGATTCATGGGGGTAAATAAGGAAAGCATAGCAAACTACCAGAACCTGTATTTTTTTTTCCCAGCGATATTTTTTCTGAGGTTATTTCTAAAGGAAGACATGAATTTTGGAAAGGCTTTCTTTTTCTTTCTCTCTTGTGACAATACAAGAGGGAAGCAGTGGAAAAATTAATTTCAATTTTCAACTTAAACTCAGCTGTACCCAAGAGGAAACAGGTGAGGTATAAAGGTAACATATGCTCTTTCTCCCAGATGCCTCATTCTCTGCTTCTTTCCCACAGATGTTTTATTTTCTTTTCAACTAGCACCTGTGAGAAAATAAACATTAAAAAATTGCAATTATTCTCACTCTTGTGATTCAAGCACTGGAAAGATGTGCAGAGTGGCATTCACAAAATGAAAGTCAGAAATGGACCTGTATTGAAATTTAATTAATACTTTTGTCTGTTAAAATACAATGATTAAAGGCTTATTCACCTAGAATAAAAACAAAAAAAAACATATAGAAGTGGAAAAATTAGTCAGCCAGTCATGTTATTATATTGCTGAGTCTGTCACTGAAAACTGGAAAATAAACTCTCCAAACAATTTTCGAGGTTAGAAAGCCAATATTACATTTTTAATGGCACTGGATGCATGGGGAATTATCCTAAAGCATGCATAAGGAGCAACCTAATAGACCAAGTTGTAGCCGTGAAACTAATCCATATTCATCACATTTTTATTATGTAGTCTTAATGTTTCCTGAATAGGTACATATATGCTGATTATTTCCATAATTTTTTTTTATACAATTAAGGGTCTTTTGAGGGTCTTTGGTGGACTTTTGGGAACATTCCATTCTTCAAAATTTAATTTTACAGTCCCAGACCTCCTGATGAATCCTGTCTCATTGGGAGTTTCCCAAATATGTTGTCAGGTAAGGATGCACTTCTCTTGTCGTTCCTTAGACTGGCATTCTACCTCTGTTCTCAAGACATCCACTTGTCCATATTGTTATCTGATAAATGTAAATAAGCTGGCACAGGACTCTGAGTCAAAGACTCAGGAGGGAGTTAGCACAAGGCCACATTAAGCTCTGGTGTTTGTACTAAGACCTCTATGGTAAAAAACTAAACATTAATCCCAAATATAGGTATCATAACTATTGTGCTGAGGTTAAAAGAATTTTCTAACCTCTCACTTCAAGTATGCACAGATTTCTTCTTAACGAAATATTACCTATTTCATTGCAAGTGGTTTTTTAGGGTTTTTTAGACTTAATTTATTTGAGAAAATCTACTCTCTAGTTAAGCTAGGCTTTTGTCCAGCAATAATAATTTTGATGCTGAGCAATTTGAACAAACATGCTGGAGATTATTAGCTGCACAGCTCCACTAACATCTCTATCTTTGAAGAAGGGAATGCTATCATTTAAAGACCCATGTTGCCAATCTCTTTCAACTTGCCCTGTTCAACCCTCTCATTTTTACTCAGTAATTTCTGAACAGAAATATACAGTGCAAACACAGTGCAGTGAATCCAAAATACATTAATTTCAACATTTTAAGTGATAAACCATTGAGCTGTGCTTGCACAGTAAGACCAACAATTTGAGAATGCATGACATTTATTTCAAACTTCCTGGCATCTGTGCTTTCTCAAAGTGTTTGTAAGGGATTGCTCTTTCATGTAGCAACAGGATCTGGTATTTCTATCAGAAAAAATTAAAGAGGATGTGGTGAATTTCTTCAAGGGATCAACCAGAACTTTCAGATAAAAAAATTCTCTTGATCTTCCATATAGCACAAGTCCACAATGGCAATAAATATTCATTATAAAAGTAGTGCTCAAAAGAAAAGAGGTCCTTTTAAATTAAACTCCAGTCACACCTCCTGTGAATCTAGCAGTTGTACTAGCAACTGAGTTCTTTGGATAGAAGCATGAGAGTAAAGATTTATGTTACTTCAATCCTGTATTTACTTTGAGTTTCTCTTTAGTAGCTTTGTGCTGCAAACAGTGCTGGACCCAATATCACATCTATTGCCAGGTGAGGCGTGCGTACAGTAACTCATAATATTCCTGGCCAGCAGTGAGACTGAAGCTGCATGCAGCAATCTAACCTCATTTGGTTTGTGCTTAAAAGGGTTATTAGTGAGTAGAAGGTGTTGAGCATATCTAATGGTAAGGGCAAAACAGAGCAGAGATCCCTGTCACACATATACACATACAGTTGTGTACACCACACTCCCCTCACTTTTTCCCTGTCTGGATCTTGTTCAGTTGCAGTAAAAGGAAGTGGACAAACACACATAACCTTCATTCTCTTTTTCAGTGCTGTTCTCTTATTGTCAGTTTTGGATCACTATTTCCATGAGGCACATTAGTGTGGGAGACAGCACAGAAAGCATACACCAGAATGAGCAGCTTATGTGCGTCCCTCACGCCGACCTCAGTTCAAGTACGTATGACTCAAGCACAGACATTCAACTTGCCCAAATGCTCTCTTGCTACTGAACGTGAAGGTAATGTCTCCCTCTTGGCCTTCTTTCTCTAAGAGGAGAGAGGACACTGTAAACCCAAACGTGTCAGTGCAATTAATTCATCATTCATCCTTGCTGTCCTACATTGGTGATGCCTACTTTCTCTAGGCTACTGCTGCAGGCTAGGTCCTTCAGTGCTGCAGAAAAAAAAAAACACCTTTCTGAAACATAATAAAAAGGATAACAGCACAAAGGAATCTGCTAATGGCCAAACCTTTCTGTCAGTCCGCTTCCCATAGGCTGTTCTGCTGGGTTTGAATTGCAAGGACAGCTAACAGAGATGTGCAAGTCAGTGCTGGTGTCATGGTTATTGCTTGCTCAGAACCTCAAGTACTATCCTGCAAAATGACTGCCTAGAGGTAAGCATAATGGTTACCGACCTGCAAATGCCAATCCCACGCTGGGACAAGCCATGCTGCTTCCTTTCTCTGATTTCCTTGGCAATGTAAAAGCACACAGCATAGGTAGAAATACAGAGTATTGACTATTCTGACTGTCCCCAGGCACTCTAACTCTTTTTCTGGTCTTATTAATTTATTTACTGGTGGGCTGAATAAAGAATAAGGGCATAAAGCTTAGGCTGTCCAGTATTGTGGACAGCGAAACTGCTGAGAAGGAGGAATACATTTATTTCCAGGGCATCAAAGCCATGGTTCCACAGTATCCAACAGTGTTTTATATATGAATACTAAGTGATCTTTCCTTTAAAACCTAACACCTTTGCACAGCCATTTAGGTGTACATGACACAGCTGATCCATCTGTAGTTCAGGGCATTACCACAGGGCATTTGTACTACAAAGAATTAATTTGTAGTGGGATCCATTAGAGTCTAAAGCAATACTTCAATAAGTTACATTATTATCTTCTATGCTTTTATCTTCTCTCCAACCAATCCTAATGCTTCAGGGCATATTCTGATTAGCAGCTGAGAAAGGGGAAAAAAGACATTCCCAGTTGTGTAGATTTATATTATTAGATGAATTGTGAAATTGTGCAGTTTCCCTGAAATATCCAGCAGAACTAGGAAGAGGATGCCAGATTAGGTGAGCTGATGTGGTTTTGCAAATCCTCTGGAATGGGTTCTAACACTGAAAATAGTTTGCTCTGGTTATTAGGAACAATTTGTCTGGATCTATTGAATAGAAACTACTGGAAGTTTCCCTCTGGGTTTTGTTGTTAGTTTTCTTTTTTTTTTTTTTTTTTTTTTTTTAATTAGGCATTGCTCTGTTGGCTCTCTCCAAGTTATTCAGATGGGGTACTCACTCTGATGATTACCAACACAACTCTTTAGCCTGTGGTCTTTCCCAAACACAGAAAAGCTAGCAGGAGGCAGCAGCGGTGGCTTGAATCTATTCATTGATTTTAAAGGACTTTGGATCTGGCCAGTAGGCATGGATCTGTCAGGATTCTAATTTAACTGACATGTACCATTATAAAAGGCTTCATCACTGGAGGGAAGTGGATGAGACCGCAGTTAGGTGCACTGGAGAATAGATAAGATGTGATTTGATATCCTTCCATGCAAGCAGTGGTTATAAGGCCTTGCACAAGCTTCAGAGATTCCTTGATCTTCACTGTAATGTAGGATGGAATTTTCCCCCTCCTATTGCTCCTTTCCCAGTTTTTTGATAAAGTGGCAACATTTATGAGGAAAGCAAAAATATGATGTGGAGTATTTTTGAGAGCAGGAAAGGAATACATGTCTGTCAATTTCTCTCCTCTGCCATGCCTCTTCGTATTCTACTAATGGCAAATCCTAACCCTGGTTAATATGGGATACATTTAGAGAATAGAGATCTTGCCTCTCTGCCGATTTTCAGTCAGTGTTTTATGTGGCATTGACAGTTAGATAACTCCCCAGTGAGACATGATAGCACTGGTACAGTTCTCAAAAAGCACTCAAATTGAATATTTGTGGGTAAACCTGCCAACAGTAAATCACTTTTGGTCCCTTCAAGTGCAAACAAGATGTAGTATTTTAGCTTTGGAACATATTTTTATAGTCCGTGTGGGCCTGAGTGACATGTCTGCTGAGTAATGTCTTTTTCTTTTCAGTGAATTACACGCTGTTTCTTCAAATATATTTTCTTTTCAGCAGTGCACAATGGAAGCTCTTTAAGCAACTGATCTGCTATCAAGAGAGATGAAGGTCACTTGCTTGGAAGTACCAAAACCTTGTTAGAGTCAATATGTGCAAATAGCTAAGTGAAATGCATTTCCTATGACAGCCATAGCCCTAGCAGAAATGCCCATGGACAAAGTAATAGATCAAAAAATACACTGCTTTATCTATCATTGGATGCAGTTGAAGTTGTGGAGGAGGGATGTCCTTAAGCCCTTGTGGCACAACTTTCCATCCCTGAACTGAGGCTGTGATGGCTGTGTGCAGAGGGAACAGAGACACCAAAGCCATTTGGTATTTCTGTAACGCCAAGTGCTTTGCATGTTAGAACCAAGCTGCTGAGAGAAAAACGCAGATCTTCATTTCAAAGACATAAAACACTCCTGTGCTGCTGATTCGAAGATTTTATGTTAGATTTGATGTTTATCTTACGTCCTTAATGCTTACCAAGTTTTTAAGGTAAATAGAAAAAGATGGCTGTAGACTTTATGCTTATGGTTTCCTTGTATCTTTGGGTGACCACTTTCCTTGGAATAAGAAAAGACTGTCTAAAAGGCCAGCCAATAAACTTTTCTTTCATCTCATCCTCATCCAGCATAATCCATTATGTTTACAGTAGGTGAATTTGTTTTGAAAAAGAAGCTATTTCAGCAAGCTCTTTCAGTGCCACGGAGAACAAATGATCAGAGCAGTATTAACACTTCTGATAGGACCAAATTTTTTCTGATCTGTTGGCATTTTAGAGATTCATTTATATGGCTAGCTGGCAAATGGCAAGAAATTTTGTAGGGACATCATCAAAATATACTTGAAATTTCTGAATTTCAATATATCAGATCACTGGGTTACTGCATACTTAATTCACCTACTCGCATAATACGGTAGTTGCATTAAATTTTCCCTTTAAAGTTATTTATTATGAAGTACAATCAAAATTATTCCAGAAACAAAATATCAGAGAATGCAAGCAACTGAATTTACTCAAAGTCTATACATGCTTCTTCTAAATTCATTTTCTAGTTATGTTCTAATTTATATTCTTTAAAGATTATTCATAACATTTATAGCATTTCATATTTCTTCATCTTGGCCCTTCACCTTTTCATAGGATACACAAAAAGCATAGTTTTAGTTACCTTTTGTTGATGTTGCTGCGGCCTGTTTACAGCCTTCTGATGAATAATAAGAAATTATGTAATTTCCCTATGAACACATATCCCATAATACGGGACCACTGGCTTTTCTCTCAGATAGCACCAGAGAAGTTAGTGTCATCTTAGAAGAGATTATCAATTTTTATGTCTTAATTCAACATGTTTTCAGTAGTGTTGAATGCTTAGCAAAAATAGTTATAAAAATAGAATGCTTAGTTTTTTCTCACACACACAAAAAATTAACCATTACAGTTGATCTACTGTTATGAAAGCATACTAATGAGGGGGGAAAGTAGAAAAATGCTTTGATTAAAACATCTATTTCTGCTTATTCAGTGTATGTAAGAAGGCATCCTGCTTGTTGAACTGATTTCTTTCTAAAGCAGGATAACCCACCTAGTTAATCTTACAATGCCAGCAGGTGTAATCTTTTTGAACTTCAGCATAGATTTTGATATAGTCTCTCAGTATTCCTTCTGGACAAATATTCAGCACACAGCTGAGTAATTCAGTGGGCTGGTCATGGGTTGTCACAAAGGGTATTACTGAGTGGGGTGACATCAGGCTGGGCTCTCCTCACATGTAAGGTTCTGCAGGACTCCATCCTTGGCCCACTTCGCTTCAACACTTCATTAATGTCTTGGGCACAGGACTGGAAGGAGAACTAATTAAATTCACCAACAGCATTAAGCTGGCAGGAGCTGTTGATTTCCTCAAGAGAGAGAGGCCTGGTAAAAAGTGATGGGCCAATTAGAGAGATGTGCAATCTTCAATGATGTGAACTCTTAAAGGACAAGTGCCAGACATTGGACCTGTATTAAAATCCAGTTTTTGAAGTTACTGGAGGGCTCTGCCTGAATTAAGGTTCAAGTGAGACCATATGCCAGAGTCAATAGTATGGGTTTTATTTAACAGTAAATGTGTGTGAGAAAGAAATAGAAAAGGGGTGGGAAGGAGAGAGTGACAGAGAGATAAATTGAATACAAAATAACCCTCCCTCTTGGCATCACAGCAGTATCCTTTTGATCCTCTTCTTTTAGTCTTCTCGGTGGTGGGAGTTCTGCAAAACATAGGGTTCAATGGATTGATATACATTCAGGCCAGATAGGAATGCCCAGGGACCTTCCCTGGATGAAGCAACTTGGGGTCAGTCTGTTCCAACAGAGTCTGGATCTATTGCATCACTTTGCATCACTTGTATCACACACAAGTTGTCAGTTGCAAGGCCTCAGGAATGAGTCTGGGGGTACTTTGGGGTTCTTTGATGGTTTTTGATACCTCCTCAGCTGCCTCTCCATGAATGTCCCCTGTGGACGTGGCATCCCTGTGGTGGGGGTTTTTCACAACTGACCCAGTTTGTGTAAGGGAGGATGGGTGCTATTTCCCTCTGGCCAGAGGTTATGCTACACCCACAAAATCTCTACTTATCTCCCCAATGGGTTGTAAGGGAGTGTGTGCAAACCTGGCCTCAGCAGATGAGCCTGTGGGTTGTGGCCTTCCTCCTCCCCAGATCCAGCCAGAGAAAATTTTCAGGACAGCTGCTGGGTTTGGCTTTCCTCTAGATACATTTTTTCTCTGAGCCCTGTTTACTTCTCCTTAGACCTGAGATAACTGAACAATAACATCACCTTTTTCTTATCTCAAGCTCCCATTGGCTTAACTCACAGTCCAAAATTCCAGTCAGAAGGCCTTTTGTGGAAGGGGTAGGCTTTGATGGTTGCAGCTTCATTATATAGCTTTGCCATAAAGGGCCAAAAAATCCTCCACAACAATGTTTAAACCATTAACTATAACATTTCAGTCTCTCACAACCTGGTACAGGAGCAGCTGAGGTCACTTGTCTGTTCAACCTGGAGAAGAGGAGACTGAAGTGGGATCTCATTGTGGTCTTCAGCATCCTCAGGAGGGGAAGTGGAGGGACAGGTGCGAATCACTTCACTCTCATGGCCAGCGAGACGACTCAGGGAAACAGCCTGAGGCTGTGTCAGGAGAGGTTTAGGTGACATACCAGAGAAACATTTTTCATCTGAAGGGTAGCTGGGCACTAGGACATTCTCATGCTATCAGGCGCGTGGTGTGATTCTGGGAGTGTTCTGCACAGGGCCAGCAGCTGGACTCAATAATCCTGATGAGTTCCTTCCAACTCAGCATATTCTACCATTCTACAGTTCTAAAATATTGTTTTGGTAATTGTCTAGTGACCACTAGAATCGCCAGCCTGAGGAATTTTTTTAAATTCATTTAGAATGTAAACAATAACACCAAAAAGGAGACAATGGAAACAATTCATGTCAGAGAACTGTTTTCTTAGTTCATAAAAAACTTTCTTGCTTGTTGGGTGATGGTACATGAACATTCCATCAAATGACAATGGAAAAAACAAGCATAACTCCCAAGTATGTTTGGCTCAAAAGTGTGATTGTTTTTCACTCATTCTCCCTTAAAACTTCCATAACAGCCACCAACAGAGGAGCAACCAACACAGCTCCAATACTCTATAAACTAGAAATGGATACAAAGAATATACAAAAAATATACAAAGAATATACTAAGAATAACTCTTGTAAATCTCCATTATCTTTCTCCTCGGTGCCATAATGCATAAAATCTTCAAGTACCTTTTAGCTAAATCTAGAAGTGCTTCAACATAAATGTAAACAGGCAGAAATCATCAGATATTTTCCAAGATCCACTACAAAGGGAGCCTGCAAAATTGCTATAATTGAAGCCAAGCAAGGCCAGACTTGATATCCATCTATTAAGATCAATTAGGAATAATTAAATCATGATGCATGGTGGAGTAGATTAACTCTTCCAACCAGGTGATAATAACATCATTTCCCCTTTAGCCCAAACATCCAATATTGTGGATCTGTTTTAATTGGGAAAGAAATTTGATTACGTGGACCTACAGTGTTCTTTGATGTGCTCAGTATCGTTGGTTTGAAAAAAAAGAAATAAAAAATGGAAGGCAGTTTTCTTGCACACAAATCTCTCAGTCTGCCTTTTGGGCATGTTTAGGGTGGTTTTTTACAAAGTGAAGATGCAAACATTCCTCCCACTTGTTGGCACAGACACACAGAGTTGTTTTTTGTTTTTCAGGTGTC
This sequence comes from Zonotrichia leucophrys gambelii, assembly GCF_028769735.1. Classification (NCBI taxonomy): domain Eukaryota; kingdom Metazoa; phylum Chordata; class Aves; order Passeriformes; family Passerellidae; genus Zonotrichia; species Zonotrichia leucophrys. Next base: position 22,738,027 of record NC_088200.1, on the reverse strand, counting down.
TTTAAACATGCTCAGATGAACACTGTCTCTGCAGAGTTTGTCAGCTATTGCCCACCCTGCAACCTTAGACAATAAAATAACCTTACATCTGAGCAGCAGACTGCCGAGCAGGCGCACTCAAGCTGAGCTGTCATAATGCAGTGCTGAGTGACTGTACCAGGTCGTGTTCACCAGCAAACCCTGGTGGGTGTCTGAAATCTCTGCTCCAGCTCCTGGGGCTGTCGCCTGCAAAACTTATTGGGTTGGGTTACATTTTAAAAGGGAATCTACCTTCCTTCCACTTTCAGGGAACAGAGAGTGTTCTTGTGGTTTTTGACATATTCATCTGCTCTTCACAAGACCAAAAACTTAATAATGGCAGCCATTAGTGCCTAGCATAATAAGGCTGAATAGAGAACTGTACTGGTAAACAAAAATATTGATCCTTATGCTTGGTGGGTGGGGAGTAGTCTGAGATTCAGTAATTACAGCTTCTGTTTCAGTCTCCAGAATAGACTCCAACAAAATGACAGCAAATTACTTTAATCTCTCTGAGTCTTAGTGTTCATAGATCAAACAAACAGACTATCACATCTTTTGCAGAGATTGAACGTATGGCTACTCTAAATTAGAATTTGGTATTAATCTGATTCAAGACTTAAGAAAATCAATGAAAATATTTCTATTGACTTTTCCAATTAATTAATCATATTTTTATGCACCAAGTAATGTTGTGGGTTTTGTTTTTGTTTTGTTTTGGTTTTTTTCTGTGAGGGGGAGTAAATGGCTTCCTGCCAAATGACCTGAGGTGGTAGATGCTGTGCAGATCTATTGAGAGGGGGCAGAGCAGGGTTTGCAAGGGTTGAGGGGGTTGAGGAACAGGAGGAAATGCTAGCTAGGATATTAATTGTAAAAAACATCTTTTTAAATTAGATATTTTCCAAATCATATGACGATAAATTAAAAGAGTAACAAACTGATTTGAAAAATATAATGGGCGTGTTGACTACTAAAAAGTGTTGAATGGTAGATAGATAAGCTTTGGGCCAAAAGCATCCTTTCTCCTTGCTCTCATCCCTGCCTCCAGCAGGTTCAGTACAATTTGAACAACATGCAAATTTTCTGCACATGCATAAAATGCACAAAGGGTTCCTCAGCTGATACTTAGCTGGGTTTTTTGAATGCTACCCAAATTATGAAAATAATGCCCTATAAAATATACCATCTACAGTATTATGTAAGGTTTATGATGAATGTAATCCTGCATTTTTCCTTCAATGTAGCATTTAAGAATGCTTATCCAAGTGTTTTTCCCCAGTATGCCTAGTCTATCCAAACTCAGATAAAGCCTGTGCAATCAGCTCTGCATGTGAACATTTCTACTGAACAGGAATAAATGTGCCGAAATTACTCTCATGCACAATTATTTCCTGATTCAGAGAAGGAGAAATAAAATAATGCCTCATACACAAAACATAGCTAATCAATTTTGAGCAGTTCCTGAACATCAGCCTTCCTCAAAAGCCTGAGGGTGTTCTTTTGTGTCTTAAAAAACATACAAAATGTGCTCTGTTTGACTCTGAAGTTAATAAAGTCTTATTGTTCTGTAAAACAGAAACAAATTAAGAGACTGAAGAAAAATCACACAGGGAAGTGGAATTTCTAACAAAAATTGTATGCAGAAACTCTGTGAATATCAACATACCAGTGATCCAGACTTCTTAAAATTTTTTTTCTCTTTCTAATTAATATCTACTGCCTATATTCCAAAGGTTAGGAAGATGAAGCAAAGTTGCATGAATTTCTTCACAACTGTAAACTCAGTTGGAGGTTGAGCATCTCTGTCACTGCTGCTAAATAAAGCCTGGTATTAAGAAATGGCAGCAAAGTAGAAAAAAAATTGCTTTCAGCAAAAAATTTCTTTCAGCTTACAGGGAGTGACTAGAGGATTTGTAATACTCTGTGTACATTCTCCATTGATGTGAACTTGAGAAAGCATATCTCTCTTAGACTGGGATGGAATATCCATATTTGAATTGAAGAGTAGGAGGGCAAATGGTATTTGTTCCCTGATAATTAGCTTTTCATAAACACTGAACCCATTTCCAAATTGCATGTCTCTTTTATTTAAGAAAAAATATCTGGAAAATCTTTATAACCAAAATAGACATTGTGCTAGCACCTTGTTGAAATTGAAGTGCTTTACATTGCTTTGGAGACACAAGATAAGTAAACTTCCGTTTTCTAATATGGAGAAATGAAAGATTCGAAGCAACTTTTTAAAAGGCAGAACCTTTTATTTCTGTGTCAGATATTAATTACAGTAAGAATATGGCTAAGAATAATATGGCCTTCCTGTTAGTAAAGTAGAAAGCAAAAGTAAATGGACCACAGTTACTTCTGCTGGAGAGAGCTTGTCATCTGCTGGAGGCAAGCATAAAGAAATAGTTACATGCAACAGATGAATATTACATTCAGATACCTTGATGATAGGGCTCTTATTAAAACAGGATTTTAACACAGTAGCAAAAAAGTAATAAATAAAATTTGCTTCTGAAAGTCATAACTTTGTTCTATAAAGCTCATTGGGTTAAGAATTACTCCAGTGCTCATGAATATGTGTTTTGATTTCTATAAAGACTCCTGGCAGATTGAGGCATTTTTGAACTTTGTTAGCTATCCACCACTATTTTCTCCAAGCTGAGAACTAGACTGAGGGAGAAATCTGCATGCATGCACTGTTCTTTAACTGTGTACTAAGAGGCAGGGAAAGCCTAGTGATCATACTCCAAGGAAGGAAAGATTAGTTTGTGGATCATTTTGGCTATATTGTCAGGATCAATAATAGTTTTGCCTGTCTGCAAAATATGCACAAATAAATACAGTATAAACACTGTTAAATAAAAAGCTGCAGCATTAAATAATATGACCTTGCTACCTTTTAGTTGCAGTGTTAGAGTACAAACTTATTTTAATTAGCAGTCAGCAACCAGACTGTAACTTCACTGAAGGAGCATTGAAGAATCACTGCCTATTAACAACCCAGCGGTAAGCAAGCCAGCACAAATACTTATAACCAAATAGTGTACATTTCAGGAGTGGAGAGGATTAGCTATTGGGCACACAACACAGTGGAGGAAATTGCTTTATTCCCAGTACTGCTGGGTACCAGGAGGCAATCACTATGCCTCTAGCCCATTAACAGCATTCGGAGTGTTGCTTCCCATAGAAGGGGTTATTGGCTAACCACTGGGTGACCAATTAAAAGCTATGAATAAGTCCCAAACCAAACAGCATGGGGCCTGTTTGTGGCACAGTGGTATCATTACTAAAGTGAAAAACTTGATGAGAAAGGAGCATATTTAATTATAGAACTATACAAATGGCTAATTAGGACTATAAAGTGAAATGAATGACTTTCCAGTGGATTTTTGAATGTTACTGATAACTGCTCAGCTTCTTTGGAGACCATGAAAGTGATCTACAGTGCTGGGCTGCATGTTATAGTAATGAATAGATCTTCATTACTGGGGACATGTTTGACCTGGTTGCTCAGGTAGCATGGGCAGTCCTAGATTCTGCTCCCTGCAAGGGTTCTGGTGCAGTCCCTGGTCTGCTGTGAGCTTCACTTGCTTTCACCCCATTCTCACAGGTTTAGAGGCAAAAGAATTACCTGCAATTTAAAGCCCCTCTCACTTTGAAGTCAAGTGTCTCACTAATTTTGCAGAAGCTTAGACCCATGCTTAGATTTGGCCTTTAAAATCACTAATGGGTTTGAAAAAAATCTTTCCCCTTCATATCCCTCCCCAGGATCTTACAAACTCCTGCACCTGTACCAGTTATTTTAATCTTTACTGCACAAAGTAGAGATTCCTTTAAATTACTTAGTCTGGCTTCCAAAAGAGACCCCAGAGTCCAATGATTTCTTAATGAGTAGTGAACTTTTCATTTCTTCGCTACATGTATCCTCAAAATGAGGAAAGGAATGTTTCTACTTCGCAAAAAAAAAAAGAGACCTGATTTTTTAACTGAGCTTTTTTCCAGCTGTGTAAGCACTCTGAGGCCTAGAGAGGATCCTTATCCAGGCAAACAACCCATGCAATTATTTATTGACACGATTAGTGGCAACAAGAAAAGAAGAGGCTGAATTTTAGTTAGTGTAGTGGGCATATTCTACAGCTGTATAAATAATTTGTGTTACAATATATCCATACCACACAAAGCAGTAAAGGCAGAGCTAAGCCTGGCCATTGGAGTCCCTCAGTGCTGACAAAAACCCTTGTAAATAATAGGTTTTAGTGGTACAAGAGTTGTGCTGACATTTGTTTAGACAGTGTCCCTAGATTCTCTGTTGATGGGGGTCTTGCCCATTCAGCGTACAACGAAGGGTGTGGAAGGCACAGAAGTTTGTGGGCATGCATCCCATGCAAACTGAGCTTGTTACTTCTCAGTTTTACTTTTGGTCAGCTCTGTCTGCATTTCTCTCTGCAAAAGAAAATTATCTCTCCTTCCTGATTACCAGGCTTTTTCATCCTAAATGGTCAATGCTAAAGGCTTGAAAGATTTAATATCACTCTGTGTCTTACAGCCTCACTTTCATTACATCCATTATCATATAAGTGCACACCAACTTTTCTGTCCTAACATGCAGAAATTAATGCAGTTCCTTGTTGACAAATGGAAAATCAATAAATGTTTCCAATAAATAGCAATCTCAATTAGATCAGCTTGCTTAAGATGCCGTTCTGCCCTAATCGAGTCATGAGACTCTAGTCTGTGAGTCCTATTGTGATTTAACAATTCGCCATGGAGATGACAAAATACTTCACTGAGGCTTAATTTGAAATTTGGCTAACCCATCCTTTGAATCTGTTTTAAAGTGACATAAACCACTTTCTCAGCTTGGATACCTCATGAAATATGAATGTAAGTCTAGGCTATAATAATATCAGTTGGGGTTGGTGCTTTACTTTTTTGGAAAGGTTTTTTTCCTTTTTAGGTTGGGGGGGTTAGTTGGGTCTTTTTTTGTTCTGTTTTTTTCAGCAAGGCGAAGCTTGCCAACAGATGGTTGTGGATCTGCTGTTTTATAAGCCTATAAAAGACAGCAATCTCAGCAACAGGAGACCTTCTGGCTTTACCTACAGTGTCCAAAATTCTTTTCTTGAGAATTAAAAAACTTCTCAATAGGAACAGAAAATTATCATCAGAACCCATATGATGCACTCATCATTACAAACAGCAGCTTCTAGAATATTTTCAAATTCTGAGTTTTTTCCCTGAAAATTCTACCACAGTGTTGTCTGAAAAAAATTAAAAAAAAAAAATAAAAAAAAAACCAAACAAAACATATATATATATAGAACATCATTATTTATAGGGAGAGGATAAAAAGAATATATATTTTTTGCAACTCTTATGTGGAGCAAATCCTCAAGCTGGCATGAGATTGATTAGAACATGATGATATTGGACAGAGAAGTACCAGAAAAATATTATTAGAAATCTTTCAATACTCTTCTGAATCTGAATCTTATCCATAAATTACAGATGCTTATGTTAATGAAAAAGTTTCTCTTCATAGAATCAAGTTATTTTCTCCATATTCCACTTCTGAAGACAGAATAATGCTGAAAAATTATTTTGCATACTAATCATAAGTGCTATTTTTCCCTAAATCCCACTGTGCAGCAGAAATCACTATAAACATTTTTCATCTTCGACCACAAACTGTAGCAAAATATCCATCTTCTGGGCTGAAATATTGCTTACAAATACTTCTTCTATTGATTTGATTTATTAATTGATATGTAGCAAAAAGCAGACAATAAAGCTGTGAGGTAAGTAAAATTCAGAGAAAGTGTGGGATTATTTCACCTTACCATCAACACAGGAAACACTATTCTATTAGTGTGATTGAGGGAAGAGGTGTACAAAATGGTAAATTATCAGCTCCTTAAAAATTACAATTCCAGCTATGGTGTGTAGAATACTTTATTTCTGCTTAAAGGAAAGAGCCAAACTGTGAGTTGTTCCAAGTGTTCTCATCAACTTTTCATTGCTAGTGTGTCCAGTAGTCTGTAGCTCCCCCAGTCATTGATAAAAAATTGCATTGATTGTATTCTGACATGGACTGTACCACTTCAAACTATCAGAAATTTTTCATTTTTGTTATGAAACTAAAAAGGGCTCTTTTTTATGCTGAACCTCTGTAGTAACAAACAGCCTGTACACAGTGCAAATTCTTAAAAGCAGCCATGGCAGCAAGCATAGCAATATGATTTATCCTTCTGAACACCTAAACATAATTTACTGATGTGACATCCTGCACAGGTTAATATATTAGAGAACTAAAGCAAAAAACTCCATTCAATGCCCTAGTAAATTCCTTTGTTGTGTGGATAAGTTAAAATTGGCTAAGTTAATTTTCAAAGAAAGGGTAGAAAGGTATAAAGTGACCACCCATTGATCCAGTGATTAGACAATTGTTGCAATTTCAGTGTTTCTTGGTCAAGACAACGATTGTGGTCTTGATCCATTGGGGCTGGGATAAAGCCACGGAACAGGAAGTTTAGTGGGTTACTGTATGCTCAGGCTGTGTGGGAACACCCGAGTACCTCCCCTGGGATGGGCAGTTCTACGCTGTATGATTCTATGCTGCGGGTCGTGGGGCACTTTGAGGGTCCCTTTGCAGGCCTCTGACATCAACACCGTTGACCCAAATATGCCCACTAGAAGGGATGAATTCCTTCAGGCCACCTGCTAATGTGCCAGTACTTCCAGGGGAAGTTTTCACACGTGAGCCAGTTCCATAATGGAGGAGAGTGGCTTGATACCCGCTTGCAGCCTCTGGTGCTGGGTGTGCAGCCCCTCTGCGCCAAGGCACTGCATTGCATTTCTGCAGGAAAGCACCCACTGCTTTTGCAAGTGGCCGAGTGATTTGAGCCATTAACCATTAACATTCCAGTCTCCCATACTTGCCAATCTCTTGTATATTCAAGCAGAACAACAATTTTGATAGAATTTTCTCTAGTAAATGCTGATATGTCAAATTTGATCCTAACTTAGTGGAAGGTAGATTGCCACAAATTGTAAATGTTTTGCCTGTGTTGTACCCAACTCCTTATGAATGTTGCTCTTGCTTTATATGACGAAAATACTTGCCACTATGGTCTTATGCAGTTGAATAGCCCAATCTATATACTAGTCTTTTAATTTACCATATGTTTTTCAATATTCTATTCTTTAATTAGAATGAAAGAGATGGCAAATATGAGATTTCTTTCTTAAGAACATTCATTGTAAACTGAGCATCCAGTGCTGAAACAATGAAAAAAAAGATGTGGCTAAGCTGACATACAGTAAAAAATTGTAACTTCTCCTTCCCCAAAATGCAATGTTGGCCTCAGCTGTTTTCCAGGTGCACCACCAAGATACTTTATCAATCCCTTCCTGAACAGAGAGAAAAAATATGAAGACAGGCTCTTGGGTTGAGGTAAGGACAGAGAGAGATCAGTCACCAGTTATTGTCATGGGCAAATCAGAATCAACTTGGGGAAAATAATATCATTTACTGCTAATTAAACAAAATTAGGAAAAGAAGAATAAATATTATAGCACTTCATCCCCACCCTTCTCTTCTTCCTGGACTCAACTTCACCCCCAATTCTCTATTCTTCCCCCACCTGTGCTATAGAGGGACATGGAGCAGGAGCTCCAGTCTCCTCATCACATATTGTCTCTGCCACTCCCTTCTTATTCTCTTGTCCTGGCCAAATGTCAGGTTCCTCCCACAGAGAAGGTTCCTCCCCCAAATAGTCTTCCATAAACCTCTCTAGTGTGAGTCCTTTCAAGAACAAGCCACAGTTCTTCATAAACTTCCTCAGGGATCAGCCCTGCAGCAACAGCCTGATCTAGGGTGGCTCCCCCATGAGACAAGTCCTGCCAGCAAACCTGCTCCTCTGTGGTATCCTTTCTCCACAGGACCACAGATCCTGACAGGAGCATGCTCCAGCATAGGCTTCCTGCAGGGTCACATTCTCCTTTAGACATCCACCTGCTTTGGGTTCCTCTATGGGCTGTGGATGGAACTCTGCATCCCCAGGGACCTCCATGGGCTGCCTCACCATGGCCTTCACCACAGGCTGCAGGGGAATCCCTGCCTTGGCACCTGGAGCACCTGCTGCCACTCATTCTCCACTGACCTTGGTGTCTGAAGAGTTCCTTCTCTCACATGTTCTCCCTCCTTTTTCAGGGTTGCAGTTGCACAGCTCTATTTTTCCTGGTTAAGTACTTTATCCCAGCGGCATTACCTCTGTTGCTGACTGACACAGCTTTAGCCAATGTCTTGGACCCAGCTGGCACTGGTCCTTTCAGATATGAGGGGATGCTTCTGGCATCGTGTCATAGGAGACACCCCTGTACTCTCCCCCATTACCTAAACCATGCACATAAAGCAAATATACAGAGCTCTTTTCAGCCAGCAGAGACTAATGGGGATTACAATACTGAGAGGACTGGAGAGGGTTCTGGAAAGAGACATGAATAAAACCTTAGTAGTTGCCAAATTCCTGTAAATATAGGTTTAATTTTTGGGAATTAGAAAAGAAATTAAAATGCAAAAACCTAATATCTGTAGGAATCGATGTTAGTCTAAATATTGGAATGTTGGGAAGAAAATAAATGAAATAGATGTCATCCTTAGGAGCTTAGTTTACCCAAGTGTTTCTCATGTGGGCATTTGCTGCTGAATAGGTGGATGTGAGATAGCTGAAAAAATAAATCAGTGAAGCACTAGACATTGGTCTGAGCCCTGTTGAGAGGTGAAAAATGCCAGCCTGGACACATTTAACATAGTAATGCAAATGGAGGTCTTCTAGACAGAAACACAATCAAGCCAGTACACCCTGAAGTGGAAGTTCACAGCTCTCTCTTGGGCAGCATCAGCAAAACACAGATTCTTGACATGCTTAAAATTTTGAAGTTATATCTTTGTCTGGTAATATTATATTAGATATAATACTATATTACAAGACAAAGATATTGGCTCCCACAGAACAATTAAACAACTGGATTCTTAGCTAAATGGCTGCCTAAATATGACTTCTTGTCTGTGTTTTACTTTTTTTTTAACCTAAAATTATCCAAGGTTACTTTAAGGAAGACTGTTAAAAAATTTTCTCTCCATAAGTGAACATGTAATAGAAAATATTTATGAAATGTTTTATACTTTTTAATAGATTACAAATGCTTTTTACCTGTACCTGAGGTCTACTTTAAAAAAAACATACATCATACTCATCGCCTTCATTAGTGAGTTTCCCTTTTCTTTTAATATGCTGAAGAACGAATTTGCATTCTGTTTCCGAAAATGTGCCAACAATATTAAAGATGTATACCAAAAGCTGAAACTTGCAGAGGAACTACAAAATACATCTGGTTTTCATGTCAAGCTACTGTGGTTCTCATAAATGTACCACTATGTGATAGTCAGAAGATTTCTTGCAAGCAAATTCAAATGAAGATAATGAATTTTCAGTTGGGTCTTCCAGGTCTCCAGCATCTTTTTCTGCTGGTTTTCTTTGGAGGTGGCAGTTTTGTCATATGATTCATATTCTAACACCAGCCAGAAATCCTCTTTAGTAGTGTGAGAGGGAAGGAGTCTCCAAGGACAGGCACAACACCTTTCCATCCCTGTGTATACTCAAGCTCCTGCAAACCATGCTTAGTGACTGACATCTTCCTCTGCTTACTATGGTATCTTGTCAAAAGTGATGGAAAACTGTTGTGTGGTTTTATTTAATTCCCTTCGAAAATCTAATTTTGCCTTTAAATTTTAAGTAGCACAGTCAACTGGGAATATCCCATCTAATGCTGTTACAGCTCAACCTGAGAGCAAAGATTGTGACTTGTAAGGTAAACTGAATATCAAGGGCAATAAAAGTGAGATTACCATCAGTTTACTATTGCCTCAATTTTCACAATGACTACATAAGAAAGGCTTTTATTTTTGGCCTTTAAAGATATCAAGATCCTTGTTTCTTATAGAGAGAAATATGAAATGTATTTTTATGTTTAATATATTTTTGGAAAATATTTTTATGTAATTTCATGTCAAAGACATTTCCATTTTGGTGGTGATACAGTGTTGTTTCATGAAAGAGTAATGTTGGCATGTTGTCTCTTTTTTTGGATGGTGAGAGGTGAAATGGTGGTGTTTCATTTCTTGGCACATGTGATAGGTGCAAATAAAAAAGTGGGTTTGTTTTGAAAATTAGGACACTGATATTTTAAAAGGTAATTATTGTTCTGTCCAATTATCTCAGGAGTTCCTTGCTTTGGCCAATATTTCTTTGTTAGGGAAATACTGACATTTCTGTCAAAATATTTGGTATTTGACAGCCAGAATAAAAAGGACAATGTATTATTTCCCCCTTAAACTTTCACTGAAGTAGTTATTTCAACACATATCTTTATTTTAAACATCAGATTTGTACCTAATATAGCAGTATTCCTTCAGTACCTAGCCATGAAATAATGTTTGTGGCCTAACTAATATTGGGATAAGCATGAAAAAGGAAGTAGGAGCACTTTTGTTCTTTTTAAAGCAACTTCTAGGACTGTGATAACTTACAACAAAGAAAAATTTACCTCTGAAAAAGAAAACAGACAACTTCAAGATACTGTGCCTGGTAAGGGAAATTTAATGGCAGTCCATAACATTCACACTTTACAAAGAAATTTAATTTTCCGTGTCCTCAAATCAAGACCAAAAGTTAGAGGTTCTGGCTTGGGAAATGGAGTTTTTTCCAACACCACCTTATCCTTTGCAATACAATGGGATCCTGATTTGCCTTCAAATGGCAAGAGTTACCTTCAATTCAGTGCAGAAAACAGTATGGTCAGAAAAATTCCAGGCTGAGGAAACAAGACCGATCCCACGGGAGAGTCCCTAGAAGTTCTGAGACTTGCAGGCATTATAAGGTCATTCTCATATGGAGTATGGGCCATTCATTCAGGAAATTTATTAAAATTTAAGAAATCTGCACTTCCTGGCTCCTAAAGAAAAAGTAAAGAAACCATGAGATTTCTATATACTGCTTTAAATATGGTTGAAGGACTGAAGGGGCAATAGGGAATCAGAGAGCAAAATACGAGTACTCCTTGCTTCCACATGACTTAGAATCTTTCTGCTGCTTCTGAAAAAACATTGCTATAAAAAAACATTGTGGAGATACCTTATTTACATTAAACATGCCGGTGTAGACAAACTTTTCTGAAAAATACATCTCAGTAACCAGTCCCTCAGGCACCTGTAACAAGTACCAGCAAAGGTGCTGCTTTCATTTGAATCCATGCATTTGGGGATTACAGTAGCTAATAATGGCCCATGATGTACTGTGGACTAGGTCAAAGGCATCCACAACACTTCTTTCAGCCTGAACTCAAGGAAAAAGAATTTAGCTTCAGCTGTCACCCAAGACTGGCTAAACTCATTCTCTGTTTACAGACAGGGGAAGCAAGAGACAGGCAAAAGTTCACTGGACTAGCCACAATATTTTCACCAAAGTCATGCTTGGGGACCATTGTAAATGAAAATGCCTCACCTGTGATTTTCCTCTGTGCTTGAGACAATAGGACCTTGTATGCAAATAATAAAAGCCATAAAACTAAGTAAATTAATGGACCTTCTTCAGGACATGGCAATCTTCAGGGTTATAATACTGGATGGCTTCTTGGGAAATGACAAAAACAACACTTGCAGAATTGGGTTGTCAGGAAGCCAATGCACTTCGGCAGGAATTTAGTTACATGTGCAATTAGAGCAGTTAGTCACAGCAAATTTGTCATGAGTCAAGTTATGAGTCAAGTTATGTACTGGAGTAATACAACTATATTAAGGTCTTCATGTACATTATGCAAGTAATTTCTGGCTAATGAGAAACAAATGCTACTAGTAATTGAAAGATTACATCACCATTTGTTTTTATTCTTGACTGTCCTCCTGTTCCAGGACTGTTCCTCCTGTTCACCGGAATGCAAATGAAAAAGTAATATATAAATAAATTAAAGGAAAAAGCATACAATGCCTAGCAAAATGTGTAAATACAAAAATTGATGTATTTGGAAAGGCTATATAGTTTATAAAAATCAAGAAACATATTACTGTTCAGATGCAGTAGAAAACATATTAAACACTGTCATAAATGTGAAATAAGTCAGAAAATTTGCTCAGTTTTTAAAGTTATGATTTTAATATTAAGAGCTGGCATCCTAGAGCTGAAAGCATCATTGTAACAGTAGACTCAAAACAGGAGAGTGAAAGCTGGAGTCCAAAGAAATATAGTTAGTATTTGTCAATATGGATGTCCTGTTCTTTTTAAGAACTGCCTTAGATCCTTAGGAAAGACCTATTCTAGAGCATAAGAATTTTTTATTTGATTTATTATGTTAATATCAAGGGACATGCCTAGGAAATAAATATACAAACAAGTGGTGTGTGGTTGTTCTGACACTGTCCCAAGGCTAAGGGATTAACTTTGCCATAGTCTTTAATTTCCATTTTGCCTGAGAAAAAATGGTTACCAGATGGCACATGGCTATTTTTGCATATTGCATGGCAAGATTCCAGCTGATAATTATGACATTACAGCAACAGTCTATGTTTTGTGTTATGAATATTTGGCACTTAGCTTAGTAATCACTCTGTAGAAGTGATTTCTTCTCTTGCTGTCTTTACTCCTCTGCCTTTCTCTTCTTTCTTCCCCACTTTGCCTCTGTCATGTTCACCTGAAATAGAAACAAAATTCAGGAAACCATCTGAGAAAGCACTAACTTTTAATGGAATCTTTACTTAAGACAGGAAAATGAGACAACTTGCAACTAAAAATCTCTTCATTAAAGACTTCTTGCTTCCAAAAATTGTGTAATTTCTGGATTTTTACTTTTCATTTCTGTTTTGATGTCTTAGACTCCATCAAGGGCAAATAAGGAGAAATTGTCTCATTCATTGAACACAAGAAGAGCCATGTACTTCAGTAATGAACTTGCTGCTTATGCTTTCAGATCTGTCATATGACAACTATGTTACAGGATTCACTCACCTATTTTATTAGCTATTTTTCTTTAAAACCTCCCAGGAAGGCTGTGTGAGAGAAGGGAAATCTGAAAGCATACCTGATTGTAATTACTGTTTTGTAGATATAATAAATCTAAAATTGCAATGTAACACTGGAGTTGAGATGAGTCTTAAAGAATACTGGAATTAAGAGCTATGTCTTGTTAATGAGCCAACTCACATGCATTGAATCAGGGAAAAAATACTACAATACTATTTTATTTCAAGTGTCTAAATTACATTAACTCTCCTAAAGATCATGCAGTTTACCTTTAATTTCTTAGGATCCTGCCTCTTTTATTCATTTAAGACTCTTCAAAACATATTTTTAAGGAAATACATCCACAAAAGCAATAAAATATATATATAAAAATATACAGTAAAAGCAATAAAGGGGAGAGGGAGCATAACAAGAAAATGGAAAGTAAATATTCTTTGGGATAGATGCTATAGAATGGCATTTTTGTAATTGTAACTCATGTTTCATATATTTTGTCAGTTTGTTTCTCAGTTTCAACAACTAAAAAAAAATTGCTGTGTGGTTTAAATGAGAAGTAATTCCTTGTGAATATAGAAGACTTGGTCAAAAGCTGCACATTTAGGAACTGTACTGCTCTCCCTAGACAATGTGAATGCACAATTTGACACTGTCGCTTCTCTATTTTTTTGCCTTTGGTACGTATTTTCAGCTAATTACTCCTGTAGAGTATCCTTTGCTATTCCCCACCCCAAATAAATTAACAGTTTACTTTCTGGAATGAAACGCTGTAACTTTCTCTGAATTAATTGTGCAAAGCAAAGCGAAACATAAAAAAAAGTAGCATTTGAAGATAGCTTTCTTATACTTTATTAAAAAAAAATAATAATCAAAGGAGCAAAGCTCCAAACTTCCCTTAACTTCCTGGAGTTTTGGGGGGCTGGGGAGCAGAGCAGGAACAGAGCATCATCCAGTAGGAGACTACCTATGCCCAATCCAGTTTGCAAATGCCTTGGCCAGACACAGAGAATAATTCTGAGAGGAATAGGGATGTCTAGTTCTATCTCTTACAGAAAGCAGGAAAAAGCAAGTTTCAGAATGAGACAATCTTTTCAAACATTCAAAAGGAAAAAAATCAGAAGAATAATAGGAAGAGACTGTGCAGTCAAATTCCTTATCTCGTTAAAACCAGCCAAACAAAAAAAAACCCCTGGTGTCTGTATAAATTGAAGCTCCAATGCAAGAATCTGCAGAAAATTGAGAGTTTTATTAAGAATCTAATAAGAATAAGATGAAAATAATAGGCAATATATAATGACAGAACAATGATTCTAAATCCTTGCCCTAATGAAAATTTTAAAGTAAAAGCATTTACACATGCTAGACATCTCATGTCAATGGACTCTGTTTTGCCTTTAATGATTGATCTCATTACAACTGAATGTGGCTTTAATCCCCTTGTCGCCTGCACTGAATTTGAAGATTAGCATTCTGAGAGACTGAGTCATCAGGTTATTCTGAACAAGTTGCAATCATTGACTTTGAGACAAGTTCTGATCAGTGCAATACAAGGTTAAGGTAATACTTGCTCTTCTTGACATTTTGCCTCCCATTCTCGGTTAGGGAGACAATCAGCTGTCTGTGAAAGATTTCACAAGTGAAGGTGTTTTAAAGTATTTTCTAAAACCAAATTAATGGCACAAAATAATGGGGAACCAACCTATTATAAGGCCTAATTTAAACATATTTTGCCAAATTGAAGTGTAGCCTTTCACCTGCAGTGCTGAACATCCTATCCACATTTGTCTTTTCATTTAATTTGTGCAGAACAGCTCAGTCTTCCACTTTCAAAGCAGAAATCATGTAAGCCTGATACCAGGCCTTAAATCTTCTCAGGTAGCATGCTGCCTTGCTGGAGAGCTGTGGAGGAAGTTCATGTTGTTTTCATTTTCAGGGTGAGAGACTTAAATAGTGATGGTTAATTCAATACCTTTGCTTACCAAGATTTGTTTCCCAATTCAAGGCTGTTCCTCATGCTGATGTTTAAAAGCTGAATTTACTTTTATACCTTAATACTAAGAAATTCCTTTCAGGAAAAGCTATCATCTCTTGTGTTTGTTACACTCAACATATTTCACAAAATGCTGATTTATTCTGAGCATTGCTTCTTGTTGCATTTGCATCATGATCCTTTGCCAGAGATGTTCGGCAGGCTCCAATATTTTTAATTTTTATTTTTTTAATTGATGCCCCTGTTCTCTATGTAGTTGATTGGTTGATTTCTCTCCTGGAAAAGACCTCCCATTTTCTTGGTTCCTTTCTTATGTACCAGTAAAAGAATTATGGCTATCTCTGTTTTTCAATAAGTATCATAACTGCATACCTATATGCTGACTATACATATATGCAAATTATTTCCTTATACTTTCTTAGCAGGTGTAAGTTATTGGCTGTTATCCAAAAAGAACCTTCTTGAAAATAAAAACTATGCTAATTACATGTTTCATATAGGAATATGAATCTACTGCTCTGTAGAATTATACAAGAACATTACATATGATAATGTAAAAATGTAAAGCAAAGATTATGCTCCATATAAGTATGTTTTCAAAACTAGTAATGGATACATTATTAGATAAAATATCAAAGACAAGATTGAATCAAAATGTAATTTTACTGCAAATTAACCTCTTCAAAGCTTCAGTTGTCCTTTGTTTTTGACATTCTTGAGGGGCTTTTCTAGTCTGATATCCAGCATTGGAAATTAGAAGACCAAATGAAGAGCTAGATACTGGCAATAATATCCTTATTTTACAGATTTTTCTTCTCCAGAATTGAAAAATTATTAACATTGTTTTAAAAGTTATTGAAGGGAACAAAAAAATAGCTAGATAAAAAGAAAGAATGCATTCTGCAAGAAAAACTCAATAGAAAACAGTAGTGCAATATACGCAAAATTCATTTGATGTTCTCTATCTCTCAAGGATTTCTTATTGCAAAAACCTTTTTGACAATGAAGGTAATTCCAAAGCTCTTAACAGGAAAACACTGCTTTAAAAATATTTCCTGAAGGTATTGAAAAATCTTTAAAACTTCTAAAATATTTGCTTTTCATTTTAGGGTTTGTTCAAATAGTTTCCTAGATTAGAACGAGATATTAATTACATTTTTTAAAAAAGTGAACAAGTTTTAAAAAATAAGATTTTTAAAAATCAAAAAAATTCTTTATATTGTTTTCACTTACAAATTTCATATCTTCAGATGTTCATTTATAATTTTCAGCTGAACTGGAAGGGATTTTTAGGAAAATCTTACATAGCAGAAATACTGACTCCTTTATATCATACATCTGACTTTTTGCTGTGAGGATGCTCACAATGTTAAATTCACACTGACACTGCTTCTGTGTCATGGTTGTCTATAGCTGACTCAATTGTCATCATCAATTCTGACAGTTGTAGCTGAGAGTGAGATACATCAGATATTTAAACAGAAAATCTTGACTTCTAGTAACAGAAGCATTTAAGGTTGTCTTGCATATGAAGCAGAACAAGACTTTTATGACAAAACCTCTTATCTTTTTCTCTTAAACAGACAGGAAGAGAACTTCTATCAGGAAAAGCTCTGTACGATTTGGTGAGGCAGTATGTCTCAATAGGCATAAACCTGTTATGAAGCACTGTATGTGTGTGTGAATACCTTTATATTCCACTCAAAACTGCAGTGGGATCTCTATTGCTGTCAAATGTTATCACATACACTGAAATGAATTAATTTTGTGGCAGAAACCTGGGCAGAGAACTACTCTCATTTTAATATATTTACTGTTAATTGTTAATTTCTCAGTTGCTCTTTCCCTCTCTGAAATCTGCTGTCCCTAGGAAAGATTGTTTAAGTCCTCATGTCCCTGCTGGTGCACATGTGGGTGCTTCAGCTTGAAGGGCACATATAGAAAATCCACTTTATTGTCAGCTGAGTCTATCAAATTTTCATTTTTTGCTTTTCTAGGACTGAGGATGGAACAACTTATGAAACAAATATCATCAGTAAATCATATAAGATGTACCCCTGAAAAGCTAGGTAATTCATGAGTGTAATGAGGAGCGAGTTGTTTCTTATAACCTGACCTGAGACTGGTCTGGACAGTGTCTACAAAGACATGCGAACACATGCAGGCTGAAATTGCATGTGATTCTCATAATTTCCACTTCTCTTTACACATCTGGATGGACAAGGCGTTTTAATTGTCTCTGTAAGCATCTGTGTGTCTCTATGCAACTCTATGTGCATAAAATTATGTGTGTATGTGTATAAAATGTAGGTATACCTTTTTTGTTTTCACTGATTAGTTGACAATAATATTTTCTCTACTTTGATTAAGGCTGTATACATTCACAAGTCTAACTGGAAAAGAATTACTGATTCTTTATTAGTTTAATTCAGAATTTTACTTTAATCTTCAGTTTTCTTTTTTTTTTTTTTAAAGCAGGCCAATCCTTCTTGCCCTCAGTTCTCCAGGTAGTCCAAGTAAACAGCTATTCTTTTTTGTTACTCGAAATATGGAAATATAACATGGACAAAAATGTTGTAACTATTAGGGCAGCTAGGTGAAATCCCCAGTAATTTCCCAGTGATCTGAATGAGGGAACCATCACATTTCTTTTAGAAAGAGGTAAAAAAGAGGATGATAGAAACACTGACCTATCAGCCTCCCCTCTGGCCATTACAATCATGAAAGAGATCTTGCAGAAAGATATGTCAGTGCATTTGAAAGACTGGAGATAGCCAGCATGACTCCACCACAGGCCAATTGTGCCTCACTAATCAGGTAACCTTTTACCTTGGAGGACAACTGAACTCCTACAGGTGTCTTCTACATGGTCTTCTGCTAGGTCTTGGACATGATCCCCACCTCTGAACTGCAGAGATTTGTGTTTAATGGAGGGCCACATCCAAATATCTCGTATCTTAACTAAATATCCATATCTTAGAGTAGGAACCAGTAAGGACGGGTGTCACTCAGGGGTCCATACTGGAACTAATAAATATTTTTACATAACCTGATAAAGGACACGGAAAATGATAATAAATGCATATTCAGCAAGTTTGTGGATGGCATCAAGCTGTGTGGTGTAGTTGATACACTGGAGAGAAAGGATGCCCTCCAGAGGGACCTTGAAATGTTTGAGAAGTGGGCTCACATGGCCCTCCTAAAGCTCAGCAAAGCCAGTTCCAAGGTCCTGTGCCTAGGTGAGGTCAGTCCCCGAAATCAGTGATGACTGGATTGAGAACAGTTCTGCAGGGAAAGGCCTGGATATTGTTGGAGGAAAAAAATAGATGTAAGCCAGCATTAAATTATTGTGGCCCAGAAAGCTGCAGTATCCCATATAGATTTGATAGGTTTTATAATAAATTAGAGAAATTTCAATGTCATACTTCAAACAAAAATGGAATATTTTATTCTAATTCTTTTATATAATCCATGTCTTTCCAGTGTGAGAACAGTCCTTACAGAGTTTGCATTAGTATGTTATCTTGTTCTAGAATATATTCAACAGTGAGGAAAGAGACAGCTCTGCTACATCTTAAAGCAGTAGATGAAAAAATATAGTCCTCATTAGAAGAAAAATCCCAAAAATCCAGCTGGATCATTGGCACTACAACAGGTACTCAACCCAGAGAAAGGCTGTACTTATTGAAAACAATGAAGCAAAATGTAAGTGCTGCAACCAGCTTTAAATATTTTATTCTGTCTGGAAATAGTTAGCTATCCCTAAGTTAGGGCTAGTTAACACACAGTCAGCAGCCAGTGTGTTTGCACCTGCAGCCACTGATTCTGGCACGGCCTCATTCTTGCCACATGGGTAGGTGTGAGATGGCTCAAAGCCTCTAAGGAAGACTGATCTAGAACTGCTTGAATGCTGTTTTGCATCAGCAATATGCTTGCAATTTTCCTCTCTTTCAGCTATTGATTGTTATGTATTCAGTATTCATGGGTGAGTGCATGCTGGAAGCAAAGTAATAGAACACATTTGATGCCTTGAGAGGCTACACAGAGTTAAAGGAATAAAGTAGGTATTTATTATAAGGATACACCTTGGGCAGTACAAGATCCTGGCCATGGCTATGACCAAGATGGACACTGAGTCACAGGTTTTCATATTTTTATGGGTTTTGGTGCATTTACACACTGGGGTTAAGTGTCCAATTACAGCTTCAAGTTATGCAGTCCCCATTGTTTATAGTTTTTGGGCTTGAAGCTGCAATGGTGTCCTTGGTTCTCAGGCTGGAAAAGGATTGTTTTGTCTGACTAAACTGTGAGGAGAACTCTATATGAAGTTCATAGTTATATACTAATGCAGTACAGAATCTGGAAAATATGAAAGCTAAAACATAAAGCATCATATTGCCATTTCATTTCTATACTTTTTGTCTCTTTTTCTCCTCCCTGTGTAGTTTTAATTACAGGGGTTTTTTTTTAATTTTTAGTAAGTTTTTTAATTTCACATGAATTACAGGCTTTCATTTTCACTTTTGTCTGCCTTGGTTTTTCTTTTCTTACGCACTCTAATGCAAGGCCTGCCTTGCCATGTTTTCTTCTGCTGGAAGAATTAATCACAGCCATTTGACAATGTATTTCTAATCCCACTGGCTTTCTTTCACCCTTCTTCACAGCAAGTATTTTGATTATTTTGTCAGAGGATGTTAAGGATTTGCTAAGGACAGCTGCTTGTGAATGCTTATTCTTTAGTTGGCACCATTGTGATAAAATATCTGTAAGAGAGATACTCTGTTACACTGGAATTCAATATGTGTTTTACTCCAGAAGGTAATACTTACCTGATACTCTGTTCACTGCGCGGGGGCGTGAACGGCCCTGGAATCCGGCTATCTGGTGAGGGGCGCATCAGAAAACAGCCCCCCTCGGCGTCTTTTGGCCTCGGGCTGAGCTGGGGGATAGCTCGGAGCAGCGCGGTGAGAGACGAATTAGGAGGCGACCACTTGCTGGGGGTAAACTGTCAGTTTATTACAGAAGAACCAACAAGGAGGGGAAACACCCAGCAAATGGCCCCGAACAAGGGGCAGGAGAGGGTTTTAAGGGAAAAGGGGGAAAGAAGGCAGGGAAACCCGGCTATCCAATAGAAATACATATTTGGAGGTACGAAACATAACTGATATACTAAAGTAACCAACTGTTATAAATCATAGGAGGGGCTCCAGGGCTACAGCCAACCATACCTCTCAGAGTAAAGAAAATTCTCGAAACCTGGGAGGAGAAAAAGAGTGATTGACTGACCCCAAGGAGGAAACAACTTTCATTTTATAAGAGAAACCAAGGGAGGAGCAGTTTCATTTCCATAGCAACATAACTGGCAGGGTAGCAGCAGGAAGTAATACAGAAAATGGGGGGAGCAAACTAACGAACTTAAGAACACACCACAGCATCTCCCTGTTTCTTATCAAATAAAATTAAAATTTTCTATGCAACTCAAAAGGAAGGTGTCTGCGGCTTGTCCGGCCAATCTTCGCTTTCTTCGAGCTGGAGTTCGCTAGCCCACTTACGTTCTTGAGGCAGCTCTGTGGATCCCTCTTCATCTGAATCTCCTCCGGCTTCTGAGGAGAGGTCCTTCAGCTCGAAATGTTCCTCCAGAGGAAGTGCGGCATGATTGACAGTCGTTGAGGTGGCTTTAGCTATTAGTCCTTTGATCAAAATACAGATCAGTACGATCAAAATGCAAAATACAATCAAGCTCAAAACCACTTTACAAACTGATTCTAACACCGAACTGGCCCACCCGCTAAGGCCCCAACCCTTGAATATGTCCCCCAGCCAGTCTGATGTCTCTTGCCTGACCTGATGGACGAGGTCTTGGAGTTTTTTGATGGAGTGTCTGGCGTCCTCGGCCCGAGAGGACAGGTTCAGACAGCAGAGGCCCTCAAACTCCTCACAGTGATGGTGATGGAGCAGTAGTAGAAAATCTATTGCTGCTCTGTTTTGGAGCTTTGCCTTCCTTGTAATTTCCTCGTCCTTAAGGAGGTCGTATAACGCGGCTGAAGTATAATTGGCTTGTTTAACCACCCAACACTCCAGGCGGCCCAATTCACCCAGAGATTTCGCCACCGATAACCATGGCAATAAAATGGTAAAGGCGACGGATTTAGAATGAGACCAATGGGTAACTTTATCATCACAATCTTCAGTGAGATCTTTAAGATCTCTTTTAGATCTGGCCAATTCGGATGTGATGTTATTCCTTTTCCAATTGATAATTTGGGTGATGTTGGGGGTAAACAGCATCAGCCGGCCAAATGTGCACGGCCCTCCTATCAGACCAGAGGGGATGCCTACCCACGCTTGATCGCCACAAATCA
Source organism: Zonotrichia leucophrys gambelii (assembly GCF_028769735.1). Taxonomy (NCBI): domain Eukaryota; kingdom Metazoa; phylum Chordata; class Aves; order Passeriformes; family Passerellidae; genus Zonotrichia; species Zonotrichia leucophrys. The sequence continues at coordinate 22,716,584 of NC_088200.1, read as the reverse complement.
AGAACACCTCCCTGGGAAGGGCGTAAGGGGTCCGCTTGGTAGAGGTGGGGCCCATGATTTTTAGAACAGCGCGGCACCACTGGCTCGCTTGATATTGTTTCTTTGTCTGCCGGACCACCTCACTGCCCTTATATATGGGGGCATAACTATATTCAAACTGAAAACACATTGAGGAGTTGGCGGAACCGAGTAGATGCAGTTCTGTGGGCTCGGAGGGCGCAGGACTGAGCCTAGCTACTCCACTTCTCCAGGCATTACTGGGTTCAAAACCGGGGAGGAAAGTTAGGCTCTGGGCCAAAACGGGGGAAAGGGCAGACTGGAAGGCAAGGGGGAACTCGCCTGGGGAGAAAGGGATCCCCACGAGGCAAGACGACATCGGGTCCTCTGCTGCGCCGGTGTCGAGGCATATACTGTCCTGTCCTAATGATTGGGCCAAGGCACGCCAGACGTTGATTTTTGGCTGGGGGATGACCCACGGCTCCGCAGGTGGCAGAAGGAATCCGCAGGTCATCAGTACGGTCAACAACAAACAAGGATTGAGAGCCAGCGTAGTCAATTCGAAGACCATTCGGGGAGATAAAACTGAAATGAAAGGAGAGCCGTAAAAGTATGCAGGATTCACAGATATGGTTCCTCCCCAAACAACCAATTTAAGTAAAACTCACGAGGGGTAATGGTTGGAACCGGGGGGAAAAAGGAGGAAAGGTGGTATAAAAGATCAAGGGGTGGAGGAGAAGCTGGGGGAGAGGGTTCTTCAGTAACTGGAATGAGATCTGGAGAGAATGAGGAGGATTGATGGGATAGTTTCTTCCGCCGACGCCAACATGCTTGCCGGACATGTGGTACTGCCTCCTTCTTGATCCCCTGCTTCGGGATGAAGGGCCTGACCCACTTAGATGGTACCCACTTGGGACCCGAGGGAGTGGACATGCAGGCATATCCCCTCCCCCAAGTTACCAGGTCAAAGGGGCCCTCCGTCTGCCAGGTCTCCGGATCTTTTACAAGAACCGGTGGCCTGGTTTTAGGCTGCAGCTGCTGGTGACTGCCGAAATGTCGGACTATCGGAGGGTTTTGGCTGTCAAAAGAGCAATTCAGGAAGTTGAGTGTATACAATGCCCTTGATAGCCGGACTTGGGTGGTCTCTGCCTTCATCGTCGGTAGTTGCCGGGATAGGACCTTCTTAAGGCTCTGGTGAGCTTTTTCCACCATGGCTTGGCCTGTCGGGGAATAGGGGATGCCGGTTTTATGCACTATTCCCCATTGCTGCAGAAAGCTTTGCAGCTCCTTGGAAACATACGCAGGGCCATTGTCTGTTTTTAAGGTCTTAGGGATGCCCAAGACAGCGAATGCCTGGAGCAGATGCCTCTGAACATCCGCTGCCCTTTCACCTGTGTGGGCAGAAGCATAGATCGCCCTGGAGAAAGTATCCACTGAGACGTGGACGTAACACAATAGGCCAAAAAATGGAATGTGCGTTACATCCATCTGCCACAACTCGCAGCTTGCCAAACCTCGGGGATTAGCCCCTGAGGCTATGGTAGGCATTTGATCTTGCTGGCATTGGGGACATGTGGCCACTATTGCCTTGGCCTGCTCCTGCGTCAGATTGAACTGACGAACCAGGCCAGGGGCATTTTGATGGAACAGTTGGTGGCTGATTTTAGCCTGACTGAACACATCTGGGAGGGGGGCCTGTGAAACAGCAGCCGCCGCTAAAGAATCGGCGCGACGGTTTCCCTCCGCAATGAACCCAGGTAGATCTGTGTGTGATCTCACATGCATGACATAGAATGGATGCTCGCGGTTAGAGACTAACTCGACGAGCCTATTCAGCAATTCAAATAATCTCTTATTAGTGATCTCTTGAAGAACAGCTGACTCAGCTCGAGACACTACACCTGCGACATACTCAGAATCTGTGACCAAATTGAAAGGTCCAGGGAATTTTTGAAATGCCCTGACGACTGCATCCAACTCAGCAACTTGTGGAGAGCCCTCTACAACAGCAACATTGGACTCCCACTGCTGAGTCTGAGGATCCTTCCAAGTCATCACTGACCTGTGGGATGCTCCAGACGCGTCAGTAAAAACTGTCACAGCATCCAGTGGCTTCTTGCTCTGAACCTTTTTCAACGAGAATTTAAACCCCGAATTGAATAATTTGTGGGACGGCCGATTTACTGTGATGCGCCCAGTGTAGCTGTCGAGTGCAAACTGAAGGTATTCATTAGTTTGCAGCAGTTCTTCAAAGATTTTTAGTTTAAATCGGCCCGATTCCAATTTAATTGGGATCTGTATGCATGAGAAATCACAGCCCGCAAGCTCTCTGATCCTCGATCTTGCTTTGAGAATCAGTTCTGCTATCAACTCCTGTGGCCGTGTCATTCTTTTGGACCTATGGTGGCTCAGAAAGACCCACTCTATAATTAAGAGCTTGTCTCCTAATCCTTGGTCCTTCAGACTAACATCCCATTGATGTATTATGCCATGAAGGTGTGGCAATTTTCCCAGTATAATAAATTTGAAAGGCAGGCCCGGATGGTATCGGTGGGCCTGCCTGGCCGAAATATCCTTTTGTATTTTCTCCAGAGCTACCTGTGCCTCTGGGGTAAGAGTCCTAGGAGAACTAAGCTCCTCTCCCCCTTTCAACAAATCGAAAAGAAGGGCTAAATCTTCGGTTGAAATGCCCAACCAGGGTCTCACCCAATTTAAAGATCCACACAGTTGATGGGCATCTGCTAGGGTCTGGACCTTTGTCCGAATTGTCAATTTTTGCGGCACAATTGTCCGCTTTGTAATTTCGAGGCCCAGGTATTTCCAAGGTGGCACCCGCTGAATTTTGTCCTGCTGGAGCTCGAACCCTGCAGCAGCCAACGCATTGGTTGTCAGGTCAAGCGCATGGGCAAGCAGACTGTGGTCGGGCGCACACACAAGGATGTCGTCCATATAATGATGGACAATGACGGCATCCCCGAGGGCTGTACGAATGGGTGACAGCAGCGAAGCGACATACCACTGGCAGATCACAGGGCTGACCTTGAGGCCCTGCGGAAGCACCCGCCAATGATAGCGCTTGGCTGGGGACTCACAGTTGATGGACGGAACTGTGAATGCAAATCGCGGGGCGTCCTCTGGGTGAAGGGGAATTTGGAAAAAGCAATCTTTTATATCAATCACAGCTAATTCCCAGTCTCGGGGGAGCATTGCTGGGGAGGGCATCCCTGGTTGAAGGGAACCCATGTCAATTATTAATCTATTAATTCGGCGAAGGTCGGTCAGGAGCCGCCACTTATCCTTATTAGGCTTTTTGATGACAAACACTGGGGACTTCCAGGGTGACATGGTCTCTTCCAGGTGACCTTTCAATAACTGCTCCTGAACGAGCTCGTTGAGTGCCTTTAGTTTTTGCTTGTTAAGTGACCACTGCTTGACCTGTACTGGTTTATCTGAAAGCCAATTCAGTTTCCAGGTCCGGCACTCCTCAGTGGCCACCACCCGAAAAACCTGGGGAGCTGTCGGGAGATCGATTTTGGCCCCCCACTGGGCTAAAAGGTCCCTTCCCCAGAGGGGCTCTGTATAATCTAAAACGAACGGGCGTATAGAGGCCAATTGCCCGTCGGGCCCCTTAATTTGCACAATGCTCTTTGATTGGTTTGCCAATTGGAGGCCCCCAACACCAGAAATCGTGCCCACTGCGCTTTGCAGGCCCCAATGCGACGGCCATTCCCGGGAGGGAATGATCGTCACATCTGCACCCGTGTCCAAAAGACCCCTCACTAATTTCTTGTCCCCGCCCAATGAAAGTTGACATGTCAGGCGGGGCTTCTCCCTCCCTACCAACTGTGTCCAGGCCACGGTCGGAGGCGAGTCCTTCTCCGTCGGGCTTGAGCAATGGTCTTTATCTGGCACAGGAATAGCCTGAGCAATGACCTGTCCCTTAGGGAGGAAAAGCGGGGGTCGGACACAATACAGCCCTACCGCGAAGTGGTCCCGGTCGGTAGTTACCAGACCAGGGACTATGTGGATGTCTCGCGGTGTGTGCTTTGTGTCTCCGACAACGGTCCACCTGCATTGTCCCAGTTTCCTCCAGCGACCCGGGTGTTGCAAGTCGACAGACACCAGCTGCAAATTACTGCTAGGGAGGTAAATGCTCCTAGTTAGCTGCAGCCTGTAAGGGGAAACAGAGGACATGGTGTTAAGTACAGGTTTGGGCAGAATATCACAGGTAAAGTGTTTCGAATCCGATAGGTGCGTCAAATCTGGCAAGGTGTGCGGCGGTTCTCCCTCGTTTCTTCTCTCCCCGGATGATGATAAACAGCCCGCCACATTTCTATCCACGCGCAGGGAGGGACTGTGCTCCAATCCTAGTTTTTTTTCTTTTCATTCTCCTCCTTTTCCCGCTTCCGCCTCCATTCCATGTAGTCTTGCCGCATAGGGCACTGTGGCATCCAATGTCCCACTTTACCACAGAGATGACAGGGATGGGTTGCCGATGTTCTCTTGCCCGCCCCAGGTGTTGGAGGGCCGGCAACGGGGGCAGCTTCTCCCTCTATGCAGTCCTGCACGGGGCATTCAGTAAAAGCCACGGAAGCCCTCTTAGACCGTGATGACAGGGAGACCTGACGCACCACGACATCTATCATGGCCTCTACTGTGGGTCTAGGACTACGAGGGAGAGTTTTTATAGCTTTGCGGCACTCAGCGTTTGCATTGCTATATGCCATTCTCTGGAGCATCATTTCCCTATCATCATCCCCGAGCGCCTGTGCTTCCACATATCTGTAGAGGCGCTCCATAAATTCCATGTATGGTTCATGCTCTCCTTGCAAAACCTCATCATCCTCCCATTGGGAAGTAACTACTTCCAGCTTGAAGAAAGCTCGTTCAGCTGCTCGGGCCGTCTCCATCAGCTGGGAGGGGAATAAAGCTCTGGCTTGTTTTGCCCCTTCTGCCCACTGCCCTTCACCCAAAAGATGATCAAGGGAAATTATCAAACCATCTGCATCATGGGACAGGGCCGGATTACCCCAAAGACTTGGGAGTACCTCCGATATTTCCCTCCCCCATTCCCTCACCCAGACTCTGAATTCCATAGGCCTTATAAGGCTGGAGAAGAGTGCCCTCAGATCTGCCGGAACTAAATCTCCCTGGGAAAGGGTATTATGTAGCAAACCCCGGAAGTATTCTGACCTTCGGGAGTACTCTTTCTGTGCCTTGCACAGCTCTTTAATTCTTGCCTCCGCTAAGGGCACCCACCGAGCCTGAATTGTTCCCTCTCCCCCCAGGTTATAGGTAACCGGGGCCGCTTCTAGTAAAGGCATTTGCTGTGGCTTGTGGCCAGGCACTGCCCCCCCGCCCTCCGTAGGCACTGCCCCCCCCCCCCCCCCGAAGACACCCCGTGGGAATGGGGGGGGAGGGAGTTGGAACCGAAAGGGGAGGACGTTGAGGCGGGGTTTGGCGATGACGTAAGGGGAGGGAGTGTGCAAGGCCATCCACCCCGCTCCCCACCCTGTGCAGCGTTCGGAGGCGGAGGGGAAAGCGAAAGTGAAGCGGGGGAGGAGGGAACGGGAGGCTGAACCAGGGGAGAAGTTTGAGGGGGAGCTGAAGGTTGGCCGCCAAGAACTGAAGGTCTCTCAGAGTACGGAGGAGCGAGCGGGACGGGGGGAGGATACGAGGGAGGGGGGATTGGGCAAGGGCTGTGTTCAGGGTAAAGGAAAGGGTTGCCGCTTGGGAGAAAAGGGGTAGTAGAAGAAGAAGAAGCTCTGTCGCCATCTTGGACGGTGCTAAAACGAACAGACTTAGGGGTTACAACCGGGGACTTGGGAACTGGGGTAGAGGGTAAGGTTGTAGGAGGAACTTGGCCAGGGCTCCTCGAACGCGGAGGCTGAGCCGGTCGAGAGGGAGCAGGGACAGCATGGAAACCCTGCTTTTTGTTGGCCTTCAAAATCCCTCTAGAGGGCTCATGCCTATGGGGAGAGGGAGAGGGTTGGGGGGTAAGGGAAGCCGAATGGGGGGAACGGGGACGAGTAGGGCTTTTCTTCAGTTCCCCGGATGAGGAGAGTGTTGTGAGCACTCTGTTCGCCCAAAATGCCACAGTTGCTAATTTTGTCTCCCCAGAATCAACTGCTTGTTCCAATTTTGCCAAAACGGCAGTCCAAAGGTGTGGCTGTTTTGCAAGTTCTGGGGAAATTTCAGGGAACTTAGAAAAGATCCACTTAGTTAAGAATTTTAATTCTTGCTTGGGGGCCTTCTGGCCACCTCCAAGCAGTAAACCCTTAATAATATGATAAACCTCCTTCTGGGATTTTCCCAAACTAGCACCCATAGTTGCCTTTATAGTAAAGGAACTGCCAATACTATAAAGGGGGGAAAATTCCTCTGATGGTACAACCCCCTGCCTGAAAACAACAGAAAGCCACTTTCCACCAGCCCCTGCCCCTCCCCCCTTTTACTGTCCCCAAGTCTGGGGCTTCAGTAAAAGGAAAAAAAAATTCAAGGAAAGAGGGTGGGAGGGTGGGTCCCCAAGGCAGGGCATGCACCCCCAGGGAAAATTTAAAAGGGCAAGGGGGAAAGTCGGAAAGGTCCCCAAAGCAGGGCCCGACCTTACCTAATCCGGTGGCAGCAGTAAACGATGAATCAGGAGGGGTATTTTCGTCTCCGGAACTGTCCTCTCTGGGTGTGAGGGTTCCCGATTCCTATCGTACAGGGAGTGCCACTCCTACAATGGAGCCTGCCCCCCCCGAGGTAGTGCAGCGCCCACTGGAAACTAAAAATTCCACTTCCAAGGGGTCTGTTTTGATTATTTCAGGCCCAACGTTGGTCCGCCACACTGCGCGGGGGCGTGAACGGCCCTGGAATCCAGCTATCTGGTGAGGGGCGAAGGCCAGGGCCCCTGCGCATCAGAAAACAGCCCCCCTCGGCGTCTTTTGGCCTCGGGCTGAGCTGGGGGATAGCTCGGAGCAGCGCGGTGAGAGACGAATTAGGAGGCGACCACTTGCTGGGGGTAAACTGTCAGTTTATTACAGAAGAACCAACAAGGAGGGGAAACACCCAGCAAATGGCCCCGAACAAGGGGCAGGAGAGGGTTTTAAGGGAAAAGGGGGAAAGAAGGCAGGGAAACCCGGCTATCCAATAGAAATACATATTTGGAGGTACGAAACATAACTGATATACTAAAGTAACCAACTGTTATAAATCATAGGAGGGGCTCCAGGGCTACAGCCAACCATACCTCTCAGAGTAAAGAAAATTCTCGAAACCTGGGAGGAGAAAAAGAGTGATTGACTGACCCCAAGGAGGAAACAACTTTCATTTTATAAGAGAAACCAAGGGAGGAGCAGTTTCATTTCCATAGCAACATAACTGGCAGGGTAGCAGCAGGAAGTAATACAGAAAATGGGGGGAGCAAACTAACGAACTTAAGAACACACCACAGCAGTTGGCACCATTGTGATAAAATATCTGTAAGAGAGATACTCTGTTACACTGGAATTCAATATGTGTTTTACTCCAGAAGGTAATACTTACCTTTCTTCAGATTACTTAGGATAATGAAGACATGCATGTCCTTCTCTTGTCAGAGGAAAATTTTTGTTTTGCTTAACAATATTACTGAATTATATGGAGTTCTGACTCTCATTAGTGTCAGTCCAAAATACTGTTTAATGATATTCTTGTTTGCCCATATTCTTGTGGGTTTAGTTTACGTCATTGCTCCAGAAGATTTCTAATCCCATAACTATAAATTAGTTTGTTTTGGTCTGCCTTTTTCTAGAGCACAGGAGATTAAGGTCTTCTGTTAAATCTGTGTGGAAATATAAAGTCCTCGTAGTTATCTGGCTTATCCCTTTCCTTTAAGCAATCACCTGAAATGGGAAAAAACACAATATTATTACATAGTAGATTTTCAAACTTTTGAGAAAGGTAAAATATATGCCTAAAGAGAAGATGGTCCCAAATCATTATATATGAGTCTGAAACAAGAGTGAAAGTCATGGTATAAGTTTTTGTTAATTTGAAAAATTTTATTTCAGAGAGAAGTGCTACAGACAAAATCTGTAACCATATAGAAGCAGGCATGCTTTGATGGTCTCCTGCCTCTCAAGAAAGACGTCATGAACAGATGATCTGAAAGAACAACAGAAAAAAAATGCTGAAGTAGAACAGAATAAAAGCAGTGGGCTGTACAGGTTTGTGAGTAAAATTAACTGGTACTGATTTACTCAGCAGAACACTTCATATAGGATAACAGAATCATAGAATCATTTCATTTGGAATAGGCCTCTACTGCCATTGGGTCCAACCATTAACCTCACACTGCCATGTGAATTGGAGGGTACACAGCCAGGATAACTGGCCCAAACCGAACAACGTGATGTATATGTCTGCTCAGAGAAAAAAAAAAAAAAGGCAAAACAAACAAAAAAAAAAAAAAAAGAAAAAAAAAAACACACCAAAAAACCTAAGAGAAAGAAGGGTGAAGACACACTAATTTGTTATTTAGAGTGTTTTTCTTCTAACATCTGCTTCCCAGGAAGTGGGCCCCTGCTGATGGAAAGTAGAGAATAAATATTTTGTTTTCCTTTGCTTCTGCATGTGGCCTTTGTTTTTGCTTTAATAAATTGTTTTAATTTTGGCAAACAAGTTTTTTTTCTGTCTTTTTTTCTCCCCTCTATACTACTAAGAAAAGGAGTAACAATACAGCTTGTGGGAACCAACCAAAGTCAATCCACCACAGAAGTCAGTTATGTGGTAATTTCTGAGTCAATGGAAAACAGTGTGGAGTCACAAAAGAACAATCCCTTTTTTTGTTATTACTTGAGCTTGTGAGACGTTTATTTTGTCCCTTGTTGATCAACCCATTGACCTCTAACTTCAGAGGGAAGTAAACAAGGTACAACCTCATGGTCTGACATCACTTTTGTTTACCTCACTGACCACTCACATCAGGGGACCAAATGAAGGTCAAGAAATTCTGCCCTCGATCGCTGGGGAGGTGAGGCACTTTCCACTACAGAAAGCAGAGGCAAATCTATTTAAATACAAACAAAATGTAATTACATATCTGGTAATCAGTGTTGGTGCAGGTGTTGCTGGCATAAGATTCAAGCAGATTAATTATTTACACAGATTATGTCTATGATTTGCAGTGGACTTACGGGAGGCTTCCTGGCAAGGATTGAAGGAGGTTTGTTTGTGATTAACTTAAAAGCAAGGATAAAGCAATGCTATTATTAAGTAAATACTTCAGTCTGAATCAACATTTACTAACTGCTTGGTAAGTCTTGCATGCTGATTGCCTTCAGCAGACAGCCTGAGGACAAGGCAGAAGTAGAATGGGCTGCAGTAAGGGTCAAGAGAGGAATGCTGTGAGTATGCTCAAATTCTGTGTTTGTGTTTTTGTACACTGCCAAAGAATGACTGTCTAGCAGCAAGAGAGTGGGAATGAATTAGAATTCTCTAAACACTTGAGATTCTGTTGCCATAATGTGCTTATAGGTATTATAGTGGAAGTGAGTATCTGGAGTCAGATTGAAAGACTTGACCTAATGCCCTTATCTCTCAGTCCTCCAGCTCTAATCTAGTGAACATATACCCATAATTATTTCTCAAATATTTTTTATCTAATTTTAAAGTGGATAATTTATAGCACTTGTATTAAAATGTTGTAAGTTTCATTAAAATATTCAGCATTAGGAGAGCTTTGACCAGAATATATTTCCTTACTATTCTACAAAATCATACATATTTATAATATTAAAAACTCTTCAGTTGCTTTAATAATGTTTTGTTCCACAGATTTGAACACTAATATTAATATATCTGCTGCATGTATTAGAAGGCTGTGCACAGAATAACATTTTATACTTTCCGATTTTTTTATTTTTCAGATTTTCATTTATTTACCTTTAATCAAAATTTGTTTCATGATAAAAAACACATTGTAAGCAAGAAATAAAGACTTTGGAAAGAAAACTAATATTTCCTAATAGTTCTGTTGGGCCCCAGCCTGGCAGCACAGAACATTTAGAGTTGAATCATAGACTCATTTAGGTGTGAAAGGACCTCTAAGATCACAGAGTTCAAATGTAAACTAAGCACTGTCAATTCCAGTACTAAACCATGTCATTAACTGCTACATCTACACAACTTACAAATGCCTCCAGCGATGGTGCCTCAGCCACTTCCCTGGGAAGCCTTTTCCAATGCCTGACAAACTTTCAACCAAGAAAATTTTGTCTATTATTCAATCTCAACTTCCCCTGATTCAACTTGGGGCCATTTCCTCTTGTCCTTGTTATTTATTCCTCTTGTCCTTGTTATCTGGGAGATTAGGCTGACCCCCAGACTGCCACAGTGTCCAAGTTTAGAGGAAATTTGGGGAAGAAACCCCCAACGGAGCTCCGGTGGGAAAAGCAGATCCAATCGGCCCCTCCCCTCAACTGGTCCGGGAGGAAAAAATACCTCCTTGGGGAAAGGTGGAAAAAACCTGTTTATTAAACAATAAAACCGAAACAATATCAAACAATGAGACCCCTTGCCACTCTAAAAGAGATGACAAACTGAGAAAACCCCGTCCCCGGGTTGCAGCTCACTCAGTCTCTGATCATTCCCTCCGGTGCTGGAATTGTCGCAGGCCAGGCCTGGCCCAGTGGGCCAGAGATGTGAGCTACAGGTGCTCTCCTGGGTGTTCAGCCCAGAGCAGGGTTCAAGAGGTACAAAGAAAAGAAAAAAACACAGTCCAGGGAACTTCTTTGCCTCAGCTAGCTAACACTAACTAAAAAGCAAAAGAAGAGCTCGGTCCCGCTGTCTGTCAGCAGACAACAACAGTCCAGGAGGAGGAATGTGGGGGAGTGAGATAAGTGTCTGGAGAAAAAAAACTGCCCTTCTCTCCCCCCTTCACTCTCTGCAATAAGTCTTAAAGGTGCAAAACTTACTATTCAGCATAAACAGAACAGGATGTTTGGGGATAAAAGCATCATACAGCCAACCCAGGACACACAGCCTCCATTCAGGCAGTTGGGGAGAGAAGTAAGGTTTCCCCATGAGGCGCCTTTCCAGGCCAAGCAGTGCTGGCTCCCTCAGCCAGTCCTTATGAGACTTGTGCTCCATAACCTTCAGTTTCATGGGTGCCCTGCAGCTTGCTGCAAGTCTGACTGCTGACAGCTGAAGGTGCTCTGCACCACACAGGAGCCAGCCTTTGGGAGTGTGTGGGCACTGGGAACACCAATGCTCTCACCTGGGACGGATGTCCCTTCCTGTGGCAGCAGGCATGGAAGTGGATGCCATTTAAAGGTCCATTCCAACCCAAACTATTCTATGATTCTCTACTTCTATTAATGTGCCCACGGAAAAAACTGATCAGAGATAAATTTTTCAAAATTATGATTTTCATATCTTTGGTCCATCTGGTGTACAGAAACAACAAAAACCAAGACTTCTCCTGAGAAGAAAATTCTAAAGAGCTGGAAAACAACAAAAGTAAAACAACAACAGAAGTGTGTCAAGTTAAGCATCTGGGAGAGCGTCTCCTTGGTATTCTTATCATGTCAGCTACTTCAGCCCAGGAGGGGGTAGGGTTTTACTTCCTGAGGGAGTGCCTGGGAAAAGTGATTACAGAAGCAAAATTGTGCTGTGACTGGGGAGGGGTAGTTATGCTAAAGCTGCATTTGGAAAATATCACAGAAGTATATTTACAACCAATAAGTTCAGACCGCATCTCATCAATGAAAAAAAATATTGCTGCCCTTTTGTGGGCACAACTCCTCTGCTGTTCATAACTGAGCTTCCCTAAAATGCTCTAGTCAAATAAGACTGCAGTTGCTCAAGACCCATGACATAGCTGCATAAAGTGTTTGGGCCAGCAGATAACATCATAGTCATAAAAATGTCTAATAGAGAAGAGAATGCCTAAGCAGGCGTATGCTTCATTTCTTCAATGACAGAAACCCATGAAATTCTAGGTTTAAAGTGCACACACAAAAACCTGCCTTGCAGTAAATTTGGAAACACTGTCCGCAGGCAGAAACTTCAGAAAATCCTGATTCAAATATAAATTCATCATTGTATCAGCATGGCTGTGCTCTGATTGAAATCTCCCTCAGTTCACTGTGTGTCTACTGAGATGTGTGAATGTCCTTGTGTCTGTGCCTAGGTAGGTGGTTTTACCACATCTCTGGGCACATGGACAAATGAAAGATGGAAAAAAGTAATCTGGAAATATTATCAAAAGTTAAATATTTGTTAAGTGGTTTATTCCAGTTTGTTTTGTTCTTTAAGATTGTGAGTCTATGATCTTTCAACAATGCTGCTGAATGACTGGAAAAAAAATTGTGGACAGTATGAAATCAGAAAGCAAGAAGACCTGGGTAGGATAATCCTTACAGAAAACAGAAAGTTAGAAGAAAAATTGTGGTATTTAATAGTAGGCACAGCAGGAAGTAAAAAGATCTGCAATATATTGCTTCACAAAGGGATTAAAGGAAACAAATCAGTCTAGCACAAATATAAAATAATAAAGTAGGATGATGAAAGTACAGACATCCCATGAGTATTTATGTAAATGTATGTCCACGCCTCATCCACCTATCTGCTTATTTAGACATGAACAGGGCACAATAAATTTTAAAAATGCAGGAAGTTTTGAAAATGTTTGAAATACAATTTTCAGATATGTCAATTGAAAAGATGAGTGAGCAGGGAAACATGTTCATATGAAAAAAAAAGAAAAGAAAACACGCTTAGATTCACAGGTAATATTACAAAAGGAATGCAAGGTCTACAGTGCAATTTTCTTTTTTCCTTTCTCCACTTCCTGTAAGTATGAAATTACTGAGCAGTTTTACACAGCATGCTTGTCTCTTCTGGCAAAATGTGGAGGCTTGGTAGAAAACTGGTTTAGTCAATTAAATAGAACTAGGATTTTCTTAGCAGAGAAAAAGCAACTAAGAATAATTTTTCAGTTGAAGAAATTTTAAGTAACATTTCCTCCAAATAGTTTTTCTAAAATGAAAAATGAGGATTTTATAATTTAAAAGATGAATTATTCTTAAACTACTGTATTTCAAATATTTGATCTAAAACTAGGAAAAATCAAAATAAAAACCTCTCGGGTGTTCAAAAAGGAAAAGAAATGGAAAACAATAAAATTGTTTTCTTTCCATGTACTAAACTTCCATGGTTTGTTGTCCTTTTCCCCTGAAACATTAATAATAACAACATGTCTTCTGAATTTAGGTTATTGGCTGTCTGTACTGGAAGCAACAGAGAAAAGGTTTTTAGGCTGAAAACTTTTTGGGCTTCTTTAGACTCAAACTTCTACACAGAAAAAAAAATTACTTTTACTCACCACTAACCTCCAATCACTGTTGTGAAAAGACCAAGTGTTATTAGTGTTGGCAAGAGAAAAATGAAGGAGAAAAAATATAATATATTTATTGTTATAATATAATATATATTATATCATTTTATAATAATATATTATATTTTAGTCTATAATTATATAATTATAATATTTTATATATATATAATATTGTATAAAAATATAATAACATGTACACCTATGGCACACAATATAAACAAAAACCTTGCTATAGAAAAGAAGGGGATAATTTTTTCTTCTGAGTTAATAGAAAAGGCATTTGTTGAAAAATCAAAATTTTGGGGAAGACTTGAGATACTTTTTCTGGGTGGGAAAAAGGCCATTTTCCTTTGGTTTCTTTCTTTTTATTATCAACCCCAAAAACTTCACCAAAAAATGCAGCTCTCAAGCAGAAGTGCAGTATTATAGAAAAGTAAAAATTTTGCATATAGTGCTGTGGAATTGACAAATCATTAAGCATCCCTTTTGAACATTTAATGCCAAATTAAAATATGATGTCTCTTTCTTTATAAAACATAGGAATTTTTCATCTTAACAAAAATAATTCAATATTTTTGTAATCTGAAGTTAGAACAAACTAAATATTGAATAGCAGATATTGCACAAAATTTATGATTGCAATAAGGAATGTGTCTGTGGAGTATTGATGTCAATTATTTTTACCATTCAGGATTTTAAAAAAAAAGAGGTGTATTTTTGAGAGCTTTACCTCAGGTATTCTATAAATAGATAGCAGCATTATCAAAGTTAACATTGTGCAATTAATTACCACGTCAGAACAAGCCCAAGATGATGCAATACTTTCCATAAAGATTCTCCAAGCAGAATTTCTCAAGGAGTGGATAACTGTAAACAGAAGGATCAAAAGTCTGTGTTTTATTTATTTAAAATGCAGTACAAACTTTAACTACTATAATAATAGAGAAGACAACATCAGCAGAGATTCCTGACAATGTTCCTTACCCAGGAAAATCAGAAGTAGTAGAGCTGACTAAAGTATAGTGTTGATGTCCAATGTTTTTAAAGAATTGCAGAAACTTTGGCTTTATGTAGACCATCCAGGTCTGTAAATTTATCTCAAAGCAGCTTATGAAGTAATGATGAATCAAAACCAATATAATGCAGAATCTATTTGAGTAAACAAAGTCTTAGTGGGAGCAAAACAAATATATAGAGAGATTTATGCAAGTAGGCAGCCCATCAAGCTAACCCACTAATCCATATTTGTATTGAGTGCTTAACTTACTTCTTTCACCCCCACCCCCTCCATGCTCATTGTTTTGACATCTGGATACAGCACAGAAATATATAGTGATACAAAAATAAGTGGAGGACTGTTCAGAAAACAGTAGAGCACCAAGTTACTACTTTCATTACTGCAGAAAGACAAAACACTTTTTATAAAATCTTTTATAAAGTCCTGTTGATACTGACAGAGATGAAACCAAGTATCTTTGTTTCTGCCAGTTCACTAAAGCAGTGTAGTGGAGAACAGATATTACAAATGAAGACTCCTGAAAATCTCCTTTTGTCATAACTTTATTAGTAGAAACCAGGCCAGGAAACTCCTTGTGTGCTGTTTTGTCAGACTTGAGGGCTTTTTCATATGCTTTGCTTTGCTGAACTGATGTAAACAAGAACTCCACCTCTGATTCTGGTATTGTGGTATTGTTGTCGGCTTTTTTCTATAAGAGATGAAAAAGAAAAGGCACATTCATTTGCTGGTGAAAGAAGTTAAAAATATCTGAATTCAGACGCACAGAGAGCATAGATCTCAGCAGAATGAGGTCTTAATTAGGCCCATGCTAAAATCGTGAAGGAAGAGAACCAGACTGTCACTAAGGCACTGTTTGAGATAATAATTTACACAAAACCAGAGATAATAGATAGATCTAAAAGAAAGGATTAATCTATAAGCAGTTCAGACAGAATTTCTTTATGCAGAGGATTACTGAATAATGGAACAAATTGTCAAAGGCAGCGATAGAAGCAAGTGTGAATTATTCTGACACATTTCTGGATGAGAGAATTGGAAAGTACAGTTGTGGGCTAGATTTTCAAGATAAATGATGATATAAGGATTGCTTGCATTTCAAGTTGGTGAGGCTAAGGGAGCCAGCCTGTATTAAAAAGTGACAAGGTTAGTTATGGGAGATCTTAATGAACCATGCTCTCCTCCTGATTCCCTTAAAAGTTCCTTTATGGTATTACTTAAGGCAAAGATTTGCATAATTGATAATGAAAAGGTCTAGCTTGAAAGAGGGGAACAATCTACTTATTGATAAATATATGAAAGATTAAAGGATCACAAAATATTTATTTGCTTTTCTTTGTATAAACGCTTTTGAATGAAAGGCATTTATAGGTATGAAATGACAACTTCAAGAACACAACAGTGAAAATCTTGCATTTTAAAAAAACCTCTAGTCAGTAAAGGCATTAAACAAATCTTTCAAATGTAACATGTGTGTTATATAGTTACTTGTGCCAAAGGCCTTGACACAATCACTAATAGACTTGCAGTTTGTCTTATGGTTTTTAACACCATAATACATGATGCACAAAAAGGCCAAGAACATTTCATTTCAAATATTAAAGCATTAATATTTTAAGCTAAAACAGAAGCACTATGGGTTAATCACTTTCATACAAAGATTGATGAATGAGCTTAAAATAGGAAAATAATTTGACTACTTTTTTCTGAAAGCCCCATAATGAAAACTTTAGGAAGAAAATAAAAACGGAATACTTTGCTTAGAAATAAATAAAAATTTCACATGCACCCGGTGAAAAGTAACTACCTTCCTTCTCAGTCCCCTTGAAATTACTTGAAATAATGCTTAATAATAAAGCTCTGCATTATAAAAATCACCTATGATACATATATCGTATTAAACCATGGAAGAAAAATTTGTCATAAACAACTTGTCCATCTATTGTAATGTCTTCTTAAAATAGTTAAGCCAGTTTTGATTTTGTCCTTAGAGTATTTTTGGCATATAGCTCCCATTATGGGAAGAAGATATATTAGCACAGACATGTCACTGCTAAAATTTCTGTGAAAATAAATGAGATTTTAGCCGTATGACAGGTTTACGACCTTTGATTTTGTGTAATCCCAAGGTATTACCCAAACTCTAATGAAGTATTAGTGAGAGAATGCATTCTTCTGCTGAATTTATATAAAATCCAGTATGGCCTAATTTCTCAAAAAAAATTAAAATCTCTACTTTAATGAGGGATATATATGTATAGTTGCTGTTTCTTTTTTTGGGTTCACTAAAATGTCATAAAATGTTTTGAAATAGGGAAAACAAATATGCAACCAATCTATACTCATTAAGAAATAAAATTGTTTACTAAATTTAGCAAAGTTAGATTGGGAAATCCAGAAAACTGTCCTATGAATTACTGTGGGAGACTACTTTCAAAATCAAAAGGAATATGAAATAAAACTACCATCTAAACAAACTAATGCATCCCAGATTACACAAGAAGCATATTGCCCAAACCTCTGTTTGAACTGCCTCAAAAGAAATCTTCAGTGATAGAGATGGGGGAAAATGGGCTTTGGGACTTCTACATGGCTTTGGAGAAGTCTCAACAGATCTGAGACAGGTTTAATGAGGCAGGCTCACAAGTTAGGGCAGCTAACAAGGACAGTGATCATTAAGCAGAATTCTAAAGATTTAAATATTTTTCCACCTAAATTTATTCCATTAGCAAAAATATTTGCTTTCTAGTACAATGTAATTTTCTGTCCTAAAACAGCTTTCAGAAGAGGATCTTACAAAAACTGGAGCACCTGACACAAGTGAGATATTCTGGCCTCCTGAGGCTGGCCCACCCACTGCTGTCTCAGGCAAACCCAAATTTCTAGAGGCTGTCTAACCCAACAGGCTGTCAGATGTTCATAAGTCTGTTGGGCAAACACTAATAGGGTGAAAGCATTCAACAAAAGATGAATAAAATTAAATATTGTGCAGAAGCATCTTCATTAAATGTCAACGGTATCTCTCAACAGTGTCTCTAAATTATACTTGTGTTGTATTCACAAGAATTGGATACATGGAATCCCTACTACTTTTTATTCTCTCCATCACCCTATGAAACAAATCAGACCACTAGTTGGTCCTCTAACCACATTAAATCCTAAGGAAACATCCAGATGACCTGAGTCAACTATTTGTTGTCCTTACAGCCTGGCTTGGAGATAACACCAAGGATATGGGAAAGAAAAATAGATTGAGGTTGCCTTTCTCTGAGCCCTTTCACACAGGTTTTTCCTCTCTTCATGGAATGTATTTCCATATCCCAGTGAAACCCATTACATAGTCATTATTAATCATATCAAACATTCCTTTTTTATTTCTACTTCAATAGATTCTCTTCCTTTATTTTTTCCACACCCTCCACCCCTTCTCTCTGTGTTTATAAAGTTATGTAATCTTTAGGGAAAAGGGAAGATGTTTACAGTTTGTAATCATTGTACTAAAAAAGAAATCGAACCACAAATTCACTGCAGAGTGTTTGATCTAGAATATTGTTAGAAACGTAATTAATAGCTGAAAGTATTTGCAACAACAGTCCTCTTAACTGCTAGACACACAGAAAAATACAAGCACCAAGATTTTCAGAATTTAATGTTCAGATATTTGTTTTTCATTTTAGTATTTGGAAAATTAATTTGGTGGATCATTTTGTTAATGGAAAACAGAAATTATCCCCACTTTACAATCTCAAAACATTGTATTTGTTTAAGGGTTTTTGATAGTAAACCTGTTGAACTTCACTGAAGGTTCTCATTTTGTAACATCCACCGTCTAATGTTCAGGGAGCCTTCAGACCTTGTAAACACAAAGGGAACAGGCTGGGATCACCCAGTGAGCAGTGAGCTACATACCTGAAAAGGGTTCAAATTACATAGCAGAATCACCATTTTTAATGTTTCTCTAGCTGGTGCAAGGAAGTGCAGGTCTGGATTTGTGCAGTACATTGTCAGCTTATGGGCGTTCGGACCCTGGGAGAATGCTTTCCTTCATAGTTTCCTTCCAAATCTCTCCTTTGCTGGCTTTCACAATTTTCACTGTATATAGGCAAAAAAATAAAGTGTTATGGACTTTTAGGCTTCCTACTGTTTATCATTGCTCATCTATTCACACTCTGTTATTTTTACTAATTATTTTGGTTTTCTTTTTCTTCTGTTCTTCTGTTTTGAATTCAGACAGGTATGCTCATCTCAACAAGCCTCAGTTGTTCAGTGGGATTATTTTCTGCTCTTTTACTTTCCTCCTTTTGCTCTGACTTTCTTTGGTTCACTCACATCACAGTAATGCCTCTCCATGGATGAAGGTCTCAGTGCACACAAGAGTGTCCTAGTGCGTGAATCAAAATCCCCTAGGTATGGGTAACTTAGGTTTGCACCTGTTATGTTTGTGAAGGCATAATGCTGCCAAAAGTACATTGAGAAGGCTGGGAAAAGTCTGCATTTTTCCAGGTGCAATGCTGTACTGGAGAACAGAAGCAGGAGAAAGACTGGGCAGAGTGTTCAGGCACAGCAGCCAGGCTAAAGCTTTAAACAAGGAGTGAGATCTTAAGCATTTTCCATGGGGCCCCCGTAAAATGGATTCACACTCGAAGCACAGAAAGACTGTGGTTTTTCCTTCCTGTGACACCCATGTCTAATGATGTTTCCAAGGCAATGGCATTCATCTGGGCTGTACAGTGTCGTACCACTGTTGCAAGAAGACCATGGGCAAGAGATGATTTTTGCCCCTGCAGGAAGCACACCTTGGGAAGCAGCTTTCCCAATGGCTACTCTGGTCAGGTCTGCTCTGCGCACACAGCAGGTCTGTCTGCTGCTGGGTTTGCACATCCTTTCAGGATTGTCTCTGTAACACAGATATCAGCTCAGCATTTATCAGGAATTTTGAAATATTTGAAGTCTGAATTTAAAAATCAGAGGAGAAGAGAGCTAGAAAAATTTAAATACTCTACACAAATTAACTTTTAAATATATTCTGTCAGTTCTTTTAGCAGTATTCTTAATTGATGTGTTTTGTGACAAAAATTTTGAATGGAATTTTGTCTTTTTTTTTTTTAGCTTACAAGTTAAAGATTCTAGGGATACTGGTTCAACTGATATCACCTTTTTAGCTAATTTCCATTTCAGTTTATCTCAAAATTGCCATTATGCCAGAAGTATTTAAAAACTGATGTTTAGGCTGGACTTTTCTTAATTAAGTATATGAAATTATAGTAATTTGTGAATTTTATCTTCTACAAACCAGCTAAACTTCAATCATCTCCTATGATGAGCATAACTAGTAAGTCTTAAAAAGCAGTTCCTTCTTATCTTTCTCAGAATGATTTATTTCAGTGCATCACATAAAGGTGTTGTAAAAATTCAAATTACAATTAAAATTCAGTTTCCAGACAAGATTTGTTGGATGTAAGTGTGTTAATGATGATCTTGTGTGTGGAAGTAATAATGATTCAAGTGTTCCATTGGGCTTTTACGAAGACATATGGCTGAATGGTCTTCTACTCATGCTGCAAACTGATGGGAAGTGTTTGTGTTTGTTATTAAATACAAGTAGATATTGTTATACAATAAAGACATGAGTCAGGTTTCTTTCTGCTGCTGCCTTTCACCGCACAAGAAAGCAGGAAAACAGCAAGTGCCTTCCAGCACCATTGTCTGTCAAACAGAAAAGCTGGAGTCTAAACATCCCGATGTCTCAGTAAGACACTAAGAAGCATCTAAACCAATTAGCAGGAATGTCCAGCTGGTACCTTTACTAATTCTAGTCCAGACTCTGGCTGTCTGTACTGGAAGCAACAGAGAAAATCCCACAAGCCTGTTAAGTGCCTTCTGCAGAGGTCAGCCATACATCCCATATCATGCAGATATTTTGATGAGCTGTTGCAATAGGTAAAAGGCTGTAGCTGACTACTACAGGGCTGAATATGCATTCCTTGACCTCCACCTTCCATGGGACCCTGATATCAATGGGGGAAGAATTTTTCCCATGGTTTTCATACAAGTGGCTTTAATTACAACCTGAAAGAAACCAAGAGTCCTAGACCTTCCAGAGCTATGATCTACACTTGGTAAAAAGTTCCAGCTGGCTGGGGAAATGATTAATATTAAAAATTATTAACAAATTGTTTTCTTGCCCTTTTTAAAAGATATTCCTTAGTGGGAGAATATGTTTGGAGTACTATTTGGTTCACAAAATCCCTGAGATCTAAGAAACAAAGAAAAAGTATTTCTTATTTTTCACTTAATGACAGTGTGTTTTCCTTTCAGCAAAGGTACTCATGCTGTTGTAACTAGGTGCTCTCTAGTGGTTGCTGTCTAGAGTACACCATGAAGGTGAGCTGGATGATTGGCCACAGCACCCAAGACTTGAAGTAATTCTGTGCCCTTCATCCTTTTTCATTTTTCTTGCTTTCAATAGTGCATGCACTATTCGTGATGACCTTTAAACCAGAAAGAACCTGCTATCAGCCTTGTAAATATGGACCAATAACTTTGGTCCCATAACTTTTAATCTAAGAGGTTTGAACGATGCATGGATATGATCAATAAAAAACTGTTTTGCCAGAGTAGTTTTCGGCATGAGAGCTATTGGCCAACCTTGCAAACCACTGTCTACTTATCACTTCCATTGCATACAAATAATCCAGAGAACACTGCAAATTTTCCATATAAATAACACTCAAAGCTATGTTCCTCTAGATTATTCCATTCCTTTTCTGAGCACAAGGGTTTTCTCTATTTTTGACCTGTTCACTCTCATCTCTGTGAGTCAAATATTTCTTCATTAGCTACCTAAATTCCCTCATAATGTACCAAATCTTCTGTAAATTGACTGAGGCCAGGGCAGGGGGACGTCACAGTGGCAAAGAGAAACAGGAGAATGGAACAATATGAAAATGGCATGCAAATAGTAGGAAATATGTTTGCTTCCATTAGTTTCAATGAGAAAATTCTATCTGCTCAGAGTCTTTGTTTTAGCTTCTAATATATTAGGTATAACTCTTCTTTGATTCTGTAATCAGAAACAGATTTGTATGTTGCTGTATGTCCCATTAAGTTCTTGCAAGACTTTTTCTGTATGTATTATGGAGACATTATTTTCTGTATGTATTATGAAGACATTATTTATAAGGGAGCATTACCCTAACTGAAGCAAAGAACTTTTGATAGTCTCAATCCTCCAAAGAGACACATAGTTTGGAATATTTTCCAGGAAAAAAACGCTTTATTTTTTTTTGTAATTGTAGGTTGTAATTAGGAGTGGAGTGTAATTAATAGGAGTTATGCTGATCTAAATATAAACTGCCTGAAAACAAGACTCTTCATTTTTTATTTTCCTAAAATCTTTACTGCCAAAAATATTTTAAGGAATTTGCGATGAAAGCAATCCTAGACCTTCAAAAGTACATGACAGTTTTGAATCTACTGCCTTTGAACAGGAGAATTATCTTCAAAAACATTTCTCTAAGCTTTTCTGCAGGCACCTCCAAGAAAATGATTACCATCCTACCTACAATTAAGTCTGTTTTTCCAGGTGCTTCATACTTTACAGGGCCCACTATGCATTTTAGAGGGGAAAGAATGGAACATGTGAAGTGCTTTACCCTGCAGAAAGATAAATAATTAATGAAAAGAAATGCAGAGTATAGCTCCTCTGTGTCTTGAAAAACACTAAGATCCTAATGTGACTGATTTCATTGGATAAATGGAACTAAATATCACATTTGCAAAAAGAAATGACAGGACTGGACGACATACAGAACAAAAGTTCCTTGGTAACAGCTAGGGAAGTAAGACTCTCAGATGTGGCTGGATTTGACAAGGTGTGTAATATTTCCCTGTCCTAAAGTATTTGTTATGGAACATATTGACACAAAAAATAAAATTTTCTCTCTCTCGCTTCTTTAAGCTTATATATTCACTACTATCAATTTTGCAACCCTGCTGGTTAGAATGATGTGAAGTTGTCCAGTGTGTTTAGCTTGAAATATTACCACGTCTGAACACCTTCACTGACAGTAGGCTGATTACACTTTATGAAGCAGTTTTTGCTTTCATGTTTCAGATTTATGATGTCATCAAAGTCATGTTTTGTAATATTAGACAGATATTCTCAAAATAAACCAAGTAGCAATTTAATATGGCTTTTAATGTCAGCAGAAATTCCTGTATTACAAAACTACTAAAAATATTAACGGTGTTGTTTGTACTCCCAAATATACATTTCATATTAATAAGAATGGCATACCCCTTAGGCTAGCAAAAATCTCCATTGTCTGAAAGTCAGAGTAAATTCAGTTGTACTTTAGAAATGTGATTCTGGGGCACAATTCACTGAACAGGAAAATTATAAATTTGATGATCGTGGTGTAGATAAAGTAGATGCCTATATGAGAAGCTCAGATTTTCAAAATTCTCTGCACCGAACAGGTCTCTTGAGGATATTTAAATCAGGTCATGCAGTCTAAACTTGGAGCCAAATGTGCATTGTCATGATACTCTGATCCTGGTTTATAATTAATTCTGAGAAATAATAAAAGGCCTTATAGCACAGAATTAAAAATTATTCCATGTTGGTTTATTCTGATAAGCCTATGAAAAATTCTATTACTGTACCAGATGTTCATCTTTTTTTCTATCAAGAAACTTGGGGTATCTAAGCTGTCTTTTATTTTAATGGATATTATGCAGAGTATCAAAATTCTGTCTTCTATGTTATCAGAAGGCTGACGAAGTGTCATGCATAACAAGATGCTCTCATGCTTGCAGAAGAAATAGTTGTTGAACAACCTTTTACTGCCACAGTTGTTTCCTATACTGGTTTCATGAAAAAGAAATCCTTTAAAGCAGGCTGGATGACAATATTGTCCTGATCTTGGGGAAGAAACATACAAGCTGCAGACCTGTGGAAAGCAGCAGCTGCAGCTGTACAAGGCACTATACTCACTAAATATCAAGAGGTCAGCATAATAAATTATGTCCTTAGTCTGCCTCTGTTGCAAGTGATGGGAATTCTGGCCTCAGTCCAACAAATCACTGAAGAAGATGAATAATGTTGAGACTGTGGGAAACCTACTGATTGCAATGATAGAAAGTTTAGAAGTGGAGCATAACAAAGAAAATAAAAACCAGTAACATGGTAGTCACCACTAGGTAACCATTCCCTGTAGAAAATCTGCCATACTGTGAATCAAAATTGTTTTAAAAACCTGTTTGAGAAACAAGAACTTGAATAAATTAGCTATACTTTGGCCAATAAAAAGCACTATTTTAAATCAGTGGAGCTTCCTTAGTGTTGTTTATGGAAGGAATTTCTCCAACAAACAGAAATAAGGGGTTTCCCCAGAAGAAAGAAAGATGTCTCTCTTTCAGTCTCAGCACATTGTGCTCTGGTTGAAGCTGAAAATCTACCAAGCAGATATTATGAGGTGCTAAAATACCTTGAGAATGTAATGAAAATACAGTGGGGTAAAATCAAATCTAAAATTACAACACTAGTGACTATTTATGAGGAAAAAACTTAAACTGTGTCCTTCTCCAGAATGTGATTCCAGTCCTGAAAAAATGCATGCTTTATCAGCACAATAGAAATGTAGAGTTATACTTGCTTTAATTAAGAGTCAGTTGTCAAATATTTAATAGGAAAAAAAGAAGATCCTATGGTACCAAAGACAGAAAAATGTTTTTATTTTTATTTTTTTCCTGTATACAAAATAGTCATTAAATTGTATCATGGCTATGGAAGATGGTTCAAAATCAGAAAACAGTATCTCACTCAAAAAGTATGGATTCAATATATCTTAGTGCCATCTGTACTGTAACTTATATTAAGGAGCTTGCCGTGTATTTGATAAGTATAAATAAAGATAGTATCACATCCTGTACCTTGTCATTCTTCTCTATATTATGTGGCATAGTTCAGTATTTCATGTTAAATTTTTATTAACAGTTTTATTAACAGTTAAAGCTTATTTGTACTCTCACTCTCAGAACAGATAGGTTATTCCCAAGTTTTATAGTGTTTAGGTGTTTTAAAAAAGGCAAATATGTTTTATCCTCATTTCAGTAAACAGATGATTGTACTAAAATCCAGAAAAACCTCTCAGCTATTAATATTACACAGTATTTGCACTACTTGCTTTTTACAGGAACATCTTCATCAAAGGAAATCTTTACATAAATTGAGTAGTTACCTCTAATGTCACTCATGGCTTAGAAAATACTATTCATCTGTTTTAAGCATCATTTGTGTCTTTGTATAACATGCACAAAGCCTCTACAGGACACCATAACATAAACTATAACATTCACCTGTACTGTATGTTGTTAATTCTTCACAATCTCTTCTTCACATACCACTGAGACCTGTCTCATATTCTTTTCTCTGAGCCTGACAAACAGCACTTCATGATAAAGACTCTTCAGCTAATTTCTGTCATGGCAGGAATGTAGGAAGGCTTAGAGAAGAAAATTGTATTAATATTTCCAGACATGTAACACGTGAAATAGAATGTATGGTACCAGATACTTATAATGAAAAACTATCCTCTGCAGAAAAGATATTTTGTCACAGAGGACTCCAATTTTACCCTACTGATTTTTCACAAATTATAGGTGAAGAAACTGCAATAATGTCCGATCTGCAATCTGGGCATTGGTAAAAACACTGTAGCATGAAAAGGGCAATGATTTGCTAGGTTAGACATGAGGGATCAAAATCTGAACCAGGGGTAAGAGTTTTCTGCAGATTAAGCAACAGTTTGAGATGTCTTAATTCAGTTCAGATTGTAAAATCTGAACAAAGTGAATCAAAACCAAATTTTGTGCATTATCTTACTGGATTTTTAAATACAATTAAAAGGTAGATGTATCAGGATACATAGAAAGAACTGGATGATCTTGAGGAACTTTATATATATATATATATATATATATATATATATATATATATAAATATATGTGTGTGTGTGTGTTTGTGTGTGTACTCATGAGAACCACTATTACAAATTGTTTGCACACCATTTTAGCAAAGTAAGAGAAAGAGAA
Source organism: Zonotrichia leucophrys gambelii (assembly GCF_028769735.1). Taxonomy (NCBI): domain Eukaryota; kingdom Metazoa; phylum Chordata; class Aves; order Passeriformes; family Passerellidae; genus Zonotrichia; species Zonotrichia leucophrys. The sequence goes on along the minus strand of NC_088200.1, from coordinate 22,691,112 downwards.
AAGTATTACCAGCACAAACAAGGTTTTACAGTAATTCACACAGGTAATGAAGCTGTGGAAGGTGAGTGTGCTCAGGAAAGATGCATAGTTCAGTATATTTCCCATCAGATTTAGTTTGTTTAATGCTGCAGAGATTGTGGTAGGCATCTCCAGAATACCTACTGTAAAACTGAAGAAAGATCCAGACGTCAACAAAGACCAAAAGTTAATTAAGAATACCAAAAGATGACTTAAAAAATAAGGTAATGTTGTTATGCTAGGAATTATAGACTAATTATGAAATGTACTGACATATTATTAATAGATTTCTTGCACAAATAGCATGAAGGGAAAACAAATATACAATATATATATGAATTTCTTTTAAATAAAGAAAAAATGAGGTTTTTCCTCCTGAGGTCACATAAGTGAGGAATCAGTAGGATTCCTCTCCTGCCACAGGTTTTATGAAAAATTTTTCCATTACAAGTTTCAGGATTAAAAACCTTAAAAACTATATGTGTGTAGATATAGAGATAGATAAATAGATAGATGGATGGATGGATAGATAGATAGATAGATAGATAGATAGATAGATAGATAGATAGATAGATAGATAGAGCTATCTGAAAGGCACAGAATCTTATGGATAAGATAATATCTCTAGAAAACAAAACCAAAGACATATTTTGGGATTTTGGGGTAGAATTTATTCACAGGTACATTCTTGGGAAAAAAGTTCCTTTACAAAAAAAAAAAAAAAAAAAAGCCATTTAAAATGCACTTTCATAAGCAAAATCAAACTACATATTTTGATGTGTTTCTCCTCATCTATTTCAAAATCACAACTTTTTTGCAGGTATGCTGAATAAAACTTATGCCAGTGTTTGAAGATGCAGATGTAATCAAGTCCTAGACACAGAGTCCTTATGCATGTTTTTGTACACTGCTTGATTTAAACAGGGTGGGTTTGTGTACAGATAGGCATTGCCTTCCCCACTCTTTTTTTTCTGTGTTATGTGCTCTGCAATCTGTGAAATCATTATGTGGTGCTCTTTGCCAAAGATTGTGATTCCTAATGTATATTGCACATTAAATAATTTCTATTTCACTCTATGGTGAAGCTCAGAGAGATTATCTGGAATCTTTTGACTTTTGTGCACAGGTTCGAAATAGATTATTTGAATATGGGAAATAATTATTTTCATTAAACATTGAGCTATGATATGAGGTCATTAGAGTATATCTTGTAAATTCAAATCTTAAAACTACCACTGGGAGATTTCATATATCTCTTCCTGCCTAAAACCAAGTCTAAAATTGGCTAGCTTCCAAAATGAGCAGTTGTTACATCTTGGGTTTTCTTATTCATTCAATACTTTTAAGCTCTCCCATTATGGAGAAAAAAATGCTCTGGCATCTTTCAAGATTTTTTGCTATAGATAAAGAAAATTAGTTCAACTTAACCATGGTGTAGCTGATGGAGACCTCTGAAAAGACATATTGGGAATTCCACATAGGTTTGCAATCTTTTTCAAGTGCCATTTTCAAACTGAAAGTTGCTTTGTCTTTAAACTTTGAATAAGTACATGTTTAAGGTTTTTTGACACCATTGTTAAAATGAATACATATAAAATATGACATAGCTAATACTCAATAGCTAAGAAAAAGCTATTTTGTATTGCGTACTAATAGATGGCAATAGGAACATTTTCTGCTTTGACAGATAAAAATAATAGAAATGGCAATAGCATGTTGAAGCTAGCAAAGAAATAGAGTAAATCAGAATGTTTCTTCTGCTGTCACCTCTAACTTGTTTCTGCTCTGATTTTTCCCTCCAATCTCAAGATAAATTAGTCACTGAACTTATTACAAAAACAATCAATAAATTTTGTGAAATACAGACAGGTTTTGAAAGAAGGCCTGAATTTACTTCAAAGGCCCCTTTGCTGTCCCAGCCCTGCTGCAAGTAGGAATCCTTTTTGCAATGCCAAGAGAGGTGGTGTCACAGCCAGCATACTGATGTAGGGTAGACGACATGGCAAACACCAGAAGCTGAAGTCGGACATGAAAATGAAGGCTAAGGAATCCATAGCTATCTAAATGAACAATGGCTTTCAGTGTAGCTTCACTATTTTGTGCCAGATGGGACTGGCACAATACTTAGAGGAGATAATTAAAGTTGGAAGGGATAAAAAAAGGGAAGGCAAAATAGTATAGCCCAAGGCTAATGTTGGCATCTGAATAATTCTTCCCAATTCTCCTGTGTTACAAAATCATTTGTGGTGGGAAAAGAAGGAAGTTGAAGTGTGAAGAAAGAAACAGTGGTCAAACCAAATTCAGGAACATGTGATACGATTTTGTTCCCAAGAAATAATGAATAATTTCAGATCTACCCAACTTCCAACTTCTGCATGAATAAAGTGCTGCTTCTATTGTAAGGTTTCAATGTACAAGGGTTAAGGGTTAAAGCTAAGCCTCTGCCTTGAGCTATTTAGTGCCATACAGCATAATCTCAAATGGTGTATTAAAATCAGAGAATGAGAGCAAGACACGAGTGAGTGGTCCATGTACTGGGTCTTCAGTACCTCCTTAATCTAGCAGCCTGTGGCAGCTGTGGGTTGGCTGATCTCTACACAGCAAAAAATGTTACCCTTCATAACAAATTATTTGATTGCATTTCACTTCACTGGGCAGAGAATATATAACATGTTAGTCAAAGTTAAGAGATAGTAGAAGAATCTATCCATGGTGTATGTAGCACTTGAAAAAATGACACAGAGTTCTGTCATTTAATTTCATTTTGCTCCTGCTGCTGCTCTGTAATTCACAATATCCAGACCCTTTTAAAAATATTCAGCCTGCATCCTACAGTGTAAAGGACAGTCCTCAGGCGCAGAGCTAAGCTGCTGAGTGGTGCTGAGGGGGATGGTGGGCCTGGAGAGGAGCTCTTGTCTGCAGGAGTGGCTGTACCTCAGCAGAGGTGAAGTGTGGCTCTGGCTGAGTCTTGACATGCAAGGCACCTGGCAACCTGTGAGTGATGGCAGAGAGGGCTGTGCTCAGAGGCCAAGGCTGCTGCCCAAAGCTCCTTGGGTCAGAGGGTGTGATTACTGAGTGTCATTATATGAACTGTGTGAATACACTCAGGGCGTCTCTATTTTTTTAGGTTTTGTTTAAAAGGAGCATTCTTTGTACAGTAAATGAGAAACCCTTTGCAGGATATTAACATTATGAGTGGGACAATCCCTGTTGTTGTGTACAGACAGTCAATAGTGACTGGACGCAGATCAAAATCAGATGAAGTTATGCGCTGCTTCCCCAGGGAGCTTGTGCTCTAGTTCAACCACAAAGTGTCTCAGGCACAGACGGTGCATGGTCTGCCAGTGCAAGGTGTTTTGAGGTAAAGTAGGACCTGACCTGTTCTCCTTGCTCTAGCTATGATCGATGTTCTCTGTATACTCCAATTTCCTCATTAGTACTGAAAGAGCCTCAAAGCAAAGAAGGATTGGTCGATTTTTTTGTTTATTTGTTTTTAATTACAGAGCCATAAGAAATATCTCAGTTGCAAAGAGCACATGAGGCGCTGCTGGCCTGCATGATGGTGTAGCTAGCTGCAGAAAACAGCAATGCAGCCCTATGCCGATTTTCCTCAGTAAATTCATGCAATTAAGTGCAGGCTAGATTTCTAGTTGCAACAACTGAATGGTTATTTTAAAGACAAGTTCAGTTCATGGATTAAGTTCTCCATCTGGTTTTAGGAATTGTGACATCTCATTAAATTAGAAGAGATATCTAAGTTAAGACTAAGTGTGGCAACTTTATCAAGCATTTAAATAAAATTATGTACCTGGCATTCTTCTACTTTTTATTTCTCACATCCTTAATCTATTTTACTAGTAAAACACCGGTGCCTGGGAAGGACATTAAAAAAAATTATAAATTGAGACTTAAGCATGGGAAAATATAACACACTTTACACAAACTTGGTTTCATCTAGAGGTCTCCAAAATGCCTAGCAAAAAAAAAAAAAAAAAAGAAAATGAAAAAGACAACACTAACAAGAATCTTTTTTTTCATCTAACCTAGTATTATGGCTGATACCAAGATAAAGGTTTTGGCTATAACTTGAAATTGCATTTGTAGTGACAAACTGTGACAAGTCCTGTCATTTATTTGTTTGAATATATTCATTTGCTTGAATAGAAACTGTTAAGGTGGCTTTATGAGTATTAGCTCTGGTCCTTCTATCACAATAAAGGAAACAAAATATGTCAGAGATTATAGTAGTAAATTCTTTCCTTTATAGTTTGTATTTTTCATTTTAGGAGGAGACATTCATAAAAATCTGTAAGCCCCTTTACAAGTGTACTTTCAATTGAGTCTTGATAGATCTTGTATTTATTTGTGAATGACTTCCAGTGGGGAAAAGAGCAGTTCAGTGGAGCTAGTTTATTTATAAAACAGGAAAAAAAAAAGAAACAAAACCAAGTAAAACAAGTTACAGTTATACAACATATATTTTTGGCTAAAATGGTGTGAGGTGTGAATGCTGCTTCAATTACAGGCAGTAAAAAATAACTTGGTAAAATCACACAGGAAGTCCTTATTCAACACTTTGCTTTGCTCTTTCCATTTCTTTGAGCAAATCTGACATTATAAGCACAACTGACTCTCTAAGGAGCTCTTAAATAATTTAAAGATGCTGAGCCTCATATTCTACAGGCAAAAGATGCTGACATTATTTTAAATTAGGTTTTTATACTTAAAATATATTGAAGTGCATTTTGGGAAAATGAAGTTTTGCTACCTGTGCTTTTTCTGAGAGCTGCTATGTGCAGAACAATACTGACACTGTGGGTAGAATACCGTTCACATGCACTTTTGTATATTCTGAAAAACATTATTAAGCAAAATACTCACTTTTTGAATACGAACTTAATATACCTACCTAATCTTCTGGAAATGTACTGGGTCACATGGGGTTTTTTTGCAAGTGATTGTACCTGATAAATGTAGACAGTGTTTATATAAACTTTTGTGAATAACTAAAAATACACATCAGGTAAAATTGTACACTGGCCTATTTGGGGCATGCTTTGACTTCAGTGAAAGCTCAGTTTTGGCCTTTTTTGCTAATAGCTGGAACACAGTAGCCTCATTGTTATTTTTACTTCTAACTCTTGGTATTTTCAGTTATTTGCCACAAGCAGCTGGCTCTGTCTTACTCCCCCACGTTGTTCTCAGATGTCCTTCAAGTCAAAAACCAAGTGAGAACATGCAGAGAAAGGACTCATGGATAAAAAAATTTCATCTTTAAAATATGGGGAACACTGAGACAAAGATTTGACACTAGTGTAACTTTATTTTATTTTATTTTTATCTTCTTAAGGTTGTTGGGTAATACTAGTTTAACAAACAGAACCCAATAAACCCCTCATAATTCTCCTAAACCAAAACCAAAAGTGACCCCAGGTTGTTCTGACTGTGCAGCTTGCTAAAACCTAATGCATGCTGGGATTAGACATTTGCCAGTTAGCCTATTGATCATGTCTGATAGCGCAGACATGATCAATAATGCCAAAAGTCATGTATCTCCATACCAATTGCCATTGCATCATCTGTGAAGCCCTAGAGATGAAAGCATAGCACAAAAGCAGCATCCTATGTTCCCTCTCGTGTTTGGCTTTCAGCTTAAAATAAGAAGCTTTTAAAATCATAGCAAAGTCAGCATTAGTGTATTTGCTACCTGATTTTGGAGTCATTGGGCTCTATCTGCTCTGCATTTTCAAGCTCTGAAATTTCAGCAGCTAAAATTGTCTTTTCTGTCTTTATTAAGTGGTACAACTGCCTGAAAGGGAAAGACATTGGAAATAGGTATACCAGTCTGCCTTGCAGACATCCCAGGAGAGAGGAAGAACCTATTGTTCACCTGAGCTCATCTGTTACATTATGAAATAATGTGATTAATTTCTTTTTTGACTACTTTGGGAAATGAAATTCAGAGAGGAGCAAAACTTCATCTGGGTAGTTTTGATTTCTCTGCACCACCAGCTACTGCTCAGCATTCCTGCAGCTACTGCCACTGATGGCTAGCCTTGGTACTGGTTGTGACTAGCAGGAAAGGCAAACTACATATGAGAGAGACCGAGGTAAATCTCAACACCATTTCAGATGCTTTGATAAAACCCCACCCATATTTCATATGTTTAGTCCATTTTCTTGTATATCTCAGTGAAATCCAATTTCATTTTTCTCAAGGATGGTAAAGGACTCATTACCAAAGAACTCTGTACATCCCTGCTGATGAATTTGGCAGATAAGCGAATGGGAATTTTTTTGTTCTTCAAACAGGATGGCCACAGACAAAAGGCACATTTTTCCCCTAATGGAAATGGCAGAAAGTTTACAGAAAATACAATACGAATTCTCATGCTGACCAATGACTTTGTGTTCAATCAGTGCTAGATAATCTTAACAAGAGCTGCCACTTATTGAAGAGTTTGAAAAAGGGAATTTCCATCATAGTTGCAAATATACCAGGCTTGCGTGGCACGTTTCCACACTGGATAGGCTTGGACTGAACAGACTAAAGACCTAGGTCTGAAGGTTGCAAGCTCAGTGAAGTGTAGACTGCAGCTTTCTGAAGTTATCCAAGAGGGTCTTCCACTCTGGTCAGTGCAGTAGAACTGCAAGTATAATGTCTTAAATGGTACTCACTGTTTTGTGGCAAGTAGGCAAATACCTCATATACATGCTCACACTTGGACCCACACACACAAATAGCATTGACAGAGGTAGAAATTCATCCTGGTGCATCATCTGGTGAAATGGAATGGAAAGCATGCAGTACCTTCACATAAGACCAAACTTACAGTGGAAAAAGTCAAACCAAGAGGCTATGCTGAAAATTTGGCTGGAAGTCTTGGAAGTCCAGATAGGAAGGCCAACAAATAAATTATTGGACATTTTTGTCCTTTGTTAAAGTCAGTAGCAGAGATGGGAGTGAGAAAAAAAATGTTGTTGCCTTAGGCGTGCTTTCACTGTACATTTATTTTGTTGTTGCTGCCTGGTTCATTGAGCTGGTTTGTCTTTAATGGTTCACTTAGTTTGACTACTGTAGAGATTATGGTAATTTATTTTACTGTAGTAGTGTCCCAGAATGGGGCATATGTTCATGATTTCAAAGTACCAAATTAGGTAAATATCAATAACGTAAAAAGTTTTTTTAGCGGAGGTTAACTCCTGGACTCCAAAACTGCAACATTTTTAAGCGGAAGATTCCAGTCCAGGAGGACAAGGGATGCAGTATTGGGTTGTTTTGAATATTTAGTGTTTCAGATACTTTGACTTTAGATTTAAGTCATATATAAAATGCAGAGGTTTTTCTGAATTAGAATTAAAATGCAAAGACAATGTTGTTTGGAGACACCAAACTCTCAAGTGTTTAAAGCCAAACTGTGTTCACAGACATTTCTCTTAGGAGTAGAGAGACCAAGTGTGTTAAGTATCTCTCCTGTCTCCAAAAAGGTTTTTATGATGAAATTATTACCATTATTAGAGAGACACTTCTGTACAAATCAAGATACATTTGAGACCACATTTCAAAGTCAATAAAGTAAATCTGAGATAGGGGGATAGCAAGAAACAGGAAAAGTAGAGATGCAGGGAGAGAAACAGAGTGACTGAGACTGATTAAACAGAAAGGTATCACCTCCCCTGTGGAGCTAGTGGTGTCCCATTACTCCTCTTCTGGTCCTCTGGTGGTGGGGATCGCACAAAACAGAGTTCAGTGGGTTAATACATGTTCAGGTACAATGGGAACACCCAAGCATCTCCTCGGGGTGGGGGCAAGTTTTGCGCTGTCATTTAACACAGACTGTGGATCTGTTGCAACACTTGGGTCACAGAAGCACAGCCTCTGGTGGAAGGCCTCAGGAATGAGTCTGGGGGGGGCACCCTGGGCTTCTCCCAAGGTGAGATGACACCACCTAAATATGCCAGCTGCCACCCATGAGAATGTTCTGTGTGAAGGTGACCTTCCCAGGGTGCTTGCGAGTTTTACAACTGAGACAGATTTTTGTAAGGGGGGATATCTGGCATCTTGAAAAGCAGCATTCTATCTCCACAGTGTCTGCTTATAGCCTCCAGGAGTGGGTGTTCATCCCCTCTGTCTTCGGCAGGCCGGAGGCTTCACCCTCACACACCCAAAAACTTCCTCCCCCAGCTCAGCTGTGGGGGAGTGTGTGTGCAAACCTGGCCTCTGCAGATGAGTCTGTGGGCTATGGCCTCCCCTACCCAGATCCAGACAGAGCTGATTTTCAACACAGCTGCCATGTTTGGCTTTTCTTGTGGATACTTTCTTCTTCCCCAGGGAGTTACATCACGTTAGATATGAGATGATTGGACAATAGTGCCACCTTTATCACATCTCAAATTCTCACATGATTTAACTCCCAGCCCAATTTCCTGAAATCCAGAAGGTGTTTTTGGGGGTGTGGACTTCAGTGATGCAGATGAGCACTTGCTGCTTTGCATGTTTCTCTACAATGTGCCCATGAGGGCAGCCAGACTTTGGTCGAGGTTGCCCAGAGTTGTTGCCGAGACAGTACCCCTGGAGATAAAAATATCACCTGCACATGGACCTGGACAGCCAGCTCTCTGTTACCACTCTTGAACAGGGGGCCTGGACCAGGTGACTCAAAGAGATCCCTTCAAACCTCAACAATCCTCTAAATCTTCTGTCCGTGCTCAGCTGGGAAGGCTGGCTGAGCGATTCGGAACACAATGATAACACATCACTGAAGTGGCCCTGTGTTTTGGCACTATGGGGTTTTTCAAACACAGCCTGACTTGAAGGGCAGCAGCAGGCAAGAAAATACATTGAGATACTGTCTAGTTCTATGATCTGTTGTTTCAGTTCAGGTAAGTCTAGAGGAATTCTTTCACACTTCAATATTGCAAAAATCTTACTGCCTCGAAAATGGTAGTTTGGTGGAGTTGTTTTCCATTGACGTCATTAAAGATCCCATATAGCAAGTCATTTAAATAAGATTATCTTCTGGTGATGCTGAAATCATGGAGTAAGTGACACACAGAATTTCAGTATTCTTGAAGATCCATCACACACATTTCTCATTCTACTTTAGTCAATTAACATATACATAGTCTTAGTTCCATCTCATGTCAATTTTTTCTCATAATGATCATTATTATTTTTCTTTCTCACAATGAGTAGAAGTAGGATGAGTTTTGTTTGATATTATATATTGTGAGGATGTTTTGTTTGTACCCTACAGCTCTCCAGTATCCAAGACCCACTGACTTCTTTTAGGCTCCAATTTTTCCAGACCATACTTTTTGGGGCAGAAATTATCAAAACTAATAAGATTAATCACCTGAAAAAAGCTAATTTTTGTGTCATCCCTGCAAAAACATTAGCACATTTTTAATTTGCCATAAGTATGGAAATAAGTTTCCTCTAAAATTAGTATGGTAGATAATATTGTTCGTTCTGTGAAATGTGCTTCAAAATATTTATAAGTAACTTGTCCTGACTAAAAAAAAGGTCAACTAGGAAAAGCAAGTTATAATAAAATCAACTTCAAAACAAAATTCTAGCTTTTTCAAGACCTGCACCAAAAATATGACAAAGAATAAGTGGCATACCTATTTGTGACTATTACTGTACAGCTACTGTCCCAAAATGCATTTCTTGCCTTAATTGAGTATAATTGCAATAAGAAAGGGAAAAATAATAGCAAGACAGTTTTCTAAATCCCAAGATCCCCAAAACTCCATGGAAGAATAAAGAAATAAATTAAATAAAGATTATGCTACTTTTGTTATCCCTTTCCTTTGTCCAGTCTGCTTCACTGCTACCCCTAGAGTTCTGTTATGATGGGTTTGGATGGCATAATTGCTGCCCTTGTGCCATTTAGGCCTTTAGTTCAATAAAAGAGAAGCTACAAATGGAAGGTTCCTTCTCCTTATTTTGAATGTAGAAGTGCAGTTTTAAAACACTAGGCAGAGAAAATGAGTTTTGAAGTTTTGAGACTAAACGAGAAGGAAAAGAAATGAGTTTTGAACAGTGTTGATATTAGATCTTCAGAGATGACCTTGAAAGAGCTCCAAAATTAAATGCATTTAGGAGTTAAATCTGTCTCTTTCTCTGAAGCATTCTCTTTTATTTTAAAGTCCAGCTTTTGTTGCAAGTAGTTAGAGTTCATAAATGATATTATTTGTGCACTCTTTTCTCCTTTCTCCTCAAACAGGATTGAATTTCACTACCCCACAATCATGCAGACTTACTGCTCTTCATATTCTTCAAGACTAGACATCACATTCCAACTTAACAGCCTCACTAACACACGTCAAGGGTGTGCAACTGAAAATGAAGGGAGAGTCAGCAAATACTTTACAAGACTTTTTTTTTCTTTTAAGAATCTCATTGGAAAGTTTCAAAGATTTTAGGAGTACAAGTTATTTCTGGCAAGGGCAGAAACAAAGTTTGTAGTCCTTTCAAACACTGAGGCAATTCTTAGTGCTCCTTTTCTTCTGATAGAGAAGTGGGAAAACTGCTTGCCTACTGCTTTGAAATGGTGACCAGTGCTATACACAAAGTTGTGTGTTGCTGCTCTTTCTTTTCACTGTTCTTTCTTTACATAATTTCTGATTTGCGTGGAGTCAAATTTTGTCCTAGTGAGTTTTCACAGTGATTTAAATGGAATCAGAAAATTTCCAACATTCTTTTGACTTATGAATTGGTGAAAGAGAGCAACAACTAATTATCTGGTTCCTAAATGCCTCTGTACCCTATTCCAGGCCCTCTGGAGCCAATTTTCTCATTGACTTCTGCAGGAACAGAACAAGGTCATGGATTTGACTGTATCAAACTCACAGATTATAAAAATATAGATTAGATACCTAAAGGCTAAAAGTGCTTGCACACAAAATAGTGCAAAGCAAAAGGCTCTAAGGTTGGGAGGACAAAAGTAAACAAACTATATCCAACAAAAGTTTTTATTTTTCTGAAAAACACTCTCTCATTCACAATATTCATTAATAAACTTTGTAGACTGAGTTGTGTCATTTATCCACACACAGATCAAGTTCTCCACAATTTCTAAAAAAGGCCACAACTAAGCACAAAGCTCTAATAAAACTACAGGACTGTGTGGCTAAATTTGTGTCTTCCTGTCATTAACAGTGGTGAAGTTTCAAAGTCAACAAATGACCACAAATAAATAAATTACCCCGCCTTACAAAGACATCCTCTTTCGCAGTTTGCATTTTCCTGGACTAGATGGGATAAAATTTGACAAGTGACTCTCCATGGTAGATTCTGTCATGGTTATCATAAACTTGGCAGTCCTCAAATGAAAAGCTAGGTGTTATACAGGTCCAACTGTACTTCTACTTCTTTTTTTCATTACTTTTGTCTCTTCCAAACTTGTGAGATGCAAAACAGGCCACACGGAAGGAGACTCACTCCCTAGAACAGAAAAATAGTATAATTATATTCACTGCTGGTTTTTTTCTGTGTAATATTCCAGTGGTGGTATTTCCTGTCCTCATCCTCAGTGAAAATGCCAAAGCAGCCTGTAAGTTCTGTGTGCATTTACTTTAGCAGAGCACAGCCTTTTTGCTGTAACAAAATGCAGTTACCTGTCTCAAAACACTGTCAAAGACACAAAAGGGACTTCCCACAAGATCAACTGCCAGACAAGAATTCCCTTTGTGAGAGCTTGAGGCAAGAATAGATGGCAAAACCAGGAAGTCGCTATTTTCTGGCCTCGCGAGACAGATCTGGGTAACCTATCCTGACCAAAATTTGCACAGTGGTAAACAGTGGGGAAGGAAGCCACTTATACATATGCCAACCCAAGTTGTGGGAACAGCATCCATGCCCCCTGGATATCTGGGGCTTTTACTGTATAAATGTGGTGCCTTCCAAAGAACAGCTCTGGAAACCCTATCACCAAGAAGATCTGGGAGAGGAAGGATCAGCTGGAGACCATGAGATTCACATGGTGGTGACTATCTTTCTCTCTAATCTCTCTCACACTCCCTTTCCCAGCCCTCTGCACCTGTCTTCCTATTTCTTTCTATCTCTCTCTACCTCTTTCACCTTTCATATCCCTCTGGATTAAAAAAATTAATAGAGGTAACTAGTGTTCTGAACTTGTATGGTAATCAGGAACATTGCTAGCTAGAATTGGTCTTATTGGTTTTATTCTACAAAATTATTTTAATACATAGGAAGCAATGTAGGAAAAATTGAACAATAAACAATATTAAATCCATTAAACAATAGGTCTTGTCAATCTATTTCTTGATAACTAAACAGTGAGACCTCTGTTTTCCTGGTCAGAACAGGGTTAATTTCTGCAGTAGCCAAAGGCAGAAAGGGGCATGGCTAGGAGGTTATTCTGCTCCACCTCACAGCATTGCCAGAGGCAGGGGAAGGGGTTCTCCTGCTTCTTCCAGTCAAGCAAGAGGGGTGGACAGAGCAGTCAGGGTAGCAGGGGGCACCAGTCCCGAGCCAGAGGGAATCTGGGCTGGCATGGCTGTGCTTGGGCTGAGGTCAGTGAGCATTTTTGTGGGAATCATTCTCTTTTTTGTACTCTTTTGTTGTTAATATTATTGTTGTCACTGCTTGTTTTCTTATCTTATTTACTGTTTCCAGTAAGTTGTTCTTATCTTAACATATAGTCTTTGGTGTTTGGAGGAAAAAAATGAGAAGAACCATTCTTAAACCAAGTATAACAATAACAAAAGTCTCTTCCTCCTACACACACACAAACACACACAGGGGTACAGATGCATATATTTTTAGCAAGAAGCTGTTAGAGCCCTAGTTTTCAAAAAATTCCATTTACTTTTCAGCAAAGCAGAACAATCTTTCAAAAGGCATCTACATTTTACTTTTTTCATCAGAGGTGCTAAGGAATAAATTTCTTGGAGATAAAATGCATTCTACTACATGAAAAAGATTGTGATATGAACTTATTAAGTCATTACATGAAAGAAATAGAGAAGTATTTCAATTCAAAAACGGACCAGACACCATAGAAAAATATCTCCTTGCTTCCAGGTAGAGTGGAAGATGTAAATGCCAAGATGAATGTGACAAAATATGTACTTCCCCAACAAATTAATAGAGTGCAGAAAAATCTGGTATCTCTTTTTCTCCTTTTACTTGGGATGAGCAAATACAAAGAAATTCTTAATTAATGCCAGTATTTTTGCCATGCAGCCACAGTCTGGCTTGCACAGACCATTTGCTTTATCTCTCATCATTTATTCTAATGCCAGATACCATAAGCTCTGTACAAGCACATCCATGGCCTGGCAACGAATATCATATTTATTCAGATAGATACCAAGCTTATTCCTTATCATGGCCCTGCCCTCTGTGACAGTCAGTGTCCTCACCCCACTTCAATAGCACACTGGAAAACGTTGCTCTCTACCTGTGTTATGCAGCTTGCAGGTGAATTGCCTGGCATTTTTAACACAACCAGGTTGTCACCATTTCTTCCCATTTAAAATAATCTCCATTAACTGCCATAGATACCATCTGTATGGTATCATTACAAGTGCCACTTACCTAAAATTATTTACACCTCACATTCATATGTGACCTGATTTTTGCAACACGGACACAAAGGTTAACTTGATACTAAATCTACTGTTTTAATTATTATTTGGTGTTAAATTTAACCTAAGAAAAAATATTCATGGAATTGTTAAGGTTGGAAAAGACCTCCAAGATCATCAAGTCCAATATTGCAGACTATAATTTGTTTGCATGTTTTAGTTTTTCTCATTTGTTTTCTCATTAACATTTATCATTCTTTTAAGATAGCAGCCTGATGTAGCTGGTATTAGTAATCTAGTGGATTCCAGATATATCAGTTTCAATAGTCCACTGGTTTATTGCTTCATAAGTAAATAGAAAAAAAAAAGGGTGAGACTCCTTAAAATCCTACAGTTCCTCTGTAACTTCTTGGTTGTGGAACTCTACAGATTTCAGATTAATCCCTTTTAGAGTTATCCATTTGATTTTGTAAAACTAGGATAACATGCAGACTGCTTGATCCAATGTTCCAAACATTCAAATCAACTTGAGAGAAAACAGCCTATTTAAACAAAAACCTTACACTGAATTCAGTAGGAATATGTGACCATACTTCAGAAATGTTTCCCTGTATCTATTTTTCATCTCTCAAAAGGGGATTAGTTGCTTGTCCCCAACTCACTACAGGTCTTCTATGGAGTAAATCATTTGAATGTAGTAACACACAGTCACATTCTGCTCTCTTCTCATCTCAGTGTCCCCAAAGAGTCCCCAGTGTGAAGTTACCTCTAAGGTGACTCAAAGGGGAACAGGGTAGCAATGGTGTGCATGCAGCCAAGTAAACCTGCCCTTGGGTGCCAGAGTGAAGATGCTCTTATCTGGGATGGAGCAGTGCAGGTTCTTGCAATAGATTCCCTTTAATAGAAAAGTAGGGAATGGGAAATTGCTAGAGAATGGGAAGTGTTTGATGGTTAATCACTGTCATGGTAATGGACTCAGTGATTACCAGAGTTCATAAAAAGCCAGATAAGACATACCTTGTGCATGTATCTAAAATTAAATACTTGTGTAAAGGTATTTAACACTATTTGGTTAAGCTATCAAATATCAACCAAAAAGAATTTTTTGTCATTTTGCTTGTATTCCATACTCTTTGTGTTAAAGGTTTCTGCAGTTGTTCTTTTTGTTTGATGTCACTGGTTACATAATTCTGTAGGGCACTCTTAAAACTTCCTTCAAAAGTAGTAGCATAAGAATCATTGCTAACTTATCTGTATCAGATCATGGATCCCCTGTGCATTATCAGGTTATTCAATCAGCTCAGGAAATAAGGAGTGTTTTAGCAGAGTGTTGTACCTTTTTGATTCCACAGTCAGGTTGCAAGTATTGGCCCTTGCTAGACAGTGGATATTGCAATGAACAATGTGTCACATCCCTAAACCCACAGCTCAGTAAATAGTAGCAAAATCTGCTACAGACAACTCCATCATCTGAAAGTGCTTGCATCTAAACAAATTTTAGATAAATATTTCCCATTTTAAAATGGCTTCTTTAAATGTGAACTCTTGTATTATTAACTTGTTTTCTGGCCACATAGATCTTTCACTAGAAGTTGCCAAACTATGATAACATTAGGAATCAAAAGGTCAAAGAGAGAACATACCCTGAAAATAAAAGCAAGTTCTAAGGGTATTTCTGCTTTGAATTTCATAACTAACAAAATGCAGTACTGCAGCTAAGCTAAAGTTCTCATCATCTGTATTCACAAACTTCAGCAACACACAGTGCAAATTAATTGAGACTTAAATTTCAGAATCAGTTATCTGTACTATGGAATTAATATTTTACAAATTTCACATGATTCCTGCAACAGAACACAAAATATCATAATGTGTTTTATTAAACACCACACATTCCATGTGTTGGTTTAAGTTAGGGCAGTGGGGGAGAGTCTGCTTTTTACAGAAGTCTTCATTAAATCTAGACAGTTTTACATAGAATTGGTGGTCCTACATGGCTTCAGTCCAGTCTTGTAGTAAATATGTGCTCTGTTCAGGAAACTGAAAAAGCTGCACAGAGGATATGGGGATATTTCTCTTTTCTTGAAGTTGGCTTTTTCTATCCTGACAGAGGCAGAGATCACAGCATCTGAAATCAAACCCTGATAACTAATGAGGAAAGTTTTAATCTTCTTATAGAAATTTATATCTCCCTTTTAAATTAAGTAATGAATTCACTTTAAATAATTTCCTCTGAGTTCCTCTCTGACTCTTGAAATTTCAGGTTTGCATGCTAATAGTGACAAGGACTTCCAAATGAAAGAGATATGATCAGACTCAGTCCTGCTAAAGCAGATTTCTGGCTTTTCTGGTTGGATGAAAAGAGTAGAAAAATGTTAATTAGTGAAGCCAAGGTATTTGTTCAAGCTGTTATGGACATGATACCAATGCCTTTAACTCCTTCTAATGAAGAAAAAAGGAATTCCCCACAGCAAGTTTTCAAAGACCTATGGTGTTCCTTGGGTAGTTTCTACGAAGAAAAATCAAATAATTTAGCCATCCTCTGTACCACCGACAAACTTATGGCTGCCTTATGCTATGGTTGTTAGGGAAAGAAATAGTGAGACTAATTCTTATAGTTATGTATGACAGAAGAATCTACCTAATGAATGCTGCAAATGAAAACACTGAAATAAGGAAGAAATGAGATGCATAATTTTCTCTCTCCAAATTGTGTGTAGATACATACATACTTGTGTATTAAAGTCTGATATTTATGGGTTCAGCTCTAGGAGTTTCACTTTTGTGTACTAATGATCATTTCATACCATTTATTAGATATTTTCACTGGTTTTTCTTTAGAGATCATTTTAAGGACTGCTTGTATGTGGTTTGAGAGGATATAAACATTGGTAATATAGGAGATGGAATACACAACTGACTTTCATCCCTGGCTGATATATTGAGTGCATTCACCACGACACAGCTAAGGATCAAGGAGATGTGATGAAAAAAAATCTGCAACTAACTAGATTCATATTTTTAACAATGCTATAGAGCTGAGTGTCAGTGCTTTTGTGAACGCCACAATTTCAATATCGCATTCCCAGGAAGAAAGCTGAGGTGTTTAAAAAAACCCCTACAATATTTTATCAAATTACTTGCCAGTGCACCACACTGAAAGCAAATCAAATTCTCACCTCATTCCTCTGATATTAGTTTCTGTGTCATTCAGGGGAAAGAATTTCCTAATGGCATTGTCTACCATTTGTTACAAATTTTCTCATTTCCATACATTCCAAGATTTTCTCTACATGTAAATTTTTTTCAATGGATTACTTATAATAATAACAGTGAGATTGCTATGTTATACCTGGAATAAATGTTGTCAGTTACTTGCTTTACCTTTAGTAGTGGACAGTATTTCTTCTCCAAAATCATGCAGTTTCACACTGATGATGAGAAACAGACCTTCTTTCTGAGGAAAGAAAATTAACTGGACCAGAAACTTCATAAAAGCTGTAATAATTCCACTGAATTATAAATCTTCTGAAGGGTGACCTGGTACAAATTTGATTGCAACACTACTTTGCATACTGGGTCTAGACAGGTAGTCTGACTTTAAATTTATGGACGCTGTGCCATGTCTTGGTATTGACCAAGGAATAGTATGAATGAGAAAGAGCCACAAATTAAAATGAAGTATCACAGAAATAATTCTGAATATGCTTGAGATACTTGAATAAAATGGTGAATACAGCACCAGCAAAAAATCTTTCCCATGTTGTCTTCTAAGCTGTAGAAGCAGAAGCTTAGCTAGAAATTTGTTCTGATTTTAATGAAGACGTTGAACTTCATTGGGCTCTGTGTCCACAAAAACCATTCCCGCTGGATAGCATAGAAGTGTGCAAGCCACAAAATTAATAATATTCTCTTATTCTCTCCACTTTCAGATGGAGTTGTTTTGTCAGATTCAGTGTTTTGCAGTGCTACTTTGAAAAAAACTGTGTGCAATATTCAAGAATCTTATGTTCTGCTATAGTTCTCCCAAACTACCATAGAAAATGCACAGTATTTTCCATGGAGATAAGTATTTTCTGCTGGAGATGTCACAAGTAAAAGCAAACTCTAGCTCCGTAAAGACAAGTCTTACCACTGAGGTACCATAATTGCTTTGTATAAATAATAATGACACATGGCAAATAGAAAATCAGGCAAAGCTGTCTTCTCACAAACACTGAGGGAAGGATGCAAGCCTTGGACTCATACAGATATTTAACTTATGAATTACAACAATATTTTTTAAATTATTTGTTTATTAATTACAACACAACAGCATTACAGGACAATTAAGTAAAGTAAAGCAAGGAAAAGTGGCAGAGAAAACTGGCATGTGCACTATTAATTCAGTCATATTCAGTTTTCATGGCATGGTTTTGGTTCTGGGCAGCTAAAAAGAGTGGCTTCTCAGAATAGCTGCCAGAAGTTTTCCCCATATCCTGTAGAGACAGCATCAGACAGCTCCAAGGCGCACCACTGCTGGACTGGTTGTGCCCATTGCCACCAGAAGCAGTCACTCTGGGATAAGGCATTTATGGGGAAAAAATCAGAGCAGAGGAGAGTGAGAGACAGCCCTGCATATACTAAGGTCAGCAGAGCAGGACAGACAGGAGGTGCAGCAGCTGCCAGGGCAGACATTCCCCAGAAACCCTTGGTGAAGGCCAGAGTGTGGTAGTCTGCATCCCTGGAGCCGATGAAAGCCCAGGGGGGACCAGAGATCCCCTTGCAACCCCTGGAGGAGTGCACACCAGGGTAGCTGGCTGCCTGAAGGAGGAGCCTGTGACACTGTGGGAAATCCACGCTGTCGTGGGTGCCTGACAAGGCCTGCAGGCCCATGGAGATAGGAGCCCATGCTGTAGGTTTGCTGCCCTGCAGGAAAGCCATGCTGGGACAGTCTGTGAAGAACTGTAGCCCTGGGGAGGACTCACACTGGATAAGTCCATAGAGGACTATCTCCCACTCTGGAGCAGGGAAGGAGAGTGAGGAGTCTTCCACACAAAGAGGAAGTAGCAGCAGAGACAGAGACAGCATGGTTTTACTTCTTGTTACTCTTCTCTAATTTAATAATAAATTGGTAATTAATTTCCTCAAGTCATGTCTGTTTGCCCATGGTGGCAGTCGGTGAGTGATCATCGATGTCCTTATCTTAACCCATTAGCCTGTTGCTTTATCTTTTTTGTTGAGAAGTGATAGAGAGGCATTGAAAGAGACCTGGCATTCAGACAGGGTCAACCCACCAGGTCATCCCCCATGTGTGTACCTTAATTACACAGTCAGATACCATCTATTTTCTTCTCAGACCCCAGCTTCATTCAGCACTTATGGCTTAGCTGCAAACTCCCCACTGACTGTCCTCAAACTGAAGAATTTTTTAAAAATATGTTGAGCTGTCACTGTGTGTGAAAGCATGTTTGCCCCATGTCCTATAAATGTGAGACTCTGGCATAAAGTGTATACATCCCTACCTGTCATCTTTCTTGGCCAAGTTTTAAAGATGGAATTCCTTTATGGTTTGTTTTTTTCAATAGCTGAGGGTCTGTTCTTAACTTGAGTGAGGACATATACTTGTCCTTTTATAAATCTTGATGAAACAAGCATGACTTGCTCTTGAATATAATTAAAAAAAAAAAAACAAACCCTTCAGCCTGAATTGCTAACATGGGAAATACAGAAGCATTTACAAACCAATCATGAAACAGTAGTAATAAATTTAATTGCTGTCAGCAATTTCAGCTGTATGATAATATACTGTAAAACATGTAGAATTGAGGATAAACCTTTTTGAGTTGGGCAGTAAACCTGTGAAACCATATTGTGAATACGAGTATACATGGGTTTCACAAAGAGCAGACAAATACTTGAAAAATGCACCTGTTGAGATCTGCTAAACAGGTAAAATATCAAGAAAACAACTAGATTAAAAATATCTTACTCCTTTCCAGGTCTCTACTACAGACAAATATTCTTTTGCCTTTTATGTTCTTCAGACTAAACTTGTTCACATTTTGTTGTGTGGCTCTGTGTTTCCCTGGGCAATAGCATTACCTGTATATACAAAACACACTCCAGAGGAGCTGTGACTTTCACCCAGAGGTGGTTCGGGCCATTATTAGGAATGGCACACTGCAGATGCAGTTGCACCTCTGGTGCTCATCCTGTCCTCTGACATGTTCCATCCAGCTGGACATTATCCCTCTCTAGACACCCAACTATGGCAAAAAGCTTACAACTGGGCCCTGCACAAATCCATTTCCTAGTGTGATCAGGAAACCAGTCCGTGCAGGGCAAGTGGTGTGTGTTAGTCACAAGAAGGGGAGCACTGCTAGGAAAGAGTGAAACACTTAAACCTCACCTCATCCCCACGGCATATAGCTTCACCTCTGTGTCTCAATCCCTTTTCAGTAACAGCTGTAATGCTGGTCTGTGTGGAGTATTTATTTGAACTAGGAGAGGTGTTATGCTGCTGGTAGCAAAGATTGGCTTAATAAACTCCTCTTCCATGGAAATGGCCAGTACAGTACAGCCCGGCAGGGATTGTGCAAGGAAGAAAAGGCAAGACAAGTAATATTCATGTGTGCACAAAAAATCTACGGTGTTATAGAGTTTCCTTTCAGCTTTCTACCATCAGATGGAAAACAAAAGGTTTTCCTAAGATCTAAGGAAAGCATACAGCCACCTGAGTGGTCTGCTGCTTTTCTGAGCACTGCTAACCACTTTCATTAAAATACACTTTCATGTATTTTAATTCCAAGATAATTTAGTGGTGGGACAGAACACCTTGATCATTCCAAAATAGATTACATGCTTATCCATGTTTTAAACTGGAAAAACACAGAGCTAAAAATTTACATATTTCGACCTATACATGCAGGAATATTCACAGAAAAAGTAATCCTAAGTATCTTACAGTGGCTATAGATCTCTTGTTACAGGCACTTTGGGAGACTTACTTGCTATATGTAAGGAAATTTTGAAAATAACAGCTTGAAGATCAGGAGGACAATAAGGGGAGGATTACAAGGGAGAATTGACAAGCTGCTTGTATATAGCTTGACAGAATAAGGGCTAAATGATAATTATGACCAATGCTAAATGATAATTATGACCAATAGATATTCTAAGTACTGTGCCAGAACTGAGGTTGTTACTTACAGGTATTGAAACATAACTAATTTAAGGGTATTAGAACAAAGCTGGGAGAAAAATTGGGATCAGGAACACTACTCTGGAAGTGACATCTGGTGGATTGCAAATCTCCCAAGAGTAAGGGAGAGCTTTCAAGATATAAATCATTTAATATTGAACTAGCATAATTCTCAAGACCATTGTCATCTTGTATTAAGACCAAAAAAGGCTGGATAACGTTAGAGAGATTTTTTTCACCATGCCAATATAGGATAAGGAAGGATTATTTTTTCAGATACACCTTGAAGCATATTCCATTAGGAAATGATGGCTATGTAACTCTCCTTTTGAATTAATCTCTTAGCAAATAAGTCTCTGTTTAAAGTTCAATCTCATACATTAAATTTCACCCCTCCTATGTACTACACACAACTATTTTTCCCATGTTGTAACAAAACCTCTGTTCAATGTAGTTTAAAAATTCATCAAATTTCGAGTGCAAAACTTAGACAGAATATAAGATTTCATATGTGTGCTTTCTGAAAGACACTAGAATTATATGATGACAACAGGAAAACCAGGAAGATAATACAATTAGGATGACATTTTTTTAGAATTCATCTCTGATAACAAGAGAAAGTTTGGCTGTACTGCAGAAGAAATTACTGTTCTTGTCTGCCTCTTGTGTGATTAGCCACAATTTGAATTGACCACAAGATCCAAATTCAGAGCTGACTTATGACAATATTTGACAAGTCAGCCATGGTCAGATTCAACTGCTAAGACAGAGCAGACCTTTGGCCCTGCACTTGCCAGCTAGCACACCTTTCCTGGGCTTTCTTCTCCCTGCCCGCAGCTGGGCACTTACTGTCACTGAATCTGTAGGGTAGAGAATGTTCCAGTTGCTCAGAAAAGGTACTATTTAAGGGCCTTTGTAGTTGCATAGCCGCTTTTTCTGTAAAAGGCTAATGTTACCATTAGCATCCTGGAAGGTAAATCTAGCGCAATAAGTAAATACTTCAAGCTTTGTGAGACAGAATTTTCATCTGTTGAAAAAAAAATCAACATTTTTTCAATAATAAGTTTCCTTTTAAGATGTTTTCTGGAGGGAGAGAGTTTTTAGGCTTGCTGTTTTAAGAATTTGTGAGAAAAATCTTCAACACATTGAAGCAGAAATTACATCATAAGGTTTGACTGAATCTTTTTTTTAAATTGTATGCAGCATCCAGATGTAGGGATAGTCTTGGGTGAAACAGATGTTCTTGCTAGGAACTCAAAGCATAGAATCCCTACCTGTGCTCAATAATCCCAAGATCTCTGGATGCAAATATTCTAGATTTTCATACGTGCATTTTTGCCATTTGTTTTGGGGGGTTTTTTTGTTTAATATTTGACATTGCTGTACATTTCATTTTGCATGACACTGTCTAACCAACTTCAAAGAAAGTATGTCTTTCTGTCATGAGTCATAGACAAGGAAAATAGACAATACAATTTAAATTATTTGGGACAATATATGATATTTGATCTAAAAAGCCAAAATTCTATATCAGTGCATTATGTGCAAAAGCTTCAGGTTATAACAGGAATCTAACTGACATTGTCGAAGTTACTATCTAGTAATACTGTTTACTTTAGCATCAGCAATGTTATGGTGCTTGGTACCAGCACTTCTGAACGGCTTTGCAGTGAAGTGGGTGGAAACTTTCATTGACAGTGATTCTTTTTCTTTTTCCCACACAAATGTGCATATTGTATGGCCACTTTTCTTTCTTTGAAAGAATACTTTCAGGTTGAAGTTGTCTTCAAAAGAAGAGAATATATTGAAGAGTGTGCCAAAGGTACAAAACCCAAATGGGTCAATATCTAGTGTTCCAGATGAAGCAACTCCATTATGGGGTCAGTGAGAAAAGCACATTGATTTTGAAGCTTGCAATCCCTGCAAAAGTGGTCAACACCAGCTGGTGTGCCAGTGTTAGGATTCTACATCTGAATTCTTGTTTGATTTTTTTACACACATTTCAAATTAATTAGCTAACACTTCTGCTGCTTATAATGAATGAGGCTTGGGCTGTGAAGTGCTCCTTACAACCTGACACTTGTAAATAATGATACGTCTCAAGGTTACCTTTGTTCTGCCCTTTGTTCTTCATCTGACTGTTTTGCTAGGGTACTGTCAGACAGACAGAGAAAGGGAGTCACTTGTGAGAGAGCCCCTAAGTATGGCTATATTGCACTTGTAGAGCATGCAGAACTGTAAATGCTGTGTTGCCATGCACAATTTGCTGTAAACAAAGCATTTTAGTTAAGAGTGCTGCAGACATTTCTCCCTGCAACAGCAGAGTGTACTGGCGACTACTGCAAATATATTCGGTTTATGAGATCAGTAAATCTCCATGTGTTCATCAAAGCTATCCCAATTTTGTTGACACTGAGAAAAGAGTCCTAAAAGTTTAGAGAGTTTGCTCTACTAATTTTGTGGTCAAAACACTCATTGATTCTACCCTGTAGCTAAAGAAATAGAAACTGCTTTTAAGCACACACCACATCTTGCATTAGCCACCATTGCCTTTGCATGAATATGGTTTGGAGAAGGTCAAAGCTATTCCAGAGTGTGTATGTTTCCTGGGAAAGGGCATTCCTGCAATGCATTAATACATAGTCTGATTCATGCTGAATCAATGAAGTAATTTCACTATTGTGAGCCTGCACAATAGTGAAATTAGTGGTCCAATGATACATAAATCAACAGATGGGGCCTCAAAACATTCATGCTCATACTCTGTCAACATGATCTCCACTGAATTTCCCTTACTTATTGTCATCTTTTTCAGGACTGTTTGATGGTTTGTCTAATGTAACTAACCAGAAAGCATTTTGCCTAAAGATAGTCCTCTCCAGACAACAACACAACATGTCATCAGTTTCTGACTGAGAAAATATGGGCATTAATAAGTTACAGTTTGTTGATTTTAGGCACTCAGTGGTGGTTTGGCAATTCGTTGTCAGCACTGAAAGGTCTGAGGTACAGAGTGCCATGCAACTTTTTTCAAGCTGTGTCTTGATGAGATGAATTCTAATGAATCCCTCCTCTACATGCTGAAGCTTAATCCCTATTCAGAAGGGATTAGTATTCAAAGTTATCATAGACTCAAGACTGATTAGCAGTCTAACACAAACAGTATGTCATGGAACATTCACTGGAAAGTTTGTGACATTTCTTGTTTATTTCTCAATTTTTATGATATTCCTACAGTTAGCAGGGTGGCCTGTCTCACTGTTGTCATTTGCCATTAGAAGTTATTGATTAAAATGCTGCAAGGAGCTGATGGGGGAAGCTTCAAGACTGCACTTAGCGACAGTTTGCAGCTGTATGCAAATTACGAGAAAAGTTCTCTGTTTCCTGGGGGAAGGTCAGTACGAAATCTGGTTGGGTGCACTGGCTCAGGAGATGTAGTTTTGATCTTGCCTGCCTAAAGAAGTTTCTACTGGGACATTTCATCACAATCATGAGCTACAGTGGCAGGCTTGTGACGGAGCATTTGACTGAAGAAGTCTTGCAGATGGAGGGCACAGATAGTTAATCAAAGTACTATTTTAAAGCCCGTTTCTTAATAAAATGGAGCTAGGTTACTTCCAAAACTTAGATAGACCTGAATCATCTGAGGAATTAGACAGAATTAGTTGGAAGAAAACAGGAAAAGTAATACAACTAGGAATGTGCACCACCAATCAGTTCAAATTGGCAGTGGTTGCTGCTGTGAATCAAATAGCTCCTGAGTTCAGATTACCAATTTTTAAGCAAAATGTCATCACAGGGGTCTGTGTTCACTAATGACTTGGTAATGGTCTCCAAGATTTCAGATGTGCTTTTCAAAAGAATCTTTCTAAATCTTCCTTTTCCACCACAGTCCCCATAAAAGAAAAATTAGGGAATATGTTTTCAATTATCTCAGGGAGATAGGGTTTATGGAACAAAAATAAGAACATTTCTGCCCATCTCTATTAAAATTTGTATGTATACTATTTTATTATATACTTGCAATATTTTTTTTTCTTTTAGTTCTATTCAAAGTCTACTGAAATTGATGAAATCTTCCTTTGATTTCAGTGTTGTGTAGGCTTTGGTGCTCAGGAATGCTGAATGAGAAGCAGAAGAGGAAGATTTTCTGGTCAGTAAAAAAATGGCAGAGCACTTGATTAGTGTATATGTTGCTGGAATTTCAAAGAAATTACACTTGTATTGTTGATATACGAAATAACAGCCCAATATTTATTACATGCATATTGATACTATCAAACAATTGTAACTCCATTCATTCTCCTGCTGTACCATCATGTAGATAACCAGTCTGATCATGGAGGCACCTTGTACTTTACAAATGTATGAAATATTTGATATGAATAAAAATTTGAGCAAGGGACAGTATGGAAGAGCATAGAACTATAAATGGTTGTGCCCACTAAAGCTGAAAGTTTTGATCTGTCAGTAATGTGATGCTACTTCACAATTTTTTTTCTTTTTTACATAGCTTTAGGTGTTGCGATCTTTCCTAATCTCAGATGGTAGGTGAATATGAACTCTCCGTCACTCATCACCACATTTATAAGGGGGTCTGTCATATTGGCACCGTGCTTATAGGAGCAGTAAGAAATTAAAGCTTAAATTGTCCAGTGTGTCACATAAGTACGTAAAAAATTTAGTTTGCAATATATACTCAATTTTTACTGTCTCTTAAATTAGATGTAGGTCATGGTCAAGGTGAACTACAAGTTTGTGTAGAAAGAAAGAAATCATGTTCTTTGGAAGATACTACTTTGTTGTCATGAGTTTCAACTCATTCTGTGGTCTCATTGTCTGATATCAGCGCTCTGAGGGCAGCACAGTACTAAGAATCAGACTAATGATGTAAATTAATTTACATCAGCCAAGCGCCAGTATCATCAGCTGGCAATACCACCTCTGCAAATAGCTGATTATACTGAAGGAAACAGGGCAACCAGGCAAATTGGAAAGCCATAAAAAGGATGATAAAAGCTCTACAAGCTGTGACATTCCTATTGTAACAAAGTGTGCTGTATCAACTCCTTGGTCACACCAAGTCAAAGGTAAATGAGTGAGGACTAGGCAGGTCCCTCTCAATGTACAGTCTCCTGTTGCAGTCTCATTCAAAAGATATGTTTAGTTAAACAAGAAGTATTGTACAGCATAAGTTGGAGATTGTGAGCTATTCCCTACCACCAGTAAAAAGTTTCATACCTCAGAGCATGGAATCAGATTACATTATTTCCTTAGTTTCCTGAATGCTGCATCCGGGTTGTGAAAAGCCTTCTAAAAATCAGCTGAGAAGGGTATTTCAAGCTAGAGTTTCATTTATGGTGATTACAGCATCAATGCAAGATTCCTGCTAAAAAAAGTATGAGGAAACAAGAAACACAAAGGGTCTGGAAGAGAGAGGACAATGAGGAAGAATTACAAATGGCTTGGAAGACACTCTGAAGAGAGATGACAAAAAAGTATTTTATTTGGAAGCATTGACCTTCAAGAG
This sequence comes from Zonotrichia leucophrys gambelii, assembly GCF_028769735.1. Taxonomy (NCBI): domain Eukaryota; kingdom Metazoa; phylum Chordata; class Aves; order Passeriformes; family Passerellidae; genus Zonotrichia; species Zonotrichia leucophrys. Next base: position 22,664,821 of record NC_088200.1, on the reverse strand, counting down.
TAAAGACAGTTTCAATAAGCCTCAGGAAAGAAATAAAGGCCTGAATCACTTACAGTGACTGGTCTTACTTTGGGCAATGACATAGCTCAGCTACCCAGGGAAGGTGAGCTTCATCTTTGCTATAAGAAAATACAGTTCAAAAAAGTCAGTGTGGTCCAAACTTCTTAATTGCACTTATCTCCACAAACTCCAGCAGGAGTAGATATGTTGACCTATCTTATCTTATCCATCACTTTAAAGAATGTTTGCAAGGAATGGACTAGAAGCATAACAAGTAGGAAGGATGACAGCAGGCCTACAGTGATAGTGGGTAACGAATGGGTAACTATGAGGTTATTGCATGGTGGAAAAAAGGAGATCTCTGACTCTTTTTTGAAAACTGCTTTTTGACTACAGTCAAAAATGTTGGCTAAAATCTTGGTTAAAACTACACCACTCCTGACTAGTTAAATCACTTAGCAGCTTCATTCCTTTCACTAGAAGTTCATATATGTCAAAATATCTTTTAAATGCCTGCTGTACTGACATTTAGTGAAAAAACCAGCAAAACCATTATGCTGTCCTGCATGCCCTCAGAGCATTCTTTTGAGGCAAAATGGCAGAATATTCTGAGTTGGAAGGGACCCATCAGGATCATCAAGTCCAACTCCTGGCCCTGTGGAGGACACTGCAAGAATCACAGCCTGTGACTGAGAGTATTGTCCAAACACTGCCTGAACTCTGTCAGGCTTGGTGCTGTGACCACTTCCCGTGGGAGGCTATCCAGTGCTCAACAGCCCTCTGAGGGATCAGCTTTTTCCTGATATCCAACCTAAAAGACCCAGACTTGGTTTCATGCTATTCACTCAAGACTCATCACTGGTCATGAGAATGAAGAGACCATTGTCTGCCCCTCCACTTCCCCTCATGAGGATGTTGAAGACCACGAGATGTCCCCTCGGTATCCTCTTCTCCAGGCTGGATAAACCAAGGGATCTCATCCACTTCTCAAGATTTCCTCTCCAGATATTTCACCATCCTCTTGGCCCAACTTTGGGGGGTCTCAAACAGGTTAATGTCTGTTTTAAAAACTGCACACAGGACTCAGGGTGAGGCTGCCCCGGAGCAGAGCAGAGCAGGACAATCCCTCCCTTGTCCAGCTGGCCATTCTGTGCCTGATGCCCCCCAGGACACGCTTGGCCCTCCTGGATGCCAGGGCACTGCAGGCTCATGTCCAGCTTGTCACTGACCAGGACCCCCAGGTCCCTTTCCATGGTGCTGCTTTACAGCATCTCATTACCTAGGCTGTGTGTACAGCCAGGGTTAATTCCTCACCTCATCCTAGGTAAGGAATCCAGTACGTGTCCTTGCTAAACTTCATATTGTGATTGCCCATCTCTCTGGTTTGTCCAGGTCATTCTGCAGGGCCTCTCTGCCTTTGAGGAACTTGACAGTTTAGTGTCATCAGCAAACTTAGCATTATTTCCAATTGTTTTTGAAGTTCCTGAAGTGAGCTGGCCCTAGGAAAAAGTCCTGCAGAAACCCACTATGAAGCTCCTCTGCTCTGCTGCAGTAGTTTCACTCTCATTTCTAGTGCTTCCCTGTACATAAGCCTAGAACCAAGTAAGAACACAATGATTTAACTAAATCTCTTTTCTGGGTAACTGGTGATTAATCTAGGTTGCTTGAAGTCAATATAGCTAAAAAGGGGAGTAAAAGAAAAGCTTGTAGGAAAATACTTCTATTTTTCTTTTATAATTTAAAATGAGAAAAATAAAAATTTATAATTGTGTATTGCATCAGTTCAGAAAATTGAAAGAAGAGTTTCCCTAGGTCAGACCATGAAGCAGAGACTGGGAGATTTTGTGTATTAAATTCTGCTATACTCATTACCATACAATCAGAAAGTTTACTACAGTTTCATTTTTTGTTTTCTTATATTCATGTGGTTTAAGTGATAACCTTGTTCATTGCATAAGTGATGCTGCTTCCCTCACAGATGCCTCACAATATTTGTAGCGTGTTACCAAGGTCTAGGTTCCATCACAGCCTCATGGTGCATCAGCCAGTTTGTTATGGGTTGCAGTGTCTCAATCTCCTGAACAGGCATTTGTAGATCTTCCACAATAACCCACACCTGATTAATGAGGTGAGAATATAAAATACCCCACCTGCCACAGCAGCCACAAAAACTGAATTAATGTGTAAGGAAAAAAGGGAAAACTAGTCTCAAGGCTTCAGTGTAGTGAGCAACCAAGATCAGCTGCTTACCTCAGCTCCTAATGATGCTGTTTGTGAACGAGTTACTTGCTTATTCATTTAGCCCATTAGCAGACAGTCATTCCAGGGAAAATCATGCCTTATTGTAATAAATATTGTATGACATAAAAAACATCTCACAGTCTTTAAGACTGTAATCTTCTGGAAAATCCCTCCCAGTCATTATTCTCCATGCAGTGCTTAAGAGCAGTAAACTATTGCCTGTTGAGATACAGAGGGGAATAAGTGCATTAAGGAGAGTTTTTGTAGGCTACAGAGAATGTGCACTGGTTATAACTAACACATTTCTGGTCTTTTTTTTAATATGAAGGAGATTTTTTTTTTTTATTTTACATTAAACAATTGACAATTGTAAACTTGTGTCCAAACGGTGTGACTCTTGCAAGACACTGAGAAAGTTTCTCAATCTTTATTTGAAATGTGTTAGTATTCTTTACTTGAAAGATATTATATGCAAACAATCACGTCTTGAATTAAAACTAAATCTATTCATGTCTCTGTTATGTTTAAATTAACGTAAATATTAGCAATTTATATCTAAACAGAATCCATGAGTGCTTTATGACACCAATAAGAAATCATGTGCCTCATTTAAGTGGAAAGGCTTTCAGCACAGTCAGCAAAGTGATCAACTCAAACTGTTGAGCCAAAGGGAAATCCAAAAGATAGTAACTGAAAATGTAGTCACCACTTTTTGTGCTTATAAAAGGAAAGTGTCTCAGCAGCCAGGTGGATGGAAATGTAAAGACTTTTACATTTTTAATATGCCCATTTTAAACTAGTTTATCAACTTTTTTTTTTAATCCACAGAGTTTTGAAGATATCATTTGCAGCTGATTTTTTTAACCAACACTTGCAGTTTTCAGTGAAGAGTGAGGAACTGACATCTGCAAGCGAGAGTTCTCACACTCGGCTACTGACTGCCAGCAGTCTTTCCACTTTCATTTCCATGGAAACTGGGCAAGAAGAGGTTGTATTTCTTATATTTTTTTAAAATTCTTATTTTTATTCATCCAACCACTTAACTTGCAAAAATAGGAATTAGCCCAGAGCATCTAGGGGAGTTTATGTGCAACTGGTGCTTTTAGCAGATGTAGTCTAAAGCTGCCACAAGACCTCAAGTTCATTGACTGGAACTACTTGTTGTGACATGTTTTACCTTTTTTGGTTTTGCTTACTGGTAAGTCCCAAAAACTCTGATGTTTCAGTAGCAGTTTTGCTCCTTAGGTGCATACCAAGTAGAGGGCTGGTAGGAAAATATAAATTTCTTCTGTAGAGCTTTATATGCAATTTCTAGACTCTAACCACTGTATAGCCCTGAATCTATATTTGTTCCCCCTATTTATAGCTGAACACCACTGAAGATGAGTTCTGATTCTGAATTAATTTATTTCTTATTCAGCTTGTGCAGCATAGGTCTTCACTGAGTTTAATTAACTAGTCCCATATTTACCTGAAAACCAGATTTAGATCAGTTCCATTTAAGAAATGTGAATGTCAGCCAGTAGTTCTGAAACCACTTCAATTGGTAGTTGTCTCAATGACAATACTGAAAAATAATATTGTTGCAAGTTCTAGAAACCTATCTATTATAACCAAATCTACCTCTGTGAGTCTGTGTTTACAAAAGGAAATATTTCTAAAAAACATGTTATGCAGTTTCTCTAACAGCCTTCACAGCAGTGCTGGATCTCATTAGTTTACTGGATTTGTGGCCTAAAATATTAAAAATTACAGAAGTGGCTGGATTAATCAGGTGTCATTGAATAAGATGAGTAATGAAGAAAGAAACCAAGAACCTATGAAAGTATTCTGATGTCTAGTAATGAAAAGTTCAGGAATTATTTGGTGATATTGTGAATAATTAAAAAAAAATGGAAATTTATTCCAGCAAAATGTCAAAAATTGTGTTATGAATAATTCATAATGAATAATTCATCCATCTCCACACTATATAGAAATGTTCTTGGCATTCTGCACATACATTTGTACCATTACTTTAAAGTTTCACTTCCAGTAGCTTCAAGCAGTGTTCAGCAGCTGAATAAATTCAGGACCCCCACAAGTTTACCTTGCAAGACAGAAGACCAAATAAACAATGCTTGCTCATGCCAGCCCAACTGACACTTTCACCATGGTAGTCCAGACTGACCGTGGGTGCACAGGAGCTGTTGAATGTGCTCCCTTTTCAGGGCTGGTTGTTGGACTCTCCAGGGAGATCTTCAGGCTCACAGCTAATCACTGGATTTGTGAGGTTGCATCCCCTGCTCACACACAGAAACATTTCTAAGACTCCATTCTCCCCAGCTTTCACCTGCAGGGTTGTTATTCCCTCCCTGGGAGACATCTCATTGTCTGTATCACATTAAATACAACAGGTTGGTACTATACACACTGCCTTTCTGTCTCTTTGAGCTGCTCCCAAAAACTCACAGGCCAGAAGTCCACATGCAATTCAGGAACATGCTGGATGCAGTGTTTTCAAATATGGGTCTTCCACTAGCTGCTGAAGCTGGCATACTTTTCTTTGCTACAAAAGACTGTGGGCTGCCATATATCCATTAGCTAAGGCTTTTGGAAAAAGAAAATATTTCAGAGTTGCTTTACAATTTCTGCTACAGCTTCCACGGCTCCAATTCTAGGGAAGATATAGCTTGATTGTCTCTTTTGACAACAGCTCTGACCTCAAACTATGCTAAAAACTATTTTTACTTCGGCCCATCTTTTTTCATTACTAATCTACACATCAAGTTGCCCCATACAGTAGTGTAAAACATCATGAACATTTTTTAACAAGGAAACATCTCAGTTAATGCCTGTAGTGCATTATAAGACTTTTTCCTAGATGCAGAACAGATAACAGAAGCCCACAAATACTTCCCTTCTGCACCAATTTTGATGTTCCAAAGATTGTTTGGTGATTTGAATAATTATATTTTAGCAAGAAGGAAGTCTGGTCATTTTTTTTTCCTTTTTCAAAAACGTAAACTGCAATGGAGTTGTTCTCTATCAGATTTCCCTTTTATGTAATTTTGTAAGTTTATTGTGATAGCATTCAAAAGGCTGTGCCTGAAAAGTTCTATAACATATGGCATATATTTAACATTGCTTGTGAATTAAAAATAACAACCAGCCATCTGCCTTTCTGAGCAGATTTTAACAAAGTCTAAATGAAAAGCTCAACGATGTGAATGTTGTCAATTAAAATATGAAACACTTAGGTTCATGACAGGGTAAAAATGTTTAGACTTACCTTACTTGAACCTGAGTCACTAACAGATAAGCCTCCATATTTGAGTAGTCACTTTATAGAGGAATAAAACATCATAGTAAGCATCAAGAGCAGGTTTTGTTTTAAGAAAATGTAAGCTTCAAAAGTCAGCCTATTGTCTGCTGGTTCATCACGTATGAACTGTTTGAAAAAGTGTGATTTTGGTAATTTTCACTGATGCTAACTATTTAAATTAGCATTTCTATAAAATCTCATTAAATCTTTACAGCAACAATTAACTGAAGGGCTTGTAGAATTTACTTTACTAGAGCAATACAGTATAAGCAATACCTATCCCCAGATTTCTCCACTTATTGAAGTCAGAATTATTAATTACTGACTATTGCCTCATGTTTAGCTTCAGAGTTATTTGTTGGGGTTTTTTTCTGAAGAATGTAGGTGCTTTTTACCTTTTTTTAAAATTAGGTAAATGAAAATCCATTTTAAAATAGAAAGTAAAAATATTTCATTTTTTAAATATTAGCAAGAGACACAGAGACTTTCAAAAGAAATCTCCCACTCTCTCAATCTCACTAAATTTTTTAGCTAAAATTATATACTAACTTGTCAAATATATAATGGCAGCCTGGCTGACACTGTCTGCCCATAATATTCTATATTTTTCTAGCCTTCTGACTTTAATAGTGCAGCTTTTTACCTTGACTACTTTCAACTGATGCACCACCACCTGGAAAGAGTTACAGAGTTTTGCTCTCATAAACCTAGAATACAACTCAAAATACAGACTATAATAGTGCATCATAAATATAACCAAAATTTTGTAGTCTCTGCCAGCTCAGCTCTGAGTATGTTTTCTGTTGTATGTAAATACTTTTCAAATTTCACACTCACTTTTTAATTCTTTACTCATTTTTTAAATGATTAGGCTTTTTAACAAATTGAGAAGAGAGGAAGGAAGCAGCAACTTTTGTTTCTGCTTTCAATGCAGAACCTCAGATGTCACAGTGAAGTTGTACAGTATCTAAGAGAGTTTGTAGCACCCATAACACATGTCACTGGAAAGAGAGAAGCTGGTCAGTATTTCAGCCTGTTGCTCTATCCTTTGCACAGGTATGATACCACATCACACAGAAAGCTCCTAATTCAATTGGAATAAACTCAATTGCATATGTGGGTGGTGTGGAATCAATTTTTGTCACCTTTAGTTGCCCTGAACTGCTGTATGCTCTCTAAAAGAGGGATTCAAGAACAATGTCTGGAATCTGACTGCTGCAAAAAAGTATCTACTGTTGGGGAATACAGAAATTCCCTTGAGAGATCATTCTAAATGGCTGATCTCATTGTGAAATGAATTTTCTTTTTGTGTCCTATCAGAATTTCCCCAGGAGTCATTTGCACCCATCACCTCTCATCTTTTCTATGTGACTCCTTTTTAAAAGGGACACTAGAAAAATTATTCAATAAATAATTTTAATTCAGTGCTCAGTTTGCTTTCAGCATTTTTGGTAAAACTTCAGTGACTTCCAAGAATGTAATAAAACTAATTCTACTGATAGTTAATATAAAATTAACTATTTTAAAATAAATATTAATATAAAACAAGTGCAATCAAGTTCCAGTTTTTACACAAAAAAGCCCAGTTACATTTTGAGCACCAACATGAAGTAAGGGAGTATTGAGTTGCAAGCAGCACATGACCTAGTTAACCTAGATACCTTAAACAAGTAAAAATAGATTTGAATTAGATTTCACGGGGAAAATGTTGGAGAAATTGTTGCAATTTATTTAGCTTAGAGAAAAGACAAGTTTTATATTCTCTGCAATATGTAGAGTGGAGAGCACAACTCCAAAAATGCATCGTTAGGGAAAAATACATCTTCTTCACAAAAATGAGCTTTCTCTTTGTGAAGGTGGATTGGCATCAGAAAGTGTCTGGCAATGAACATCTTTGGATCCACAAGACAGGAAAATAAGCTTCTTCAAAAATGGATGAATAAATAAAGAGATGAATAAATAAAACCTTACCTTGGGCACTCCAGAAAGCTCATAAAGTTGCAGGAACTGTGCTTCCTTGCCTACATATTGTTTTGGACCATGTTTTGATAAATCCATTGGATCAAATGCATTAAAATTTCACAGCCCGCCAAGTTCAGTGTATAAGTGTTCTCTCAGAAACAATTCATTTGTCTAGCTGCAAACATTTGACTGCTTCTCTGTAGAACAGCCTGAACTTTTAGAGTGTTACCATTTCTCTGTCTTAGTCTTGTTTGATCATTTATCATCTTGTTCCATTACCAGCTAAGTAAATAAACAAAAGAAGGAGAGCAGAATTATGTAATTTTTTGTCCTGGACCTAATGTAGCTTTTGTGTAATTTTCTATGCAAGTGAGAGAGCAACAATTTGAGGCAAAGAGGAGGTTTGTAGTTAAAGCACAGGAGTAGTAGTCAGGAAATGGTCTCCTTTTCTCAGTTGCTATGGATGTTCTGTGGGATCACAAGCCTGGTTTCTGCAAATTGATACTTAGTCTTAGCATCAATTTGGATAGAAATAGAAGCCAACTCATAATCCTATTTATCATCTGAAAAATGGGCCTCCTATTTGATCCCATTGAAAAGTCTGTGGTCCTCATAACTAAACTTGAAGGGGTCCTGGAAAGAGCAAAACCATTCGTGATGACAAGCAAGTAGTTCATATTAATGAGATTATACAAGTGTTGCCCCCATGCATATACAATCTCTTATTCTGTACAGACTTAAGTAGATAACAAACTTTAGAGTAAAAATTAGAGTAAAAATGCACTACATTTACCTCCTAATTATCCTTCCTAATCATCTCTTCCACGTTTGCTTCCAAATAACAGGTTCAATTGGTTTCTCAATATTTTTTTAATTTGGCTACACTGAGAACATACACTAGACTGTAAGAAACAATTTTGATATATATTTTCAAGCCACTTTTGCCAGGAAAAAAAAAAAAAAAAAAAAAAAAAAAAACAGAACAAGTTGCAAATGAGATAGTATTTTACATGGAGATTCTCTTCTTCCTTTTCATATTTCTTATGATTTGTTGGGGAACTGGAAAAATAATGTTTCTTGGGTTTCACTGCATGTCTCCTTCACCTGCACACTTCACAGAATCACAGAACCATTTGGGTTGGAAGGGACCTCTAGTGCTCATCTACTCCAATACCCCTGCCAAGACAGAGTCATGCAGAGCAGGTCACAGAGGAACCCGTCCAGGTGGGCGTGGAATGTCTCTAGGGAGGGAGAATCCATGACCTCTCTCAGCAGTACCAGTGCTCTGACTCCTTCAACATAAAGCAATTCTTCCTCATGCTGAGGTGGAACTTCTTGAGCAGGCTTTAGCTCTTTGTCCTGTCACTGAGCCACACTGAAAAGTGTCTGGACACCCACCTTGGAGATATTTATTTACATTAATGCCATCCCCTCTCAGTTTTCTCTTCTCCAGACTAAACAGGCCCAGCTCCCACAGAAGGATGCTCCAGACCCCACCATTTTCACGGCCTTTACTGGATTCTCTTCCATAGCTGCTTGTCTTCCCTGCACTGAGGGGCCCAGAACAGGGCCAAGTAGAAAGGGAGGATCTGCTCCCTTGGCCTGTTGGCCACACTCTTCCCAGTGCACCCCAGGATACCATTGGTCATCCTGGCCATAAGGGCACACTGCTGGTTCATATCAACCGGTCAACCACAAAGACTCCCTGGTTGTCTCTGTAGAGCTGCTCTCCAGCAGGTCAGCCCCTGACCCGTGCTGGTGCTTGGGGTTACTCCTCACCAGGGGCAGCACCCTACACTTGCCCTTGTTTAACCTCATCGGGGTTCCCTCCACCCAAATCTGCAGCCCGAGAAGGTCCTGCTGAAGGCCAGCACAGCCCTCAGGGATCATTAGCAAACTTGCTGAGGGTGCATTCAATCCCTTCACCCAGGGGTGAAAATGACTTGAGACTTAACAAATTCATTTGTCTCTTCATTTCAAGATATGCTTTAGATATGGCAATTTAAAAGGCCATATCAGCTGGAACAATCTTGCCCATACTAGGCTCCATGGAGAAAGTTTGGTAAAGGTTCTGGAGTAATACTATGAACCTGTATGAATCAGTAGCACCTCCTGTGTGCTGTAATAGGTCCTTACCATTGGGAGCTAAGAGCAGTCCATTTTCTTAGTTACAAAAGTAAAGATAAATATTCCATCTCTAAGGTATTGTTTAAATGGGGGGGGGGTTCAGTTTTTTGGTTTATTGTTTTTTGTCTTGGTTCTCTATTCAGAATGTTGCTATATTTCAAAAAGTCCTCTATCATAGGACTGAAAAGAAATCATCCACAGCCATGCTTTTTGGATTATGCTGAAATTTAAATATACTTAATAATTGTTTCTGGTTACTTTTTAGTTAGGATTTATAGAAAGATGAAAATAAAAATCACAGAGGGAATTCTAAATGACAATGCAGCTATGGGCAAAAGAATGAAAGTAGCTATTTTTAAAAAGACAAATACAGAAACACAAGAAAAGCAAAAAAACAAAAGCCTCCAATGAAATAACCCACCTTGGCAATCATACACAAAAGGTTAAATTTTCATCCCAGTAATTTCTGGGAATATATCTATACAAAAAAAAAAAAAAAGGAATTATCAAATTCAGGTGGTGTTGGATCATCAGTAAGAACTTGTTTCAGGTTCCAACTGTTCTCAAACTCTCTGTTAACAGCTCTTCCTCTTTTTCATGTCAAGTCTGTCAACTTTAGAATGCCATGGAGAAGTGGGTCTCAAGTGGTCCCTGCTGAAAATTCCAGCCTAGTATCTCTGGTGACAACAAGTGGTTAAACCAGAAAACACTTTTGATGGCTCTGCTGAATTAAACTCTGTTCCTATTGACAGAAACAAGTTGAGGTAGCTAAATTCCTCATAATTCTAGAACTGAAAAATATGGAGAAAAGAAAGAGCTCAGAGAATGACTCATCAATAGCTAGTGTTTGTTCTTAGTTGGTCCAGAGGTTACTAATAAAAATTACATATGAATACTGAAGTCTAAATGCTGGATCCTAAAAACTCCCTCAGAACCTAAAACTAAGAGATCAGATAGATTCCATATAAGTTCATATACAATGAAATATCTAGACAGTCCTTCTCACCTTCCTTCTATAAATATCTGTTCCTCTTGAGAGGAATGCTTAGGATTTGTCAGGAAAAGGATTTATGCATTTCTCTGAAATAAAGATGTTAGCATCCACTGACCATGGCTTTTCTTTAGCTATCTACTGAAAAAGAGAAATGACATCTCATTTAATCAGTGCAAGGGCATAAAATCTGTTTCCTGAGTCTGCAGGCAGTGGGCATGGAGAGTACAGTGAGTTTGGCCTCCTGCTTGCTTTGCCTCTCCCAAGTAAAAGAAGCCAGTTTTACTGCTGCTGCTACTGGGAGAGCAGCTGGAGGTGCCATGTACCACAAGTCAACCCCACTCCCACCCATTCTTTTTCCATGGTGATGACTTTACTTGCCCTGTAGCAAGATAGCTCCAACCAAATACCACTCCCTCTGTTTGAGTTGTCAGAATTCATCTCTCCAGAACTGAAAAACCTTGAGCTTACCATGAATCTCAGTGATCAAACACATTGCATTTCAAGTATTTAAATGTAGTAGGAAATGCCAGCTAATTAATATGTTGTGAAATCAAAGTGATTATTTTTGAAATGTTATAATTTTTACCACTTTTTTCTCTCATGGTCTCTTTTTTGTAGCAACAAGTATGTTCTCAGAAAAATGCTTCATATTAATTATTTAACTAAATTACATTTTAGACAAGGAAATGCTGACAAAAAGCCCTCACCAAATCCTCGCAGCACACAACAAAAGACTTTGGGTCCAATAACAAACTAGCAAAGCCTAACTTCCTGTGTAAGTAAAAGCAGCAAGCTTCAAAAGCAGAAAACTTCTATTTAAGGGAAGACATTGTTTAATACTACTATAATTTTGTCAAGACAAGCCTGTGTTGCCAGTACTAATGATTGCCAGCTGTGACAACGTGGTTTCTTTACTGCACTCATTTTACATATTTGGGAAATTGACAGCAATTCCTTTCATTCCAATTTTCTTTGCTTTACTGGCAATAGTATTAATAAGAATACTGATGTCTTCTGGTGGAGCATGAGTTCTTGCTATTCTACAATTCCTGTTTTCCAATGTAACTAACCTCTGATGGTTCTGGTGACCTGCACAGGAGGGAGAGGCCCCCTGCACACACATTCCAGCTCCTGTGCCTTATTAGAGGGACAGTATAGTGCCAGTCAGCAGATCAGTAGCTTTACAGCACCCATGGCCCTGCAATACTTTGCACTGTCAGGGGTGCTGTGAGAACCTCTGTAACCAACAGAAAATACAGGAATAGTGGGACATGACAGCTGGGTGACTCCAAAATGAGAAAGGGAAAGGATTTCGTTGGGGATAACTGGTTAGTCAGCACTCTAGACTCCATTGAAGGAATGAAGAAGCAAAGCAGTGTGACCTGGGATGCAATCAGGATTTGGCAATTTGGATAACTGAGAAGCTCTTTCCTTTCATCTTTAAAGATGCCTGTGGGGTCCTAGCACATTACTGAAGCCAGAAGGGGCTGCCAAGCATTACTGACAAACAGCTTCCAAAACTGCAGATCCTCATGCAGCAGCACCCATCTCACACGCCTACAGCCACCCCTGCCAAGCAAACAATAATCCAGCCTCCAAACAGGGAACCCAAAAAGCCAGAAATGCACAGCTTTACAACTGTGGGCAGAAAGCAAGTGCCAGCAATCGGAGATGAAAATAACAAAACATCTGGAGCTCAAGCCTTGAGTCAAACTCCAAAAAAAAAGGAAGGAAAGAAAAAATAATCCCAATGACACAGTAAATCCTACTGTAAGACAAAAATATGAAAAGATGTCAGAATTCCTACAGAGAAAGAGTAGCAGAAAATACTATGTCACCACCTACTCTTGATATCATATGCTATTGGTTGTACAGCACAGCTGAGTGATACTGCACCTGTTCTCTGTAAATTACCTGGAGAAAAAAAAAAAAAATTTTTTTTTTTTTGATCTGCAGAAAGTTGCATTGTAAAGAGACTTCTGAGAATATTTGTGTTGGCTTGAGCCCTGCACCCATTCTGAAACAAATATTTTGTGATTAAGTGATCAGCCACTCACAATAGTGACAGACGTTGGGGTTTGACTGGGTAGTGTTCTCTCTTTTTGAAGCAAAATTTACACTAAAAGATGCATCAAAGTGTATCTTTTCACAGGCCTCATAGTAGTAATAGGTCATTCGGTTCTAGGTAGAATTTTTGCCTGTATTTATTTTCCACAAAGTGCCTGTGGCCTCAGCTCTCTTCATAGAGGGCAGCAGGCACAACTCCCCCAGGCATTGTCCTGGGGAAGACTGTGAGAAGATCAGAGAGAAGAATGATAAACCATTCTTATCTCCACTTGCTGCACCCACAACATTGTTGTGAACATGTGGAATGTGTTATGGAGATTTGGTTATCAAAGGGTGATTTCTTAATTAGCCAATAGTAATGGTGGTTTGGAATCAAGGACCAATCTAGTCTGTCTGTATTGGCAATGAGTTTCTTAATAATGTAGTGTAGTATAGTATAGTATAGTATAGTATAGTATAGTATAGTATAGTATAGTGTAGTGTAGTGTAGTGTAGTGTAGTGTAGTATTAGTACAATAAAGCAATTGATCTGCCTTCTGGAAGCATGGAGTCAATGCTAATTATTACCTGGCATGACCCCATGCCACAATATGTGCCCAATAAATTCTTTTTCCTTTGCACTGGCCAAAAATGCTATATTGATCGGGAGCATGTCTATTTGAAGGAAAAATACCTTTTCTCTGAGTAGTTTTAAATATAAATCACTTGTCTCTACTGTTTAACTGTGATGATCTTACCACAAGTTGCACTAATGAAAATGCAAACCAAGGGTTTTGAAAAACTTTAGGAAGAATTAATGACCACCTTTTTGAGCATCTACTGCAAAACCTAAAGGATGCAAAAGGGACATATGAGGATTTGCCCTAGGCACTGAAAATTACTGGGCTTGCTATCCATCTAAACAAATCTGCATACAAAGTGACAGAAATAACTCTTGCCAGCTACATGTAAGGTACATAAAAAATTCCTTTTTTAAAAAGCACCTGTTAAGGCTTTGTAGTGTAATGCTGCACAGAGGTAAATGCAACCCATATTGGTGGTCCAGGGAGAAAGGAAATTAGATCCTAAGTCTCCTTAACTGCTCCTTAACTGTTGAATTCAATTTGAGTTTACAACATTTCTCCCCCTAGAAGTACTAAAAGAAGCTGCTTTTTTTATTATTGTTTAGTTCTTACACAAAATTCTCTGTAAATATCAATTGAAAGCATCAACAGCCAGCAGAGTTTTAAATCAATTTGTAAGTCTTTTACAGCAGGACCAAACAGTATTTACCTATTTGGAGCTGCTGGTGACCAGAAATAGACAGAACCTAGCGCACAAAAACAATGTTGAGGTATCCTACACTATGAAATTGTACCGTAATTCCATGGTGAGAGCACTAATTCCAGATTCTGCTACTAGTTTATTGCACAGGTGATATACTCTGCATTTCTCTTTCCCTCCTGACATGATCTTCATGATCCTACAGCTCTCAATTATTTTATAATAATTAGCCCAGCAAGGGGTAGCAGATGAACTTACAGTGTTATCAGTCCCATTAAAAATATAAGGAAAAAAATCGCATGCAAAATATGCCTTCTTTACAAGAATACAGATTGAAACACAAACATAATGCATTCAAATAATAAAATTTATTATATTTGCTTGGGAAATTAACAACATGAAACTGTTACACAACCACTGTGTTGGTATTAATGTAAAATTCAGCAATATTTCCCTGCTGATGAACACAGACTAACAGAAATTTTAACAGAAATATCCACCATGGGCTTTACTAATGTGATTGAAAAGTGGCAGTACAATAACCCTATGATCTGTGATTTGTATCTGACTTCAAGTTATATATAAAATATATAATGGACATGACAGAAAACTACAGTGCATTTCAGTCAAGCCACAATGTAGCATTGATTTATTACAGGACACAGAAGCAATGCCACTGGTTAAGGATCTGATAAGATTCATACTGGACTTTTGAATCTGTTTTTCTGTGCTAAATAGCTCCTGTGAGGAAAAGAATGTATGTCTGACCTAAAGGGGAAAATGAAAGTGATCTGTTTTGACATATATCTGAGTATGTCTCTTTTGTAAGAGCCTGACATTTTGGTATTTAAAAAAAAAAAAAAAAAAGTCCAAGAATCGGAGAATTTTAGTATCATACAACACCCAGATTTGAAAATGACCCACATGGATCATCAAAGTCCACACCCTGGCCCAGAACAGGACAACCCCAAAAATCACACCATGTACCTGAGAGTGTTGCCCAAATGTTTCTGAACTCTGGCGGGCTTGGTGCTGTCCCACAGGTGTTGGGTAGCCTGTTCAGTGCTCAGTCATGCTCTGGGTGAATAATCTTTTCCTAATATCCAGCCAAATGCCCTCGACACAGCTTCATGCTGTTCTCTCAAGACCTATAACTGATCACTTAAGAGGAGGGATTGATCCCTGCCACCCTACTTCCCCTCATCAGGAAGAAGACAGTGATGAGGCCTCCCCTCAGTCCGCTCTTCTCCAGGTTGGACAAACCAAAGGATCTCGGCTGCTCCTCATATGGCTTCTGCTCCAAACCCTTCACCATCCTTGTTTAAATGTTAACAGCTCAATGCCTGTTTTATAATGAGGCCCCCAGCACTCGAGGTGAGCTGCCCCAGAGCAGAGCAGAGCAGGACAATCCCCTCCCTTGCCTGGCTGGCAATGCTGGGCCTGCTGCCCCCCAGGACACGCTTGGCCCTCCTGGCTGCCAGGGCACTGCTGGCTCATGTTCAACTTGTCACTGACCAGGATGCCCAGGTCCCTTTCCATGGCACTGATTTCCAGCCTCTCATTCCCCAGTCTGTTCACATATCCAGGGCTGTCTCATCCCAGGTGCAGAAAGAATCCAGTACTTGTCTTTGTCAAACTTTATATAGTTGATGATTGTCCAGGCCTGTACTTTGTTGAGGCTTCTCTGTACTGACCCCTCTCTGCCTTTGAGGGGGTGGACAACTCTTCCCAGTTTATTGTCCTTGGCAAATTTACTCTGTATACCTTGCAGTACTATATCCAAGTTATTCATTAAGAAGAAGAAAGAGAAGTGGTGCCAGGATGGAGCCCTGGGGATTCCCAAGTGACCAGTCAACTATCTGGAATGGCAAATCCTGCACAAGTTCAGGAGTAACTGGGTGTTTATCATTCTCACAGCCTCAGCTCAGAACATATTCCTCATACTCTCACACCCTTCAGCTCAGTACACTGGCACTTCCACAGCCCACCTTTAGTTTGGAGGAACTGAAGCAAAGAAAGTAAAAAATTTCTCTGCCTTGTCCCTGATTGTAAGGCCACCATCCTCATCCTGCTGAAACAGGACAAAGTCATTACTGAACTGCCTTTAGCTATTGACTTATTTAAAAAAGCACTTTTTTTGTCCCCCACAGTACTGGCTAACTTCATACCAGCAGGATTTGTCTGCATGAAGTTTCTCCCAGTGGCAAGCAGAATCTCTGTATTCCTCCCATGTCATCTGACCTTGCTTCCACTAGTCGTACATTTTATTTCCTTGCCTTGGCTTCAGAAGAAGATGCCTGCTCATGCAAGACAGCTTTTTGCCTTGTCTGCTTGGCTTCTGACATTCTGAAATTCCCTGCTCCTGCGCTTTTAGGATGTGAGGCTTAAAAAGTGGCCACAACTGATGGATCCCAGCATCTTTGAAAGCATTTTCCCAGAGGACATCATAAAGTAGTTCCCAGAGTAACCTTAAATCTGCTCTCCTCATAACTAGAGCTGAAGTTTTTCTGACCCTTTTCCTGTTGCCACCAGATGTAAACATGATTGCTTCATGAGATCTGTGGCCAGGATATCCACCAATAACCATTTCAGCCACAAGACCCTCTCTGTTGACAAATTAAATCAAAGCAACAAATCAAGGAGGACACCTTTCCTAGCTGGTTTCTTTTGTATGTGTACCATGGGCTTATCATCCAGGTGTTTAGGAATCTTTTAGGAACCTTCTGGATCTCTTCATGGTCCTAGAGACATTACGAAGGCAAACCACAATCTTACACCCTATCCATCTCCCTTGTTAGCATGCCAGTCCTTGTTAGAGGCAGCCCAAGACAGAAAATAAGGAAGTACACAATAATCAGCTGAAACTGTAGGGGGACACAGTATGGGCAAATGAAGGTAATGTAGAATGTAATCTTATCCCCCAATGAATTGCAACTGGACCCTATTACTAAAGATTAGGAGCAGGCCTGATTTAACAGGCCACACCTGTAGCCAATAAGAACTATTGGAATAAAAGAGGGGATTGGGGAGAGAGGAGTCAGATGTCTACTGCAAGGACCAAGAACAGCTAGTGCTTACAGGAGCTGCCTATGAGGAACATCAAGGAGGTATGAAACTCTGGTGCTGCTGAATCCTTGCACCATAATGCTAAAACTGTTGTAATATATAAGATAACAGAAACTATGATGGAAATTTAGGTATCAAAATACCTGAATTGGCATTTTGCCATAATGCTTATTATAATATCTCAGTGCAATAAATAATGAATAAGATTCTTATGCTTTTGAATATTGACTTGTACACTGAGAACAGTACAGTTGATACCCACCAGGGTAAATACAGGATATCTCTACTGCAGACAACAAAATCACTTTTCAAGAGGAAAAAGCAGTAGCATTTTTTTACATGCTTTTTTCAACTATAAAAATCATTTTAATATGGAAAAACTCTTTAAAAGCAAGTCTTTACATGTACTTTGCAAATGCTTTTGGCCATGTGCAAGAACAATTCATTCCCTCCCTAATGGTAATGTTCTGCTGTTGGGCAGCTCTGTGGCAGACATGAGGAAAGGACAAACTATATCCAACACAAAGGACAGACTGGCCAGAAAATAAAGAACATCTAATAAGGTTACAAGGACATCAGTGATAGTCGTTTTCATTTGGACATTCTCCCAGATAGAGGAAGTCATCAAGTTCTCTTGTTTAGTGTACAAATGTATAATTCAAGCTCATGAAAACTATCTCTTTAAGAGCTCGAGACTTCCTACAGAAATAGGAGAAACATTCTATTCCTTAAACAAACACTTCCCACTACACACCTCCTAGTCTTGGGAAAATGGCTTGCAGACTTCCTGGACTGGTGATGGCTAAACAATCAGGAATTAAGCTGCTCAAGTGCAAAGTAACCGCCCAGGTGCAGAGGGCAGAGCACATCCACCACCTCAGGCTACAAGTTTAATGCTGAGCAAGGTGAGGGAGGAACTCTGGAAATGGGGTACTGTCTCCTTGTCCTTATGAAAGCGAACCCAGGTGTGAAAACTCCCCTGCCAGAAAAGCACCCAGACATTCACTCATGGGTCTTCAGCTCTGCTGATGGGCCATGATGGCTGTGATAGCCTCAGCTGCTCTGATGTAGGCAGCTGGCCTCAGAAAGCCTCACTGAACAGTCCTGTGATACACAACATTACCTCATTCAGCTCCTCACCCCTCAGGGGAGGTACCTGGACATTCCCACCTGAACCCTTTGTTCTCTGGATTTCTCCCACCCCTGACAGAGCAGGACAGCAACAACCAGACATTGCAATTGCAACACCAAGCCTTGTTCTGGGATCCAATAAATGGTGACTATATACCTTCCTACTTTCATTCCTTCTCTTGCTTTTCCCTATTTCTTTCTATCTCCCTCTACCTCACATTTACTGTTAAGAAACAATTTGTGCTACTGGCTTCAGCATATCATCTTGTTTGCATGCCATTTTGGGCAGATGCATCTCTAACAATTTTAATAATAATATTATTAAAGTTATTTTAGTAGAGATAACCATGGACTCTTTACTATCATTTCAAAAATTCTCTTGATGAGAAGAGTAAACCAGCAAGAAACTTCATCATTTTCTTATAGCTAATTTGCAATTCAACAATTAAGAAGTAGGAAGATACAATTGCTCAAGCTGATCAGTGTATCCTACTGTGCACACTGAAAAAAACTCAAAAGTCTACTGTTAAACTCCAGAATGCATTTAAGAGCAATGGAGAGCTTACCAATGAAAGCAAAGGACACTGATTCAAGATCACTGCTTTACATTCCTTCTCTGTTGTGGTCCTTCTCTGGCTCTTTGGCTGCGCTCCAAAGTTTAGGTACAGTAAATATTGATCTCACTGCAAGTTTAGGAATGGCAATTTGTAGTCATATGCCTATAATTCTAATTTCCCTTTTTATATTTTATGTTTTTAACTGATTTTTTCCATGACAGTAAAAAAAAAAAAGCCTCCTTTAGGACTTCTTGTGTTCGCTCTGGCAAATGCAAGAATTAAATTTTCAGTCAAGATTAGTTGTGTCACCCATAGACGTGTTTCATGCCATTTTCATGAAAATTTTTCTCTGATCCCTTGTTTGCCTAATGCAAACCTTGACAATGTCAGTAGTGACAGGGTAGATGACCATAAGCAATTTCTAAATTTTGTGACAATAATTTGCTCCTGTTGTGACAATATAATTCCTATAGAGAAAGCAGAAAATAGAGAAGCATAAGAAATTTAAAATGGTATCAAGTAATTTATAGGAGTATATATTTGATCTCTAATAAACTGTGACAAGCCTTTGAAAAGACAGGTGTTTTTCTTGTCATGCATTAATATGTGGCTTTAGATATGTAGATATGTTGCTAAATCAGAAGTTTACTGCTGTGGGGTTTTTTCCTTTTATGAGGATTTTACCATTGTGGAGGACTCCTTTCTTTTTGTCCATGACTCCAGCTTCTGTATTGTAGCACACCTCTCCAAGTACTTGCATCTTATTAACAAGAAAACACCACACTAGGCCAAAAACTGGTGTGGCAAAGTGTTGAATACACAGCTCAGTTCTTTAAAGCAGAATTCACTCTTCTTAACTGGACATGAATTCTTGCATTCTTATGGTGCCATCATGGTTTCATCCCTCTCATAGCATAAGTGCTATGCCTTTTTACTAACACAGTAGTGGGTTACACTGCGCTCACCCTTTTGTGCCCGAGCCCCTGAGCGCCTCGCTGACTTCATCTGGGAAGGGTCTCATGAGAAGCTGTGTGCAAAGTTTCATACAAATACCAGTAAAATTATAACCAGCAGAATTGTGACTGAAATGAATGTTGTGTGTGCTCAAAATGGTAGCAGAAGGGAAATATGAGTAAATCAAGTCTGTTTTCTCTGCTTCTTGGACATCAGAATATATTTGCCATTTAATTCAGCTGAGCAAGTTCACACAACTGAGTTGATAGTCACGCTTCAAGTATGCTTGTTTTTCTGCTAGCTTTGGTGAGTTATGTCACCAGCACAGCAAAAAGAGGTCTGCATTGAAGTCAAGAGCCACAGCATACAATGTTTGCAGGAATTTGTGATAGCAATTCAACCACATTTGTGTTCTTAATAAAGCCAACCTTTTTAGAAACAGACAGGAAGTTTATAAGCAACAGTAAGAGGAGATGCAAGGCTCCAGCCTTGTATTGCAGTACTTGCCATGTCCTTCAAAATGCGATGGCAGGGCAAAATAACTTAAGTAAATGAGACACAATGAATGAACTTTAACTTGTTTATTTCCTGTGGTGATCAGAGCTCTTTTTCCTGTACATACATGTACAGGATGTGGCCAAGGATGTGAGGGGACAGAACCTTCAGCCATACAGACATGTCTAGGTTCTTGTTCTATATTACCTGCATCATCAATTGGGGGGCAGAATTAAGGGATGCTTACTTTTGGAAAGAAGGGGGTATGACTTTAGTTGGAGGAAAAAAGGGGCTCAAGAGGGATCTGTGGGAATTTTACCCTTTTCTGGGGGACAGAATGGCAAATGGAGCAGCTTGTCCCATCTTGTTTTTCAATGTCTGAGATTGGGAGGGAACAAACATGCATGTGGAAGGGAGGGGGGCCATTTTGTTCTTTGTCCCAGAGGGACACATGGCACCAGACCAGGTCAGATGGCTCAGTGGGCATTTTTTGTATGTAAATCACTCTCTTTTTTACTTTCATTATTAATATTGACGCTGGTTTTTTATCTTATTGCTATTTGCAGTAAGTGATTGTTATCTCAGCTCTGGATCTCTGCCTTTTGTCTCTTCCACTCGACTGGGTAGGGGTAGCTAAGCAGTTCCATGGGACTTAATTTCCAGCTGGGCTTAAACCATGACAACTATTTACATTTGTCTCCTAGACTCGATTCGAGGCAGTTGTAGCTGATTCTCTGCCCGCTTCTTGGCTGCATAGGAAACATTGCATAGAAATGAGCATTGGTATATCTGGCTTTCAGACAAAAAAAATAACCTATTGTTTAAAGCGAAGCTGTATGTTTGATTCCTTTGCATTTCAGCCACTTATTTCATTGCTGACAATGTATCAGTAAATACCAATCTTTTAACAGACAACTGTCAGTATTCTGTAGCTGGATGTCACTTGGAAAGTAGAAACTAAAAAGCTTTGGCTAAAGTGCTCTCTGTATTATATTTAAAGCAGCAAAACTTTTGCAACAAGCATGATAACAGAAAGAAAACTAAATT
The DNA here is from genome assembly GCF_028769735.1 of Zonotrichia leucophrys gambelii. Classification (NCBI taxonomy): domain Eukaryota; kingdom Metazoa; phylum Chordata; class Aves; order Passeriformes; family Passerellidae; genus Zonotrichia; species Zonotrichia leucophrys. Next base: position 22,643,613 of record NC_088200.1, on the reverse strand, counting down.
TATTGCTTTATTTGTTGAATCTGAGCACCATGAAATATTTAATAATTTTAAAATCATATCCAGAATTAAACACTTGCACTACTGTTTTATGAGAATTTAAACCTCAATAACTACAATTGTGTACACGTTTTTACAGTGTTTTACAGTTGTCCAGCCACATGCACATATTCCTGGAGAGTCTAGCACATATAAACATTTTACATTTACTGAGGGCATTTTCAATAAATGTGCAGAAGACAATGACGGTGTCCTTCAAACATTCTGCCTATTCAACATATTATCAATAAAAGGGTGTTTTTTGGAAAGCATTGTAGCAAATACACAGAAAATACAATACAAATACACAGACAAACAAGAGGCTCATCCTTAAACATTAATTTAATAGAAAGTCTGTTTTTCCAGAGACATTTATGTCTTTAAACAAAACTAAACTCTCTTACAGGGTACTCCTTCTTTCAGGGACACTTCAAAGCAGGGGACTAACTTGGGCACACCGGGTGGTTTCCCTGAAAGTGTTTTATCCCTTCAACAGAGTGGAAGAGAAAGAGAAGGAAAATAGCCACTTGTAGGTTCATGTTGGTCTTCACTGTCCTTAAAGCTTCAAAAGATTTGCCTCTAAGACAAGACTAAGTAAGGTACTTTTATATGAAAGAAATAGTGAATAAATAAACTGGGAAAATATTTTCTGTTATGAATGTGATCAAAGAGATAACCAGAAAGACTGGTGAGACGAAAGGAGAAATTAAAACTTCTCTAGAGAAAGGATCCTTTCAGAGAAAAGAGCTTCAGAACACAAGCATGAAATTTCATAGATGCTTTCAAGCAGTATTTTTACCTAGCCACTGAGCAATTGATTTTATCCAAAAATGTTCCTGGCACACAGAAGACAGTTAAGAAAGCCATATCAACAGTTCCATCTCTGCCCAAGATGATTCTCATCAGAGAGTTCAGGAATTTTCAATTCATGGTTTCAAGCCCTTTTTAAAATATTTTCCCAAATGGTCCAGTTTCAATTTCCTAATCAAGCTTTTAATTTATAGACTGGGCTTTTTCATTTTAATGAATTTGACCTGTAAAGACAACAAACCAGGCAAATACTAGGGTGAATATTTTCAAATGGCTGGGGAGACTTCTTTTTCCTTATTTAACCGGTCTTTTTATGCAAAGTTTTAAGTCAATATTTAGCCATAAATCAAATGTTCGATGGAACTATCAGCACAATACATCACTGAGTCCATCAGGAACTGATGAAGTTTATTGAAAGGGTGACAGAATAAGTCCAAATTTATTTGCTGAGTTTTGGTGCCTAAACGTGGTTGTTTTCTAATCTCAGATCTCCAGCAAAAAGAAAGAAGATCTCCAGTCTCTCCTAAGCTAAACTGGCAAAAAATGCAGGCTGCTAACAATGTGAAAACTTTGTTGCTTCAAACAGAAACACCAAAAAAGTCTTCTCTAGATTAAAACAATCTTAAATATTGGTATTTGATTTGATGACATTTAATTAGTACAGTAAATGTGTATATATATACACATGTACTTTTGTCGCTAGGGAATAGAGTGCATCAGATTTGCCTTTTCAGTATTGTAATGTAATGCTGTCAAGTAGTCAAAAATACTTACACGAGTATGTTATATAAAACTTTTTAAAGTTTTTTAAATACTGGGTAAATAGCATGTTCAGGTAAGAAGATGGTTATGCGCATTCCTCCTGCTATTTCTTTATACAAACATTTATCACATGTCAGATAATTCATCAGCGAATAGATAAAATGGGCTTGAAATTCACTTGAAGAGTAATGGTTCTTTTTTTCTTTTTCTAAAGCCATTGACTCACTGACTTCAGGTACATGACCAAAGAGATTTGAAGGAGCCATGCATGGGAGAGAAGTGTTTACCTCCTTTACTATACATCAGAAGAGAAGATGTGATGACCGTTTCTTAAGAACTGAAGCATGTAAACATGAAACATGTAAACATTAAACAGGGAATTTCAGCCAGCCAGCCAAGTTAGTTAGACAGTCAACTTAGGTTAAAAAGCCAGTTGTTGTCTCATTGACTTTTGGAACTGTATCATACCAAAAGCAGTTATAGAAAGGTTCCTAATCTATGCTATGAAAGTGGGCAATAATAGGTAGTGTAGTTTTCATTCATTTGGTCAGCCTGGGTAAGATGTTCAGTGCTTATTAGGTTTCTGCATATCCATCAGTTCTCCTGCCCCCACATTTTTTTCTCTACTGTGTAATTTCAGTCAAACTCAACAGGTCTCAATGACAATTTTCTCTGAATACAGAAAAAAATCACTGATAGGTCAGACAGTAACACCCTTAGCTGAGGGTAAGTTGGGAGAAAATAAAATATTGCATTCTCAATTTTCACCTTACTTTCTGGCTAGCCAGACAAAACAAATATAGCATTGACAATTCACCCACATGGCAAGTTGCCTTGGTCATTGGCACTGTCAGAAAAGATAGGAGGTTGATAAGGGCGGAAATACTGTGACAGAAGAAGGGATAGAAGGGTAAAAGGGCACAAAATATGTGAGCATTTAATTCACTAATGTTTTTTACTATGTGTCTTGGGTACAGAGACAAGGGTGTTGAGGGTTTCTGTGCTGTCTGTTCAGGTGCCATTCATGTTACAGCTGTTGGTGTGGCTCTGGCAGGGAAAAACCCATGGCCACAACTAGAAAGGGGTCCATTTCTTCTGGCTCACTGAAGTGGAGGGCAGACCGTGGCACCACACTACCAGCCTTTCCAGGACATGTCTGCAGAACCAGTAAGGAGAGGCAGCAGGACCATTCCCAAGCCAAACAGTGCTGAAGTGACAGCTTCAGAACTGCAGCTGGGACCAGCAGAGCAAGGGGCACTGTTCTTCGGTGACCAGTGAGTCTATTTCCTTCCCCTCAGCATCCTGGCAGCAGGTCCAACCCTGCACTGACACCAACTGAGCCCAGTGGGTGGCGGGAGGAGGCAGCAAGCAGCAGCACTGACCACACACACACACATATGCCTCCACAGTTGCTGAAAGGAAGAAGGACTGACACAAATAAGGACAGTTGAACGAGAACAGAACAGCACAACTATTCTATTTTGGTGAAATAGATGAAAGATGAAACTCAGGCAAATATGAGTCAGGCAAAATGCAAGCAGGATGCCAGTTTAGCTCTGTGAGCCTGACAAAGCAGAAGTTATGCAAAACAATGATATTGCACTTACTCGCAAGTGGGAGTCAAGGAACAGCCGCTTAAAAAGGACACCCAACACTGAAGACCCCAAAGAAGTGTGTAAGGATTTTGATAAGGGATGAAATCTAAGGTAACCCTGCTGGGGTGAAAGTAATAAGATTGACCAATTTTTCTGCTAAGGATGTCTTCGCTTCCTCTCTCTTCAAAGAAATGAACAAAAATATATTTACAATAACATCAGGAAAAACAATGCTTAAAAGCAAGAGGATTTTGAATTTGTGTGAATCTGTAAATTATAGCTATGAGACAATTACACCTACATGAACAGGCGTATTGTGTACATAATAAAGGGTTGCTGTACCAGGTTCAAAGAAATGTGTATCTGAGCCAAACAACTTAATATCCAAACCATGATTGTAAAGTTCAGTTTTGGTAATAGCAAAGGAAAATATCTCTCATTAATTACAAAAACTGTAGTATGAATATTAGAATGATTAAAATCATTAACAAAAGGGAGTACTGCTCATTGTTAATGCAGCCATCATTGCTTTTCATCAGAGTAATGGTGCATGCTTAACATAAAAAGAGAAGTACTGAGCACTATTCACATTAAAATTATGACTGTATTATTGAACTTAAGATAAATCAATATGTGCCATTGAAGTGATTTCCTCAATCTTCATAATCTCCTTGTAGAAGCAATTAGTTTTAAGTTCCTAGTTCATTAGACTGCTGCTGAAACACCAAAATATATGTGAAATTTGTGTTTATGATTATACATGTGCAGGCAGAAGGTGTAATTAGCTTGGTTTCAGATTTGGTTTAAGGAATTGAGAAACGAAAGCTCTATCATGAAGACTTATATGCCCTACTGTGGAGTTGCCCTCCACATGAGATGACACTTGAAATATATTTAACTCTGTGTCTGAAGAGTGTGTAGAGACCTTATAGGTTAGGATAAAAGGGGGACTAGTAAAGGTGACACTGTTGTCAATGTGTGCTACAAGCTCCCTGATTAAGAGAAGGAAGTGGATGAGGCCTTCTACAGGCAGCTCAAAGCAGCCTCTAAGTCAGAAACATTGGTTCTTAACTACCCTTATATCAGCTGAGTTAAGGGTGCGCTGCAAAACACAAGCAATCCAGGAGGCTTCTGGAAAGCAGTAATGGCAACTTCCTGTTTCAGGTAGGGGAGAATCCCACCAGGAATTATGTGCTGCTTAACCTTACCCTAACAAGAGAGGCGGCCTTGTTGGAGAATCAGAGATTATCCTGAGTTGGAAGGAGCCCACAAAGATCACAAAGTTCCACTTGAAAGTAAATGGTCTGTACAGAGATTGAACGCACAGCCCTGGTGTTATCTGCACTGTGCTCTAACCAATTGAACTCATCTCAGTGTTTAGTGAGGGCTGGGGGCAGATACTGCTGAAGGAAACCTGAGAATGTGGAGTTCAGTTTCAGATGAGAAGGAAGCAGGGCAGCAAGTAGGATTGTAACCATGGACTTCAGGAGAGCTAACCTCTTCAGTAATCTTCCTAGAAGAATCCTATGGGACAGAGTAACTTCCTGCAGGCTCAAGCATGATGTATCCCAATCAGACAAAGGGGCAAGAGGCCTGTGTGGATGAACTCAGAACTCATGCCATTACTCAAACACAAACAGAAAACCCAGAGAAGATGGAAGTAGGGCCAGATCACTTGGAATTAACATAGAGAGGTTGTCTGAGTAAGTAGAAAGGTCAAGGCCCACCTGAAATGAAATCTAGCCAAGGATATCCAGGCCAACAAGAAGTAATTTTGTACTGATCTACTTTTTCAAGTACATCAGTAATAAAAAGAAAACAAAGGTAAATGTGGACCCATTACTAGTGAAGGAAACCTGGTAAGAAAGGGTGCAGAGGAGGCAAACTTACTGAATTCTTTCTTTGCATCAATCTTCACTGACAAGATCATACCACAGAAAATGCTAATCCAGCAGACCAGGGTAAAGGAAACTTGGAAAACAGACAGACTCTAACCCAATTCTTCTTAACTCCTGATGAAGGAGACTCAGGCTAGAGTCATCTAGGCAAACTTGATATCCATGAGTCCAAGGGCCCTGACAGAATGCATCCATGAGTGCTGAGAGAGCTGGTGGAAACCACAAGGCTGCACAAGCAAATTGGCTTTGTGGGCTTTATGTCTCTCATCTTTGAAAGGTCATGGAGTTCAGGAGAGGTGCCTGAGGATGGGAAGAAATTAAATGCCACTGGTCTTCAAAAAGGGCAAGAAGGACTGCACAGAGAACAACCAACCATCTCAGTTCCTGGAAAGGTGATGGAGAATCTCATTCTGGAGGCCATCTCTATGTGGACAGGAGGTGATCAGGACCAGAATGGAGTCACAAAAGATAAATCATGCTTGACCAACCTCATAGCTTGCTATGATGAAACCACTACCTGCATGATAATGAAAGAGCAATTGTCCACCTTTAGAAAGGATATTGTCTACATTAGAAAGGCTTTCACACTGTCTCTCACAAAATCCTCATAGACAAATTTAGGGAGTCTGAATTGGATGAGTGGGCAGTGGATTGAGAACTGTCTGGATGTCAAATTCTATAGTGTCCAAATCATTGTCACAGCGTCTGTTTGGGAGCCTGTCACTAAAGGTGTCCCTCAAGGTTCAATACTGGGCCCAGTGTTGTTATTCACTTCCATGAAGGGCAAGATGCCTTCTCAGCAAGTTCACTGATGACACAAAGCTGGGAGGAGTGGCTGATACAAGAGTGTTGTCCAGCCCTTCAGAAGGTCCTTGACAGACTGGAGAAATGGGCAAAGAGCTCCCTGATGTTCTACAAAGGCAAATGCAGGGTCCTGTAGCTAGGGAAGGATAACCACAGGCACAAGCATCAACTGGGGGCTGGCCTGCTGGATATCAGCTCTGCAGAGAAAGATCTGGGGATCCTGGTGGACAACAAACTGTCCATGACAACTATCCATGTCCAGCAATGGGCCCCAAGAAGGCAATGATATCCTGAGGTACACTAGGAAGAGCAATGCCAGCAAGCTGAGGGAGGTGCTCCTGCCCCTCTAGTTAACCTAGTAGAAGGGTTTCTCCAGAGGCCGCATCTGGAATGCTGTGTCCAGTTCTGGGCTCTTCAGTACAAGAGAGACAAGGGAGCTCCTGGAGGTCTACAAAGGGAGGCTACAAAAGGCTACAAAGATGATTAAGGGACTGGATCATCTCTCTTATGACGAAAGGTTGAGAAAGTTAGGCTTGTTCAGCCTCACAAAGAGACAGCTGAGAGGGGATCTAATCAATGTAAGTACCTGAAGGGAGGATGCCAAGAAGATGGAGCCATGCTCTGCTCAGCGATGCCAAAAAATAGGACAAGAGGCAATGGGCAGGAAATGATGCACAGGAAGCTCCATCTGAATATGAGGACAGACTTTTCCACCATGCAAGTGACTGTACACTGGAACAGATCGTTCAGAGACAGTGTGGAGTCTCTATCACTGGAGATATTCAAGAGCCTGCAGTACACAGTTTTATGCAATGTCTTCTAGGATGACCTTGCTTGAACAGGGAGGTTGGAGAAGATAACTTCCTATGGCCCCTACCAACCTTTACCCATTTTACCTTACCCATTCTGTTATACTGTGATTCTGTGAAATGCTTCACATGATAAATACCTTGTAAACAGCTGGAATTAGCAAGGATAACTCTAGAAAAATTTTAGTAAGGGAACATAAACCTTCCTCTCGTGATACTGCTTTTTTTTAGAATTACCTCCTCCAATTAACCATGGGATTCTTCTTCAGCATTAACATTCTTCAAATTTTTTAAATTAAATATTTTGTTTAAATCACCTATACTGTGATGATGAAAGATAAAGAAGTTTGGTAGACTAATGTGTGTCAAATGGGAAGGTCCAGAACTGTAGAAAGAACATAGTTAAGTCAAAAAGAAAGAACACAGAAGTCTAAAATAAAAAAATGATTAGTAGACCTGCAATTCAACAAAGAAAAATGAAAGTACCAAACAAATAAGAACAAATAGGCTAATGAAGATTAGAAAGGGGGTAATAGCAAAACCAGAAAATTTATATAAAAGATTCATGAGAAAAATTCATATGAAACAGTAGCTAACACTTATTTGAAGGGCCACTTATATTTAAGTTTTTGGTCTAAAGTAGATAGCATGTACAGGTCCCTGAGGAGTCTATATTGTTCAGCTTAGACATAAGCCTTTTTTACATCAGACATGTAAGCAATTAAATTAAAATTTGGGTAGAAAAGAATGCAGAAAACAAGACATGAATTTCAAAAAGCACTTTAGTAAAGGCTGAGTTTCAAGTCTGCTTATATTACCCTGATTTGAACTTCCTTGAAAAAAAAAAAATCTCCATTTCAAAATCATAAACCTTCAATTACAAATCATCCTTTTTGTAATGGTTGTTCAGATATTTTAGATGCAAGCATGAAAATTGCCTGTGAATATTCAGAATACTTTTACAGTCTTCAGCATACAAAAAAACTTGTGCAAAAATGTATTCCCAAAAGGTAAGCACTTTGAATATTATGGCTATAATTGCTGATTTTGTTATTCAGAGAAAGAATGCTGTAGAAAATTAAGTTATTTTATGGCTGGAATAAGCATTGAAATAAAATGCCGCAAAATGCTTCCAAAAATCTTACGAGGGTGTGCTGGATTTAAATCCTATTTAGAACATTAAACCCACTCAAGCTGATCCCTTCTCGCCCCTGCACCTTCTGAAAATGGAAGAACACTAGGAGAGATTATAAATTGGAGTGTCAGTTTGCTTAAAATCGCAATAATCATTATCTTAATGATAAAGAGTGTACAAAAAGAAAAGGTGTTTTACTCACAAAAAAAAATCACCACCAAACAAAAATGTTTCCCAAAGACAGCACATGACATGGTTTCCCAAACGAAGGCAAGCTGGGGACTGGCCCTGCACTGGGGCCAATGGTACCAGAAAAAACAAAAGCAATGTGAACATCAAGGAGAGCTTCCACCGTTTAATGCCTCACAGTTGTTTTGCACTCACCCACCCCAGTGCAAAAACAACATCAAGCTAAGGCCAACAAAACCTCTTGGAACCTGGATCATCTGTGCTGCTCCCCCCGACCACTCCGTTTCACTGGATCAGCTCCATGTGGAGCCCTGCAGTATCAGTGATGCTCCTCTCAGCTCTCCTGGGGCCTGGGCCCCACACAGCTCTGCCCTCACACTGCTGCTGCCACTCTTGCTCCCTTTCCTTTTCCTCAGAGTGATATCTTGGACTCACCATCATCTTTCAGCCCCAAACCTCAAAAACTGCAACTCAGAGGAACGGAAAAAGGAGCAGCTGGTGGTGGCAGCGGGACTAGCTCCATGAGGCTGACCTGGGACCTTCTTCCTGAAGAGAGCCAGGCAAAAATGGCAAACTTTCTGTTTCCAGTTCCACCCCCGCTCCCTGCTGTGATGTTAGTGGTGTTGAAAAAACAGCACTAAAAGCTTTACCACCTTGTCTCTGCACCCAGGAAACAGGGGTACTAAATAAGGTAGGATATACACCAAATATATAAGATATATATAAATTATGAAAGACAGTGATTAAAATTTTAAAAATATAGGGTGCAGGATATTGTACATAGCTTTATGAGCTACTCTGGCTATAGCTTTTAGTGATAAATTTCAGAGTTTGAATTCCTTTAGGTTTCAGTCTGGTCAGAAATACTTCTTCATTTAGACCTGAAGCATGTCTTTTTCCCTCTAAATATTAAGCAGCTAGGTTCGCAGCGTAGCTTGAGAGATACAGCAGGCAGGACTAATATTCCTGAAATCCCCATTTATGAGCCAAATTGCTTCCAGAGCCCTGATGCATGATCACTTAAGAAACATTTAATGTGGTGGATGCTCTTGTGCTCTGAGTGCATAGAGGTGGATGCTGCAATTCTGATGAGGTCACATGAAAATTGGCTGTGTGGGCTTTATGTCTCCATTAATGTACATTGAGATGGTTTGCTTAAATCAAATCTGAAACTGAATGATTTTGTCGTGAAGTGAGTTAGGACAGAGAAACGGAAACTGCTTGTTGTCTTACTTCTGCTGAACACGAAATATTCCTGCTACAATTACTCTATGTATTTTCACTGTCTTCTGGCAGGAAAGCAATGAGTCTTATATCTGTCCTCCATAGGGGGACAAGGTTTCTTAACTTTCTTCTCTCTCATCATCTGTATTTCTGTATTCCAAGCACTGGCAAGTCCACACTGGAAAGGATCAAATCAAATGAGAATCAGCAACATGTAGATTTTAGCTCTAAATAACTGCTTGTCTTCATTTTGTTTTAGGAAAGCAGGACACATTTTTCCCTTAGAAGAATTTTCATGCTTCTATTGCAATGTAAAATAAAGCACACAGAGAACTAAGATCAAAGTAGACAAAATAAATTTACATAACATGAAATTAAGTATCTTTTTAACAATTAATGTTTGCCATCTTTAGTTTTGACATGTAATACCAATGGTACTAGAGGAATTAAGTTGGCATCAATGAGAGCTAGGGAACTGCATTTCACTACAAACTTACAGCTATGTTATTTGAAACTGGGTTAGGGAAGAAAGATCATAAACAACAGACCATGTTGATGGCTGGTACGAACCAGCTCTTTTGAACCCTCTTGAGTATGTAGATTTCAAATTTTGGTGATTCTGCCACAATATTCCTAAACCACAATTTATATGTAGCTTCAGAAGTGAATATATTTGTTCAATGTGGCAAAAAAATTTCAAAAATTCATAATAATTTTCTTAGTATGTTGTTCTTCCTCTCTTATTTGTGCTTTTCTGATTGTTTTTGTTTTTCCTTTACTATATCTTCTTTTTCATTAAGTGATGCAAATAAAAATTACTTTCATTTTGTGATTGTTCACATGCCAATTACACCTGTTCTTTCACATCCATTGTATAGTCTATTCCCTGATGGATTTTGTCCTGGTTTTAGCCAGGACAGGGTTAATTCTTGCAGTATCCAGGAAGGGCCATGGTTAGAATCCAGAGGTTATTCTACATCACCTCGTGTCATTGATGGGGGTACAGAGAAGGGACTCTCTTCTGGGGAGAAGGAATTCCATTCTGGTCAAGTAAACATGGCAGAGGAAGTTGTCTGGTATGGTAACAGGTGCCATGTGATTTTTTTTTCTTTCTTGTACCCTCTGTCATTAGTATTGCTGCTGTTACTGTTTGTTTTATTATCTCATTGGTGTTTCTAGTGAGGCGGAAGAGGGGCAGGAAAACAGGAGAGAGAGAGAGAGGAACATGGTCTGGGGGCACTGAACTGGGGAGAACCATTCCCTAAACCATGACACATTTCCTCTGTGATGCGAAGATAGATCTTAGTTAAGATGTTTGGTGAAAGAGTTGAATATGGTCCCCAACTCTACAAGGAAGCTGCAAAATTTTATACTGCTGTCTAAGCACAGTAAACTCCTTTGAACTTCAAACTGGTGGAATTTTACATGCAGAGGTGTCAGTAACTTGGGTGCTTTGACAAGCCTCTGATTCTCTACACTCGATGTATAGAGCATTAATTATGTCATTTTTATTGCAAGGGAAAGCAAAGTCCTATGGACCTCAGAGAGATGTGTTCCTAGAATGGCTGCCTCCTAATACTCCCAGAGAGACTCCAGAAATTCTCTGAAAGAGTATAAAATCCTAGAAGTAATGTCTCAGGTTCTCAGTCTTACTGGACTGCTAAGTGTCAGAACACAAGACTTCCAAGAAGATATATTATGTCAGGAAAGTTTAAGGAATGACATGTTTATGGCAAGGATTCTATTTATTTTGACTGTGTAAAGAAGTGGCAAATTAATTTCAATCTTCTCAACCAGTGAATGAATTTTCTGTGTTGTCTTCTTTGACAGAGTCAGTTGTGAGAGAAGGAAATACCAGAAGTCTGAAACAGGAATAAGAAACAATTTATTAATAATATATGTATAAATAATAATGGTGTGTTTACACCCAGGTGTACACACATAGAAACTCACAGAAACATATGCAAAAAAATAGTATATTCTTATTTTGAATATTTGGTCTACATGGGACAAATTGGTTATTTTTCCAAAGCTAGTCACTCCAACACTCAAGAGAGAAGTCTTATAAGCAATGAAAAAATGTTATAACCAGAGAAGTAAAAATGTTATACATATTAAATGAAACAGAACTAGAAATGTGACATATATGATACATAGACAAATCAGAATGCAGTTAGTATTTTCAGTAGGTTTAATCATACAAGACCCCAAAGACAATAAAATAATGAATAAAATGCCACCAGACTTATTCATTGCACTGACTGAAATGCAAAGGGTGTTTTCTGTTGAAACACTATCAGAGATTGAAGGAGGATAACTTTCATTTTTAAGGCCTCCTAGCCTGCATGCAGTTAGAACTTCCATTAGAGCTTAATCTCGACTATAATAGTATTAATTTCTTAATAAAGGGTGTGCAGTAGAATAGACAGCACACGTTTTTTCATTTGCAAAAGTTCTTAAAAATAATATGTTACTATCACTAGGAGATAAATCAATTCTGCATCTTGCATTTAGGACTACTATTCACTCATATTTGGCTTTTCACATTTTATTATATTATTTTATTTCTTATATATATTTTATTATTTCTTAATCCATTAGCTAATAGCTAATTATTTTAAAACATATGGTTCAAACAAGATTCCAGGAGGAAATCTTGCCTGGTTTATAATCAATCTAATAAACTAAAAAATCTCGGAGCCAGGTCTTCAGGATGAGGTAGGTAAAAATCCCATGTCTGTTTAGGATAATGTGCTGTGTGACAGCAAATTTTATAATTTTTTGAGTCTTGCATTTTCAAAAGAAGCTCAATTCATAATAAACTACTATTATTAGTAATAGTTAATGATAACAATTTGAAGTTACAGGAGGAAAAGGAGACATGCATTTATGGCATATGAGACAGGTTTGAACCCATGCTGTCCCACAGAGCCATAACAATTTAGGTTTAGAATCTTTATCAGCGTAAAACTCAACTTTAGAGCCATTTTGAAGACTGGCCTCGCTGTCAGCTGATAACAATAATATCAGGCTTGCAATCCAGGTGCAAGTCACAGTAAGGAGTTTTCATAGCTCTTCTTATGGTAGATTGCTGTTGTTTCTTGTGTTTCTCTTGTGTTTTTCACTTGTCCAGTAGGAATATACTGGGAATTCACAAGAGCAAAATGAAATGTCTCATTGTATGTTTGTGTGCCTCTGCCTACAGCTCTGATCTGCCCATGTCACACGTTATTATTAATAATTTCTGTTTGAATCTATTTCTCTAGCATCCAAATTGGGTTAGATGCTACATGAAAGAGGAGAAGGGCATTGTTCCAGCCCTGCCTCCTTCTAAAAAGAAATAAAATTATCAAGTGATTCATGATAGAATCATCACTAAATGTGAATAGAGCAAGCAACAGTTGAGGTCATACAAAAAGAAGTTTTAAGATGTCTCTCTGGATATTTTTCTAGGAAATTTCATCCTCTAATGTATAAATGCTGATAAAGTTAACATTTCTGAAGTTATCAAAGGAAATTGAAAAGACCATTTCAATGGTTCTTTTAAACTATACAAACTGCTCAGTTTTTGTAGAGAAAAACATATGTTCCCTGAGGCAATGTGGAATGAGTAGTTAAGAAGAAAATACACATTTTTTTTCATTACAGAAAAAAAAATCATTCATGACCAATTATAAAAGACATTATGGATCTCTGAATTCAGACTAGCCCCTTTTTATTATAGCCAAGTGTCATGGTTTGACACTGGCACAATGCCAGTGTCCCCATGAGAATACCCTCTCCCTGATGTCCGCTGTGAAATGTGACCAGGAATAAGCAAAGCAGACTTCTACTTAGAAATAAAGAAAACTTTATTAACTAAACTACAAGAAAAAAAAAAAAAAAAACACAAGAAAAATGAAAACCTTAAAAAAGCATTTTTCTCCTTCCCCCCCCCACCAAATTTCCAAATGCAATGCATTCCCCCAAATCACCAACTCTCAGTCCAGCACCACCCTTTTGAATACTCAATCTTCAATTCATCAGAAGAGAGGAGTCCTTCTTGCACCATAGGCTTCCCCTAGAAACACGCTGAAACCTCGTGTGCTCCCATGTCGCTCAGCACCACCCGGAAAATCCTTTGCCATCGTGACATCTTCCTTCCATGCCCAGTGCTCTCACCACTGTGCATGGACCAGAGCTGCTTTTAGGGTTGTCTTTTAAGGATGCCTTGTCTCACTCCAAAAAGGCACACTCTCTCCTTCGGGACATCTGTCCTCCCCAAATTTTTTGCACCCCCTGGGGCCGAGGGGTCCCCACACTGAAACCTCCTGGCTCTGAGGCACTGCCTCCCCCTAAATGCAGTCTCTGTGTCACAGGAAAAAAAAAAAAAAATGGTTCAGTCTATGGCCACATAAGAAAAGTCCAGCCAAAAGGCCACTCCGTCATCTCTCCCCCCACTCAAGAGTCCTCTGCACTTCCCTCGTGGCCCATCCCCTCTTATCTCATCTCTTATCTCTCTTCTCATTCAGCTCCAGGAGGATCAGCATTTGCAAGGTTTCTATCATGCAAGAAAAGGGTTAAAAATTTCAGTGTCTGCCTGCCCCAGAGCTCCAGAACTCCCACCCTGCCCTGCCGGGCACCTCCTCGCCGCACTCCCCCCTTCTCCTCCTGGGCTGGCCGCGATCAAATTCTGACGCCGGCTCTCCCTCTCTCCCCTGGGTGGGGTGTGGCTGCCCGATGTCTCTTGGTGCTCTTCCACCCTTCCATCCTCAAGGGCCTCTTCATCTCCCATCTCTGCCCAGGCCCAGGCCTACCGCAGGCTGCCCCTTGCCCGCCCAGCAGCAGCAGCTGAACCGGGGAGGGAGATCCGACCTCTTTGCCTCCAAGTCCCAAGAAAACTTCACAGCGCCGCAGCTCTGGTTTTAACCCCTGTGTGTTTTCAGAGGCGTGTCCGAACTTCAGTGGCTAAACCAGGTGCCAATATTAAAATCTGAACACCTATTGGTGGCCACAGCATGTCCCCCAAAAAAACAACCTACTTCCTGTCAATGTCCCAAACCACGACACCAGGAAAAAAAAAGACAAAAACATGAAACCCATCTTTTTTAAAAAAAGTCTTCCTTTTCTTTTATCAGTAAGTAATCATTTTTCTTCCCACCTTATAAGGATTCTGTTTGTATACTTGTTTAACTTAAGACCTCATATCAGTGATTAACGCTAGATCTTGCTATTGCAAGGAAATTGAAGTGAAATGCTCAGTCTTAAGTTACAGAATAAGTGTAACACAGTTACATTTTTCCTTTCACATTCTTCTCTGAGTAATATCTACCAAAAATCTAGTGCTTAATCTTTTGTTACATAAGAAATTGTTAAATAAAATCATACCACAAACACACATATATGTTCATTTACACAAATTCGATTAAGAATGAAAATTCTCATATGATATGCTGAGCTTGCAGTACCAGGCGTCATTTAAATCAACTTTTCCACCAAACACAGGTACAGATCAGACTGCTGGTATAAATAAATTAGCTAAATTAAAATTAGCTAAATTAAAACTCTAGCTAAATGACTAGCTGTCTCATTCTCTACATACCTTGAAACTAGTAGACAGCTCCTGAGCACCCAATATAGTTTGCGCTAACTAACAGCTATCTCAAATAGATTACCTCCATTTGTTGTATGCTGAGTAGCAACTGGAGGAAAGTTCAGTGTCTGTGGGGTTTTTATCTTAAGATAAGATGGACAGACACTTAAGAATTACTTCTGTGAATATTATTTCAGGCTCTTATAGCCCTTTTCCAGAGCTGGAAAGGAAATTAAAAATCACTCTTTTTTCTAAAATAGAGAAGCTGCTTGTTCTTTTATGAGACTCCCATTTGAAGCAGTTCCCACTTGAATTTGCAGCATAAATAAGTATAGAAACAGCAAATTTCTTTATTTTCAAATTTAAAACTGGAAAATAACAGATTATCTCTGAGACACTTCACTTGTGGGTTTTAAATACAACACATGCAAAATTTAAGTTTTAAAGATTAACTAGTGCAGCAATTATATTTGAATATGTTAATTATGAGAAATCTGTGAGGCAAAAATATTCCATTTCATCATGAAGAAGATGCACAATTTTATCTCACTGATACACTGCAATTATGATCTTCATAATTTAATATTTGTATTATGTTTTAAATATAGCACTATCATTTATTGTACTACACAAAGCAAGAGGGCTGGGTCTCTGTGAAATGGATAAAAGAATCCTAGTAGCAGTCTAGAAACAAAAGACCAGAGAACTGCACCAGCTACTATGTAAAAAGAGAATGAATGTATTATTTCATTCAGTAGTTTTAGAAATATTTTATTGGAAAATAAGATAGGAGCAAGTAAGTGCCAGAGGCCTGACTGTTTGTAAATCACCCAAGCTAAGGAGGGAAGACCATTCCTACACCTGGGAGATGATAGAGAAAAGAATGCCACCTTGAAAACAACGCCATTTGAAATATCTTCCAAATTTCAAATATAATGGAGTATAGTATTTTTCACAGAAACTGACTTCATAGCACAGAGATTTTGGTAGGAAAACTGGAATGAATTTTTTTTTTTCTGGTAAAGTCAATCTTGAATTTGAGTTGGCATGAACTTGTCAGAGAAGCTACTGGTGGCAAAATACCTGAACTTTGTCTCATCCTTTCCACAAGCAGCTGTTGAGATCAGTGGACAGGAAAAGACATTCAAATTTACTCTTTTCCCCCCCATCTCCACCTAGCACAGCTGCAGGCTATTAGTGCGTCCCCAGAAGCAGGAGAAGGTGCAGCAAGGAATAGCCTTTGCACTCCATAATGGGTTTTTTGATGGGTGGGCTTTTTTGGTGGTTTTTTTTAGGAGCATGTAGCCAAAAAAATGGGGAGAAAGTATTTCCAGTTTATGAGACCTCCACCATCTGTGAATATCACACTTTTAGAAGGCAATATGGGTGAAGGAGCATCTCTGAGATATTGAAGGTGAATGATTTCAGTGCAACAGCAGAATGTAAGAAAAGATGTCATGATCTGACCCACCATCTGCTCTCTAGTAATAATATGACAAACAAAAACCACTTCCCTTACCCAAATATTCTAAAATTTAAGTGTTCATTACTTTAATACTTTTTCTTCCTTTACCCTAGAAGCCAAACATTTTCACAGACATATGGAAATTAGGTTAAGAAGAGGGCTGTGTGATTTTAGACTAAGGAAATATAGACATAAGACATCCTACCCTCATATTAGCCAAAATAATCAATGCTATTTCTAACTGTGAGTTTAAATCATATTCCATCATGGATGCTCATGGTCAGTGGGTGTCTAGTCCTTTGAAACTGAAAAAGAAAAAGCTCTGATTAACTAACTCTTTCAAAACCAAAACAAACCAGAAAATATGCTGTAGCCAGTCAAATATGTGTATCTCCCTGATGATTCAATTGTTATGAATAATGAGAGGGAGGTTGTCTGGGTTTTCTTTCTGTTCTACTCTTAGCAGAACATATTTTTTTTACCTGAGAGCCTTTGAAGGAGCTTAAGATTTATAACATCACTTTTCTCTAATGAAAAGACTTAATGCCTTCCTCACTGACCCCTGTACTCCCCACACAATGCTTTCTTAGAAGCTTTGATTCAGGTTTAACAAAGTAAAGGGACATCTTACTCTTAACTGACCTAGGTGTGATATTCCCAGCCTATCTATAAAAGTGGAGAAAAAGGCATTGCTTAGAATGAAAGATACTTATTATCACCTCATACTTAAGTATGGATCACTGATTTAGCACTCTTCTCTTCTCTTCTCTTCTCTTCTCTTCTCTTCTCTTCTCTTCTCTTCTCTTCTCTTCTCTTCTCTTCTCTTCTCTTCTCTTCTCTTCTCTTCTCTTCTCTTCTCATTCTATTTTTTTTTTGACACGTTATGAGCATGGTGCCTTTTCAATGTATATGTTGTTTATTAATTATGCTGAAAACATACAGCAGAATTCTTGTGTAATACGAGTGACTCCTTGCATATCAGCATATATGAGCATATCAGATAGTTTCTCAGATTGTATCCAGTGTTATAAGAGTACTGTATAATAGGAAAAATGTGCCAATAGAAGCTGTTTTCTTTTGGATGTGTATTTAAGGAATCATTATCAGTGACTGGAAATATTTAACAACTTACTCAGGTCTGTACAAGAACTGAATGTGCCAGTACTTTAATTAAGCTTTGGCTTCTTAAGTCAAAATGGACTACATTTCTTTCTTGCTCTTTTTCATTCAGGCAAAAAATCTGTCATTGTGTGTGTGGAATATGGAAAGCTACAGTAAGAACTACACAAAACCAGACATAACTCCTGTTCAAAACTGGAGCCTGGTTTTGGAATGTAGCCTATGCAAGATGCAAGAAAGGAGAATCACATGGATTTCAGAATAAGAGAAGTTCATTTTGTCTCATTCTTCACCTATTTTTTTGTCTATGGTGATGTGTCTCACTCTGAATTTTGCAGAGATATACTAATCCAAGACAGTAGATATTTTGTACCAGTGAGTTTAAGAGCTCCTCCTTACTCATGTAAGCAAGACAATTAGCTTCACAAGTCTATCCAGAGGTTTACCATAACCAATACAATTAATATGTTAAGCAAGTTTTTCCTTTACAGAGGAATCTGCATTCAAGTTTTGGGGAATAATATTTTCAAAAATGGTCATATGGCTCAAATTCTATTAAACTCCTTCTGATATCTGCGTATTCAGACTAGTTTTTTTCTGTGCTGTAGCTCAGTGTTTAAAGATACTGATCTTTACATAGGATACTTACAGGAGTCAAGGTTTAAAAGCACAGTGAATTCCCAGATCGGGCGGTCTTACAGCAGAGAGGCTCCAGGACCTTGGAGATAATGGTGCATCTTCCACTTTCATTCACATCAGAAAGCTGGTCCCTTGACCACCTTTGTGCACACCCAGCCTTTTGCATCATCACAGTTCACAAAATAGTATTCAAAAGTCTGAAATTGTTAATCATCTGCCTAGAGCATATATTCACCACAAGCTCAAACATCACGGGGATTTAAGAATATGTTCAGTTGTCAGTTATACTGACCTAAATGCAGAATAATTTCTGTGAAGTCTCTGATATTAACCCAAAAGTAAGTGTGTGATAGCAAAACATTTCCTATCACATCTAGTCTGTTAAACACTATCCTTCCAAGCTTGGAATTTTTCAGGGCAAACTTAAATGGCACATGAAAATATTCAGTGTTAAGGCTGCACTATTTAATCACTTTCTGACATGAAGAAGTTATTCCAAAACTTTCCAGGCTGGCACAATGGTCTGCTTTGGGAATTTATGGTCTTCATTATCTAGAGAATTTCTGACTTACACCTGTTCTGAATCAATCCCTTAATCTTCTTTGGGATCACAGTTTTTCAAAACCCATGCAGCTACCACGGCTGGATGTACAAAACAAGGATATTGTTGGAGAGTTTAAAGGCGCACTATTAGATTTAGATCTGGTACACAAGGACTGATGTAGCCCTAGCCACACCCTATTTCACCTTTTTCCCTTCTAGACGTGCTGTTGATAGTGTGAGCAATTATTTCAGTTCTCTGATAAGTGGTATGATATAGTACTCCAGAAGTAATAATAATTTTTAAATTTACTTCCTCTTTTCCTTGGGGAAAATAGTGATTTTTAGAGGTGTTTCAAAACCCACCTTTGGACAGGAAATTAAGACTGGATAAGAACAAAGGTCCTGCTGGTTAAACTAATTTTGCTTTTTAGCACCTCTTGATGATTAGTGTTATGAGGGATGTTATGGTGAGTGATAAAAGTGGCATATTTATCACATGTTTTTCTAACTGGATGAAAGAAGATGAAGGCTCTAAATGCCTTCATAAGTAAATGACATTGTGTTTATCCAGGTTCCCCTTTAGAAATCCCAGCCTATACGGAAATAGTACATAAGTCCGGCAGAAGATGTTACCTTTGAAGGTTATGGAATGAAATGTGAACAATAAGCCTAAAATTTTTTTCTGTCACAGAGAATTTTAAAATTATGACAAATTGGGTTGCATTGAATAAGAAAAGCTTAGATGGGGATAATATTTATGTTCAGGTCAAAAAACTGCTGAAGTTAAAACATTTTTGAAGACCAAAAAATATTACATCTACCATGACTGGTAGGTATCTGCTGACTGAATTACTAGTGTTCTTTTCAACAGCATGTCATATTCTCCCCTGAATTGATACTCCAGAATATTTTGGCTTTGAAAGGTTACCTGAAAAAGTAAAAATAAAGGCTACTGGAACAGTGAGAAGCTATTGTTCAATTATAGGATGGAGTTAAATATCCCACATAGTAATGTTGAAATACAGCAGGCATAGGCTATCAATTGTATCTTTTCAATATAAAATATGCAGCATAATGTTAAGCATACAATGCAGGTCTGTGTGTTTGTCTGGAAAGACATCTAATGCTACATAATGCAGTACACTCTTCAGTGAAACTGCCAAACAAAGGTGAAAATCAAATAGAATTTTCTTCCAGTTCTCTGTCTGGGTCTTATGGGCTCAAAATTATTGCAATGTTTTAAGTATTTATGGAAATGTATTTAAAAACCATTCAGAGTTGGAAATCAGTGTAACAGAAATTTAAGACTTATTTACTTCACTATAAATACTAATATTACCTTTGCCTGACAAAAAAATTCACTATCTGAGTGATATTTGGGTTTTATCTATAAAAGTCTCATTATCTTTCTTTGTGATATAGGACTACTGTTGCCATCCAAGTAAGTATAAGTGTATTTTTTTTTGAGCTAGAAGATCTAGCTGCTGCTGGGAGAACAGCTTTTAAACAGCATCCAAGGGATAAGGGAAAAATATCCTAATCATTAATATTACACTTTCCACAAAATTTTTATTCAGAAACACAGAGCAGAGAGGAAAAATAAACCTGAAATAAGAAAAAAAATCTCTTTCATCTGACTATATGAAATCTAAAGTGTGATTATCTGTCCATATGCTTTTGTGATATAGATGCAGAAAAGCATGTAGACATATTCTTTATAGAGTATAGAGTATCTTATAGAGTATCATATTCTTATAGAGTATCTGTGCATAATCTGTAAATCTCTACTTGTATACTCGGTGTGTTTCAACGTAAGAAGCCTTGCAAAGAAAATCCATTAAAAAGGACTGCGTAAAAGCAATTTTTGAAAGTGTTCTTCACAGAGGAAGGAAAAATGACAAAAAATCATAGGCCAGGACATGTAAGATTACATTTTACTACTGTTGAAATAAATGCCAATATTGGACCCCACCTCACAAGAGGTTTAAAAAGTCATGTTGCCAGCTAGCACACTGTTTAACTAGAAAATATTTACAAAATATGAATCCTCAATTTTGTAACTCATAGTAATATAAAATGATAGTGATAAAATTAATGAGACTTAACAATACAATGTGTAACTCTCATGCAGAGCACTTAATACAAAGTCTGTAACACCATGTCTTAAACTGTGTGTATACTCTTATTAGATTGCTATATCCTAGCAATCCAATAAAATTAGACATATTTACTGCATATACTGTCACTGATACTGGCTGCCATAAATGTTATATGAGTACTCATCAATGATTAAATGAACATCACAGTGCCTTTACACCCTTTTGTTACTAAATCTGGACTCTAATTCATATTGAAATATTTGCCTATTTCCTAATGAAAGTAGCAGAACTTGATCTGTTGTTAGTTACAGCTTTTGGGATGCTGACAACTTAGAAAAATACTATATTCTTTAGTATTTATGTTCATTGAGTTGCAGCATTTTAAGGGGGGTAAATTCAGAAGCCTAGCTGTGCTGGAATACTGTGTTGCAAGGAAGAAATGACAAACCTTCATGTGATGACAGAGAGGTGACACCAAGCCAACCACCTCCTCATTGCTGTGGACAGCTGGGGTTCATGGGACAAGCTCATGCTAACTGGTTTTCTGTGCCCCAGAGGAACAGACACATGGTGGTGCAGCTGAGGGAGGACGAAAGCCTGGTGCAGGGTTGCAGATCTAGATAGAGTTATTGGAAAGTTGCTGTGGCTGCATCAGAGAATGATGGTCTTGCTGCAAAGGTTTGTGATGCTGTGAATGTAGTGGAAAGCCGGGGGCATTCAGTTGTACCCCATGCAGTGCTATTTTCTATAGTTAATCTTTGTGTGTCTTTTTTGCCATGCAAAAGCCCCAAAAAAATTCAGATGCCATGCTGACTAACATCTTTTCAGTCTTTTGGGAAAAAGATGTGCTTTTAAAGCCTGTGATTTTCTTCTTTCCCTCCTTTTAACTCTTAGTCTTAGTTGGGACCCTTGATTTATGATCCTGTGGGTTTATAAGCAGAGTACAGCACACCTTCACTTCACTTATATTTTGTCTAGGAACAAAATCCAAGGGGAAAAAATAAAAAGAAAGAAAATTCACCTAGATTTCTAGCATCCAAGTATTGAAATGTGCTTGTCCTATTTGGAACCTTTTTTTCCTTTTTTCCCTTTTTTGGTTAAATGCAATTAAAAATGTATTTGCTGTTGTATGCAGCTACCTATCACCATTATTATTCTTGCTCTCTTAAAACTCTTACTCCTTTTTTTCTTTTAACTGTACTCTACCACTTCTTGTAAAGAACATTTTGCAATAGTTATATTATTTAGGGAATGGTGACAACATTGTGTAAATTTGTTATAATAATTGCTGAAAGTAGCCCATCCACCAGTGTTCACAAATAATCCCTGTTGAAGTATCTTTTCTCATCCTTTCCAGTGTTCATTCCCCTGGGAACTCCTATAGCTATAGCTCTCCTGAAGGCAGGAATCCGCTGCCTGTAGTGAAGAGGTGGCAGTTATTTTCTGAGCTGTTGTTCCCATAAGAGGCCAACTCACCAATGCTATGGTTTGTTAGTCACTTAAATATCTAGCTCTTCCAGATCAGACTCAGATAAATACAAAATAGGCACTCCCTGCAAGCTGAGTTCAGCTTTTGAAGAGTAAACAAACATTTCATTAAAATGGTCTCACTAAAGACGGGCAGAGAGATCTGAACTGAGCTGTCACCTTGTATTAGTCACACTCATAAATTCTGCCATGTTACAGTGCTCACTTGCAGTATCCCAGAGAGCTTGGAAGAGGCGATTCCCTCTCTTTGTTTTGGAGTTTTGTCTGGGGGGGGGGGAGGTTATCATCTTTCTTGCAGGGTCCAGTACGTTTGCATCAGAAATGCTGCACCCGCTTTGTGAACATGTACTCAAATCTGATCCTGACAGGAATAATTTCCATTAAGCTACTGCAAATATGTATTTCTCTTAGGAAGACTGATTTTTCTGTATCAGGTCCTCTCAGGTCTGATACACAGGATTTCTGATGTTGATGGTTTTCCGGTTTTTTGGATTAATTTTCCTTCAATAGCAGCAACAGCGAGTTCAGTCCTCACATTCCCATTGACATTCTGACAACTGATATCACTGTGGCACTCCTAGGAGTGGTTATTATTACTTTTAGTAGGGTTTCTTTAATTCAGCTTCACAGCCTAAGGGAGTAGGGAAAAAGATTTAACTCTAAACTCTTGCTTTAGTCCTTTTAGTACAAAAAAAAATTGTTAAGAGGAATATGGAGAGAAGACAGAAATGCAATCGTTGGAAATATATGTAATGGAAACGCAGTTATTAAATGCAATGAGTCATGGAATTGGGCTTGCTAAAAAATTATGAAGCAAAAAATTAGAGGAAAAAGAATAGCAACAGGCTTTGTAATATATATGATAAGAAATTCAAGATTTTATTGGAATACTGGCTGGATGTTTTCTTTCAAAGTACACCATTCTGCTGTATTGAGAGAGTCTAGAGAAATAATTCTGGAAAGTTGTCTTTCCAACAAAAAATCCACTAGAAACAGTTTTTTTATTCAATAAAAATTACTGTGCTTTCCATGCAAATGCTGTATTATTTTTAAAATTAATAAGGAGAAAAAACCCTTGTTAAAAAAAAAAGACATAAAATTAGGGAAGGATTGTGAAGGATCCAATTGAGTTTTGAGTAGCTTATATCTATGAGCACTTGTTAAAGAAGACTGTGTAAACAGTGAAATTATAAGAGCTGTATATTGCATTCTAGTGGTACCACTCCAGACCCAATACCCTTGACTGATCAGGAATTTTCTTTCTATCCTGGACCTTCAGAAAGCAATCAGTTTCTTTCACACAAACTCAAGTCCCAAACAAGGAAATTCTTTGATTCTGCCTTTCATTGCTCATGGTAAAATTAATTTATTCATGAAAACAAAACACAGGAAAAACAAATGGAATGGAAATACTTGAACATAATTTTGAAATATGCTAATCTCCACCTTTTACATAATTAGCTTTGGAGGATTTATGTTCTTCTTTCCCTACAAGGATTTTGTTGAACTGGTGAACCTTTCATGTCATGATACCACAGACTATCAACTTGCTTTGATATTTCATATAGTTTTGGGCACATGGACTATACAATCAGCTGAGAAAGTGAGTACTGCTTGGCAAAAACTCAGAGCACCTTCCTAGCCGACTAGGAAGTAGAATGTTCCTTCCCTTTAGGGCTGAGGGCTGCTTTAAATCCACAGATAAGCCTTTCATGTTTATGAAGTTGGTGGTTTTTTCTACAATAAGCAACTTGAAGAACAAAGCAAATAGTTACCTAAATGGGATATGCAGCATCTCCTTGATGGTCAAATAAGATGGCAAGCAATAACCTCAAATAATAATGGTTGTCAGAAAAAATTATTCCCATAACTGCCAGTCAAGGATTCTGAAAAAAAGAAAATGGGATAGCCAAAATACAATAATTTTGATATTTTGATATTTTGATATTTTGTTCTTTCAGCTGTTCCCGCACAGCTGACATCACCACCCAGAACTACTTTATAATTCTGCAGACTAATGAGGCAACACCCAGCATATGGGAAGAACAGCCAGAAATAACAGGAGCATTTCTCCACAAATCAAGAAATTAACACCCAAGAAAAGGTGGCAGGTGATAGTAGCAGGTAAGTCTACTTTAAGGGGCATAGAGGCATATCTGACCCATTTTCAAGCCTGAATCAAGGAGGTTACTGAGAAGCTGCCAAGCCTAGCTAAACCCAAGGATTATTATTCACTATTAGTATTTCTTGTGGGCACAGATGACATAGCCAGCAGCTGGCTGGGAATCATTAAGACAGATTAGACAGCCCTGGGATAGATGGTAAGGGGCTCTGGAGATCAACCATTTTTTTCATCAATTCTCCAGGTCAAAGGAGAGGTGCTTGAAATGGCCAGATGAGTTTGGCAGGTCAATAAATGGTTAGAACAATGGTACCATAGTTGGGTCACTCAGACCATGGGACCTGCTTTGGCAAGCCGGGCCTACCAGGGCTGATAGGGTCCATCTGACAAAGGGGAAGAGCATCTTTGGTCAGGGATTTGCCAAACTGGTAAAGGGGGCTTTTAACCAGATTTGTTAAAGAACATGGGGCACCTCTGCATCCCAATCCTGCCATTTGAGTGCAAATACCTGTAATGGATATCTGGAAGCATGCCAAGGCATTCCAGACACTCCAACCTGTGAGCTGATTTTATCTGGGGCCTTCACCTGGTTCAGATGCCTATACACAAAAACACATAATATGGGCAACAAGCAAGAGGAACTAGAGACATGCACACCTGCATCACTGTGATATCATTGGCATCCCAATGGGGTGGGGATGGCTTGTGGTGGGGTGGCTTCCATGACCAGAGCGTTGGAATGGAAGGTTTTAGGAGACAAAGGTGGGGCAAAGGTGGGGCATAGCCCCTATATCAATGACCTGCTGGAGTGTGTGGAACTGTGCCAGGGGAAGGATGCAGAGCCAACCAAGAGCTTGTGGGTCAAGATTATGGGAAGGCAGGGATGGGGGACACTATAGGGGGGGAACTGATACAGGCCACCCAGCCATTATCATGGTGCAGATGAAGCCCTCCACAGGCACACAGGAGCACTGGTCCTTAACTACCACGGTACCTGGGACAACATGGGACAACACGGTAAGGGACAACACAGTGAGGCACAGGTAATCCCAGAGGGTTCCTTGAATGCGTCAATGACAGCTTCCTTACACAGTGACAGAGGAGTCAACAAGAAGAGTTGCCATGCTGGTGGAGATTGTAGTGATCCAAGATGGCCTTGTCTGCAGGGACCACAGGACAGTGGTGAGGTCCTCATGGCACCAGGAGGGCATGCAGCAAGCTCCCTGCTCTGGACTCAGGAGAGCACATTTTGGCTTCTTCATGGACCTACCTGGGACAGAGCCCTGGAGGGCAGAGGGTCACAAGAATGCTGCCTGGTATTTGAGGATCACCTCTTCCAAGCTCAGGAGCAATGCATACAAACAAGGAGGAAATTGGGCAAAATCTCACTTGACAGATAATACTTGAAAGTGATGATGATTAAAGTTGGTGGACAAATAAGCAGAGTATGAGGCCTAACTGAGGAAGAGGTCTACAGGGCAAGTAGGTCATAAAGGAAAGAAGACTTTTGACAAATAAGTTACATTTATGGAAGTCACACCTTACAAGCCAGATTGACTCACCGCAAGAAGCAAGTTGGTAAAATTCAGTCTCTAAGTCTCAGAGAAGTACTTGCAACTTTTTGTTTGTTATGCAAAATTAATGGGAGAAAGGGACATGCACCAAAAAGAGAAAAGAATCTTCAGGCTCACTAAAATTGTATTCTCTGTTATATAACAGGTGTCTTCAAAGAGGAGGAGAAAAGCAAAGCACTACTTGAAAACATTTTCTATTTTCATTTCATAAACAATTGACATCTTTTTACCAAATCTGGCACATAAATTAAAGTGTTTAGTCCCTGAAAAGTACATGCGGATAACATGATGCCTTAATTAAGGCATTATGAAATCAACTCTCTAATATTACACGATATAATTACTGGAGCATTAACTCAGATGCCTTATTCAAGGCTGCAGAACAGTTTCAATGGATCCACGTTTCACAAGACGGATCAAGAGCTGTGAAAAATCCACCACTTGGGCAAAAATATTTTGTGCTGGGCTCTAGGTAAAGACCTTAATTGTTATTTTTTAAGTTGGAGAAAAGTCACATACGTTGCAGACAGATACTGTGGCATTGAAAATGGTTTGTGGAATATAATTTAAAAAAAGGACTTCAAAATACTAGAACCATTACACTGCCTAATTAGATCAGCTTTTCGTCATCTGCATTTAGTTCTTTCTAAATGCTTGGGAAACTTGTCCAAATAGATTTTCAATGTGATGAAGACGTTAAATTATTGCACTGGAATTCAAGAACGATGAGGCAGAAGTTTGTCTCTGTTTGAAAGCCAAGTGTCTGCTAGGGACTGCAGGAGCCTCCTTTGGAAGGGAGAATGCAAACCTCCTCCTTCCGAATTATTACAATTTTGAAATTAAGGGTCTCTCAGTCAAAGATACGGGAATAGGGACAACAGTTCTTTGCTAGTGCGTATAACAAAACAAACAAACAACAGCTCCGGCACTAACACCAAGCAAGCCCACACCCGAGCCAGGCCGTTCGGCCTCCCCTGGGCGCAGTTCCGGCACGGCCGGCAGGGGCGCTGCCGCTCCCAGCGGGCGCGGTGCCTCCCCCGCGCCGCCAGGGGGCGCTGTGGCGCGAGCTCGGGGAGCACGCGGCAATAGCGGCTCGGCCCCGACGGGCAGGGGTGGAGGACAGGCTTTGCCTCACAGAGCTCCGGGCCGGCCGGTCCCGGTGCGCCTCCAGGACTCTCAGAAGCAACAAGCTGGAACGGCAGACATGAGCAGAAATGCCAGGGTGGTGTATGAGACTTACCAAAAACTCCGCGGCGATAGCTGGGACTGCGGGTGTCCGGGCGGGCAGGGGTGCGGGCCCGGCAGCAGAAGGAAGGAAGGCAGCTCCCGACGGGGTTATATAGCTGTGGGAGCGCAATTCCTTTCCCAAGTAGCAGCTCCACCGTGTTCCTCCGAAAGCTGAGAGCAAATGAGAGTCCCCATCTCCCCAGCCCTTGAAATTTTTTCCTGCCTCTCTTGTCGTGGTATCTCTGTCTCCCCGCCCCCAGAGAAACTCCCAAAAACGGGAGTTCTCCCTCCCAGCTGTCTCGAGCACCCAGCCCTCAGTGCTTCTTAGCAACTCAATGAGAAAAAATTCCACCAGTAACAAGGAAAGAAAAGAGACAAAAACCCCAAGCCTCAACAAAGTTTTTCTTTGGCTCACAGGCCCCCTTGGCTAATCATGCGTGTGCCGCTTGGGTCAGTATTTTTAAGCACATAAGTACTCCTGCATTTTCTGTGAGGAAGAAATGTAGTTAATTCAAGCTCCTGGTTTATATTTCTGGACTATAAGGGTTTTTTTTGTTTTTTTTTTTTTTTTTGGTTTTTTTTTTTTTGCTTATAATCCCTCATCTAGTGTTCGTAGGTTTCTTCGTTGTTTGACGTCTATCTCATTCTCCTCTGTTATTTTACATTTGCCTCTCAAAAAAAAAAAAAAAAAGGGT
This sequence comes from Zonotrichia leucophrys gambelii, assembly GCF_028769735.1. Classification (NCBI taxonomy): domain Eukaryota; kingdom Metazoa; phylum Chordata; class Aves; order Passeriformes; family Passerellidae; genus Zonotrichia; species Zonotrichia leucophrys. The sequence goes on along the minus strand of NC_088200.1, from coordinate 22,615,808 downwards.
ATTTTGATTAGTGGAAATCCGTGGTTTAGTGGTTTTCGTTAATTTTGCGGTGCTGGATTGTGTAAACCGGTCTTACTTTCGTTTGTTGTGCCTTTGGCATAGCTTTCTTCTCCTCAGTAGTGCTCCTCAGACAGGCACGCTAGCAATCCGACAGTGCCACGCTCCTTCTGTGAGGGAGCAGGATGTGCCCAGAAGCTCACCATGCACCAAATCTGCTTCAGAAGGCAAAAAGGTCATTATTGTATTGATTTTTAGAGAGTGAAATGCATGAAACTGGGTCCCCAGAATTATTTGTTTGTACCAGTAACTGCTATAATTTTAAAATTAACTTAATTTGAAGATTTCTGTCTCAGTCAGGAATTGTACTTTTAACTAAGAAAGTTGGCTGCCTGCTCTTAGACAGGGAAGACCTCCATACAGTTTTTAATATGACTCTATGTCCTAAAGTCAGTGTGAATTAGCATAGGTCTCCTTAATTAAAAACAGGGATCAATGGAATACTTTTGCTGGAGATAGCAGATGTGAAGTGTAGCAAAGAGTGATCAAGCCACGTCCTAAGGGAGGCTGGTTTTGGAGATTTTATTTACTAAACTCTTGCAAATATTAACTTAGCCAGGTGATAACTTCCGCTTTGGAAAGATTCATAACTTCACTAACTAAGATGAATTTTTATGAAGATGGGAATTGTTAACGCTTGGGAATCAAGAGCTCAATCCAAAAAATTCTGACTTTTCCTAACTCTGAGGTTTCTCTGTATCTGAAAGAAAAAAAAATTGGCCCCTTTATAAAATTTATTCTAGGACAACTGAAGAAAATAAAATCACCAAACATTTGTCTAATAAGAGACCAGATAGTAAATTTGGGGCTGTATTCACTCATTTTTGTCAGAATTAAAGTGCCTTGCTACTCACAGTCTCAGTACAGGCGCAAACTTGAGAAAAAGTAATTTGATGGTTTTCAGCTATAAATTTCTCTCCCAAGCAAGATTTATCTTTTCTCCTGATAAATTTGTGAATTAGTTAAAAATTGTCATATCTTTCCTACACCTGTGAATACTGCAGCCATTTAAGAGAGATGCTTCAAGCTAACCTGAAAGGCAGTGGCAAAGAAAAGGTAGTAATTCAAAATTTTGTGGTTTTCAGATCCTTCCTAATTCAGTAGATTACGAGATTATGGCACCTTCCAGATATCTTCATCTGTTTTGGCATCAGGAATGATACTGTAAAATTTTTCACATCTGATCTAAATTAAACCAATGCCATACAGCTTTAAAGATGCCCTCACAATGAACAATGAACTTTTAAAGATTATTTAAGGTGCTTACCCATTTTTGGTATTTGCTTTTTTTCACTTTTTTTTTTTTTCCTTCTCGCTGACATCCCAGCCTAAAGCAAATATTCTTTAGCTAAATCTGGGACAAAATGGGGGCAATAATCTCATCTGTTTGAGAGGATAACAATAGCCTCTTCACCAAAAAATAATTCCCCCTAAAGACTACAAAACACCAAGGTTGAAATAAATTCTGGTACCCTATTCCCACAAAGCTACCTTATTTTTTTAGAAGGAAAGGAATTTTTGTCTTATTTTTATTGACACCTCTAACTTTATTAGCAAGACCAAAATTTTAAATTTCTCTTTTATATTGCACTTCATTTCCCAACATTTTTTATGCAGATTAGCATATGGGAAGCTCTAGCTTTCTACACTACCCTTCTGAAGTCACATATAAATAATCTGACCCATCTCTAATGTGTAGTTGGCAACATCACTCTGCATAACTTCGTCTTATGTATTTTTCCATAATGCCAGTGTCATATGCACTATCTGAAAAAATATGAAGCATGATTTAGGGTGTCCTCTTTGACTAGACTGTATTTTCTCTTTCTTCTTTGGTTCAGCAGCTAAATGGAAAAAAGCTGTTTGGGTTTATTGCTTCCTAGTGATTTCCCCCCCCCCCCCCCCCCGAATATAACTGAAAAATCCTTAAAATGAAACAAAAACCTGGGAAGTTTTTAATTCAGCTGTTTAATTTCTAGTATGTGGGAGGGACATCAAGCTGGTGCAGAGCTGCATTTAGTAGTTATGCCATCCTAAGCAAGAACCTTCAGTTGCTGTTCCACCAGCTTGCTTGTGTGCCACCACAGTGCACCAGAGAACCAATATGGCTGGAAAATAACCATTTAAACTATCGCTCCACATCATTCTGTTCTCCTGAGAACTGAGGGGATTCAGAGTTTTCTGGCTTTCCAAAGGGTATTTTAACCTATGAAGTTCTTCTGTCTGTGCTGATTTTAATCCCAGCAGGGCAATTAAACTTCGAACAAGCCATCCTCTCCCCCAGTCTCTTTCTGTAAGTAAGGGACAGTAAATGCAAAATTATGAGTTGCAATAAAAATTTACTAAAACCACAATAACAGCAGCAGTTTTAATAACAAGACTACAAAAAAGAGAAGGTGATTTACCCACACAAGGGTATTCACCACTGTGAATAAAGGAGAACATAAAAAGCTTCCCAAAGGTGGTGCTTGCACACTAGCTATTTGGGAAACAAAGGTAATGTGGTGAGGAGATCTCCCACAGCTTAACATTCCCCCTCTGGTCCCCAGCCCAAAAACAATGGAAAACAAGGACAAACAAACCCTGGAAGTTAGTTCATCGTGAGGGGGATGGTGCAGCCACTGGCTGAGCTCAGCTCTCTGTAGTTGCTTGCGCTGCCACCTGCAAATCTCTGTAACATCATGTGATGTGTGTGTGTCTGTGTGTGTGTGTGTGTGTGTGTGAGTGTGTGTGAGTGTGTGAGTGTGAAACACCTCTGCCAGGGTGCTTACCCTGGTGCCTCAGAGCTGTCCCTTTCACCACCGTCCTCCTCCAGGGGAGAGATGGGACAGTGGGGAGATGGTGGACAGCAGAAGCACCAAGTAGAAGGAACCAAGTTCAGCGGGTTTTTAAGACAATTGTCCACTCTGCTCCAGCAAGCCTGGTAAGAAGAACTATTTTCTGGTGCCCAGGTTGTCCTGCTGAACGCAGTGAAGTTGATGGTATGGAATGAACACTGTGGTCACACCCACACAGCGCTAAAAACCTCCACCCCATCTCTGCAACCAGGCCACCACCACGTTCAGTTTCTTCTGGTAGAAAACATACTGGAATTGTGTGCCATAAAGTGGATCTGGAACAACTAAGAGAGTCTAAAAATACATGTGAGCGACCATTATATGTTAAATCTGCATTGGCCAAGTTTTCTGAGGCACCTGGCAAAGCAAGAGAGAAAGCAACTTGTAAGTTTCCTTACTGGAAAAAAAAAAGAAATTTTGTATTATTAATTATTCTTGTGTGTGTTAAGAGCAGTTTGTGATATTATATGCCCAACCCAGAACTTTGATTACGATGGATTAAGGTTCTGTGAATAAATAATCTTCACTGCTTTCACATCACCTTGATTTAGGTGATAAAGCTTGAGCTTTTATCCTTTGCAGTATAAGGATTCTTTGAACTTCCATTGCATTTACCAGCATAGCAAAGACTGAAACTGAAATTTTACTGAAAAAATCACATAAATATGATAAATAAATAGTTTGTGTGGTGTTTTAACAAAAACATACCCCAAATAATTTTTCTAGATCTTTTAATTCAGGCAGTTCAGATGCTGAAAATATCCTTTCAAGAAGATACATAAAAACTGACAATTCAAAAAAAACCCTCTGAATTTGTTCAAAATGCAGTCTTGAGATCCATTGTCAATCAGTTTTGGCTTTTTTTTTTTTAAGAATGACAAGTCAGGTGATAAAGGAACAAGACTTTATGACTTTATTTCAAATAAAAATGGATGAATGAATGTATATTACACACACCATAAGTCACAAAAACTGTTGTGTTCCAGTCAGATTTTGCCATCATGTCCACATGAATGTCAAGCCATTTAATCACTTTGACTTTTAGCGCTTTTACAAAAAGCAATTTTTTGTTCCATTACAAGACTCATTTCTCATTTCTGTTTCAAGGGGTGAACTGTGGAGAGCACTTAATTGGAGAGTACGAAACCGAAAAGGATTTGGGTGTACAGCTTGCAGCTCCTGGCTCTCGGACCCACTGAGTGTTGATTATTGCGCAAGGAGCATGGCAGCCTCTCCTTGCAGCGCAACCTTAGGAGGAGCTTGGCCTGGTGATAGGACAGGGAGACAGTAGAGATGCTATTGTATAAAAATTTGAGACTGGCCACTGATAAATAGCAGCAAACCATGTTTGCTCTAAGGTCACAAAGTAAAACGGGAAATGGAACAAAACTTACTATACTTCCAATACAAGGAGAAACATGAAGCAAACATTTAAGCCAGGATGCTTACAATTTACCCATTATTGTTTGCCACATTTTATAATATAAATTAAATGGTGTCGACTAATTAGGTAAATGAACAAAATATTTTATCTCACTGAATCAAGAATCAAAGCTTTTATGGTTTTTTGGGTTTTTTTTTCTATTTGAAGCACATAATATACATTCCATTTTAAAACAGAGCTTTTTACATACAGGAAAATACCTCATATCTTTTTGGGAACTTCAGTATTTTCATTTAAATGTTGGTTTGAAAAACTAAGTGTTGTACTGTTAAACCCAGGAAAATGAAGATGATCTTCACTGAACAGGGTTTTCCACTGGGGACTCCACCGGCATTCAGTTGTCTCATTTAATTATCACTTTCCTGATTCAACCATTATTCATGAGCTTCCTTGTGTTCTTAAAAAGCTCTGAGCTGTGCTTGCCAATGTTATGGCACATTATGAAGCACAGTTATGCAGCAAGAGGGAGGGGGTGATAATGCATTGGTCTATACTGCTGACATATTTTCTGTTTGATCTCCTCAGCTGCCAGTGGAATGCAGAGCTCTTTATTCAAAATCTACTGCTGCTGCTTAAGAATTGTGCTGGTAGTACTATCCTTTGCATTGCTTCAGTAAAATAGAGCAATACTGAAACTGTATGAATTGTTTGCGTGGAGCTTATATTAGTTTTTATTTGACTGCATTTGCCTTTTTAATAGTGGTAAAATAAAAGCCTGGAGAGAAAAGTTCCTAAGAGATGACGGGAAAATACTCCTGGGTATGTTGGAGGTGAATTTTAATTGCCATCAGTTCTACCCATATTGAAGCAGGAGTATGTGTCATTTCAGATCTTCGTGCCTTCTCTGCCTAGTTTTAATGTTTAGATTTTTAGCTGAATTTACTAGTTTAGGATTTACTAATGCTGCCAATTTACTAGTTTAGGATTTTTGCTGAAAATCCGTAGTCCAAGGTAGTTAGACTAAAGATAAAGACTGAAAGTCTAAATTAAAAACAGCTGTTCTTCCAAATATGCCTCAAATCATGCTACAGCTTATTTAAATCTTGAGGAAATCAGTCATTAATGAAGTTCACAGCTAGTTTGCTAGTGTTATCTGTCCTTGGCTTCACCCTAGGATATTATGTCAAACCCCATAACTTTTTAATAAAGATGAATTTTTAATTTTTTGATTATGCCTAAATAATGAATTGGCACATATGTAAATTTCAGAATACAGTTAAGGTGGAATATTTATTTACTGAGACTACAGGAGCACTACTATCACTTCTTATTTTCAGATATGGAAAGCAAAATCTGCAAAAAAATCTCAGCATGTTTCTTAGCAGTCTTGCATCAAGTATATATGAGAATAAAAGCTGATTCTCCTAAACTCATGCTAGGGTGAAAGGAAATACCTACACATTTTACACAGCTTGGCTGAAACATTTATTATTCCAAATTCCTCTCTGAAGAATGCAGATCTTTAAATAAAGCTATGAGGCAGTTTGAAACAAGACGCAGTTCCAATAAATTCAGCACAGTTGCTTCTGCTTCAGTCTCAAACAAGTTTCAATTTGGTAGCAAATTATACTATAACTGAATATTTACAAAGTTCTGAAGTCTTCTCTTAGTCATATCTTCCCATAATTTCAGTAGGGACAGTAATATTACATGAGTGGGAAGTTGCTTGAATGAACATTAATTTCATATCCAAAGACATTGACACTGGTATGTACCGCAAATGAATAAAACAGGCCATCATCTCTTCAGAGCTGTATCCTTGTAACCAAGAACAGAACTTGGCTTCGCAGGCTTGGCTGGGGCTACGCTTGCTATGAGTAGTCTGTGAATCGGAAGAGCTGCTGCAACCAGGATGTGCCAACGGAGCCAGAGCTGGAGCTGGAGCTGCTGCACCACCTCTGTTCCAAAGACTTCTGGACTTATGGATAAAGCCACTTGGTCAAAACCTGTATTTCTCCCAGTGGGAGCTTCAGGACTAACTTCCATGCTACAGACCATTTCCAGCTCTATAACCTGTTTTATAGAGCAAGATACTCAGCAAGTCACACTAAGAAGGAAAGACAGCAATGAAAAGGGTAAGTTTTAAAGATAAAACTCCAGTAAATTCACATGGCATGAGTTGAGTTTGGAGATAATATCTTAGATTTCTAATAGTATAACAAAAAACTGTTGCTAATGTTGCTTTAGAAAAGGACAAAGTAAATTATTCACTGCTGACAAATTTCAAATTAGTCTTGCTTTGTCTAAAAATTATGCCTTAATTCAAACAGGTCCCTGTGGAAACCATATGGATTTCATTCTAAGTGTAATAATCCTTTCTTTCAGTATACTTCATAAATATGTTTTTCTGCAGATTTTTTCATCACATCTGCTGAATGCTGATTCCATTCTTTTGCTCTTAATTTTTGAGGAGAAAAATGTTCATGTCTATCTCGTTTTATTTTTGTTGTCAACTAGTCAATTGTGGCACTCAGTGATTTTTTTTTATTAATGTTCTTATTTTGATAAATAGCTTTTGTTAATGTTTAATGTGGCTTTAGGATCTGTATTATATTTAAAAGCTGATATTTAGGATCAGATTTTCTTCTTTTAAAAAAAAAATTAACATAAAGTACAGCAAATCCAAAATTACTTGGTATAACAGTTTTTGTTTCCAGTATTCATTCCTTTTGTATTTTTTTGGTTTTTTGTTTTTTTTTTTTAATGCAGGATATGCAGTTCAATATAACCAGTGCTTGGCGTTGCCTAAATTCAGGTTTGATAGGTAAAAGACATCTTAGCAAGTACACCAAACCGCTACATCTTCTCTGACTTTGATTTGATCACACTTACAAGGCAATACAAAGTATGAATGTTGCAGAAAGTTGCAGAAAAATTACACAAGCAACAGTTTCATAAGCTGCAAGTACCAAGGAAAAGACAGGTTTTATTTCCAAATTGCACACAATATTCTTTCCTCTAGGTGTTGTACTTTCTTTCACTTATGTCTTTTGCAGCTTTTTTTCCTCAGACACTACATTTTAATCATTAATTCTCAGTTTCACCAATTAATATTTGTTTCTCTGGGATCTTTATTTAAAATGCCATTAGAAGAAAATCTGGGATGACAACTCTGTAAATCCTTAAATCTTACTAAGGTAAAAAAAATTATACTTTTCTCCAATATTCTTAATTCACAGTTTTTCCTCTGCCAAGTATCAGTACAAGTTTACTATACATGTCACTTACATGAGTGTTTAGCTTCGCCAGTGCTTATATGGCTTGACCATATCACATATAGTTTTCATTTAATCCTGTTACTTCTTTTCATCCTCCCTTTCCCTTTCCCTTTCCCTTTCCCTTTCCCTTTCCCTTTCCCTTTCCCTTTCCCTTTCCCTTTCCCTTTCCCTTTCCCTAATTTCCCTTCCCAGAACTTCCCTTCCCTTTCCTATCATTCTGTCTTTTCCTTTCATTCCAGTCAAAGAACCACTGCTATATGCAGATGTTTCTCAGTGACATCACAATCAGACTCTGCAAACAGAGCATACCAACTCAAAATTTTATTTCTATAGCATGTATAAAGAAAATTATGCTTCCTAAAATGCACAATTTCACAGTATTTACTATGTGTTTAGAAAACGGTGTTTTTCAGATCTTATAGAGTGAGATAGCTGGTGGAACTGTTTAACGAAAACAATGTACTTTACAGCGTAAAGAAATGGAGAAGTGAAAGGGGGGAAGTGCTGTTAATATACTATAGCTACAGGCATAGAAAAATTGAAAATTCAGAAAATGCAGTTTTCACAAGAAGCAATTTTTTATGGTCCTCATTGATAAATGAATTTCTAGCTCATGACCAGTCCATAGTCCTCATCTTCCATTTGTGTATGTTTATCATTTAAAGTCCTCCTGAGTAAAAGAACACATGCATCATTCCACAGGTTTAAGCAGTCTCCTCAGTATCTGGGATCACCTAAAAATATAAGGAAAGAGCCATTGACTGAAATTAAAAATTCAACATAAAACCAGTGGAACGTCCCTCTGTTTGTGGTACCTGTGCCACTTAGCAAATACAACAGCTGGCTAAGTTGATGTTCCCTACTCATCAGTGATTTGGCATAGAAACTGTTCCAAATGTTATACTGACATATAATCCAGCTGGCCAGGGGGATGTGCACAGAGCAGTGATTTGATTTGTTTCTTTGTTTGGTGTTTGATTCTCTGTATTTGGAAAAGTGGCTGCTTCTTTAAAGATGTCTATTTCAATAGCATAGGTCATTAACACCAAGGAAGCAATGAAAATGGGCTTTTAATTTTTGAATTTTGGTGTGTATTTTTCTTTGGTTGTTTTTGGTTTTGTTGTGGATTTTTTTCATTTGTTTGTTTGCTTTTTTGTTTTGAATGAAGGAAAAGAAACATAAACCTACTATGACTTGGAGAGCTTGCAAGGAACAACCTGACATGACTGTAATTTGTATAGTTTTCTACAGCCATCATTTGAATATTGTTCTCATCATTCTTTTGACACTTTCTGTAATTTTGAAGAGGTTTAGAAGTGCTTGACATTAATTTCTTTTATTTCTTTTTAGTGGACTCTTGTTTTAGTATCTTCGCAATCTAAAAGAAACATTGAATATGACAGTCTAAAAATGTCTGTAATGTATAACAATTACATAACTGATGCTGACAATACACTACTAAAGTTTTCTAATATCACTCTTTTTTCCCCTAAAGATAGAGCTTTATTAAATTATTTTTATATATACAGTCATACATGCATAGTACTTGTACATTCTATTGAGCCCTTAGAAGTATAGGAGTTATCATAGTTTATCATACAATGATCTAAGACAATACTTATTCTCCAAAAATTGCAAACACTCTACTTTTTATTTGCAAATAAATAAAAATTTCAACAGCTTATAGACTTCTCCAAGAGCTGAAAGAAAAAGCTTTAAGATCTTTTCCCAAATTTAGCACTTATCAGCCTTCAAAAAAATCACTACTTCTGTGGAGTCCAAGCATTTTCAGTCTGGTCAGACTACTGTAATTGCACAGAGTAGAAAGAACTTTTGTAACATATGCAAGTTCTTCTAAAACTCAAAAAACTTACAAGAAGAATTATGTAACCTCCTACCCCCTCAGTATTCCCTCTCTCTGGTCTTATCTTAGTAAGGTGTGCAGTGTCCTGGGCAGAGTTACAAAAAACATCTTATATACAAAACATGATATAGTGAAGTACCAAGTAAGGCACCAAAGTATCATACAGTGGTTTTAAGGATATTTCTTAATTTTTAATTGAATTTTTTATTTTTTTAATTTATTTTTTAATTTCTTAATTTTTTATTTCTTAATTTCATTTGTTTTTAATTTCTGTTCCTGTCTCTGTTAGTACTTATCTTCCTCATTATTGTCTATTGTTGTTCTTGTAAATAAGTGATTTTAATATTTATAATAGATAGCAGTATGAGTCTCTATCCCACATAAGGTAAATTGCTTACTTTGTGTATCTAAAATGGCTGCATTTATGAATTGGTAAACATTTGGAAAGATAACAGGAGAATAAACATTACATTAATTTCAATTTATTGTGGTTAAGAAGGCAATTATTTTTGTACTTTTCTGTTTCCCTATGTAATTCTAATCTCTACTTAAAATCCCTAATTTGTAAATATAGGAGTTTAAACCTATCCTTTATTTCTTATTTATTCTGTATTGAAAATTGTGTCCCTGCTGTTGTTACATGAACATTTTCCGTATGTTTCTATATTCTTTCTGTTAATTGAACTTACTGTCATGCTTCCATATTGCTTAATAACCTGATACCTCTTTGTACAGTCATTCCTTGTCTACCTGAAAAAAAAGCTAATGTGACACAACAGATATCTCCCTGCAATGCAGTGGCATCCTATGGGCCTGGGGCACCCAGGATCTTCTTGTCACTGGCATTAACAGCAAAGAGAGAGGTTTTGCTGGTTTTTCATTGTGTCCTATTAGCAGCAGCAGTCTTGAAGTTGTTCATTTCATCTGAGAAACTTGCAATAACTGTAGGTGTTTGGAGATTTACTCTTCATTTACACACATGCGCCACTACAGGTAGTGTTCCCTCAGAAATGCCTCATTTATTTCATGTGAATGTTTTCTTTCTAGAAAGCATGCATCTCAAGACCAGCCACGTTTTACACAGAAAAGTTCTGAGAAAGGGGGAAGTGGTATAATGAATTGGCAGAAATTATTAGAATAAACTATGCAATTATAGTTTTATAGTGTATAATATACCTTTAATTACATGTTTAATGTGTATTATATATATTCTTTTTCCGTGTAGCTCTAGCCCATTTAATTGTTATTTGTCAGGTGCCTCTGCTCTATTGGATACATTTTGCATGGCAGGTATTATGCAAAACATTGCATAGCAGCCACCTCACAATAGCATGAAGTGCAGAACAGGCTGCTAAACATGCCCATGCAGCAGAATAAACTTCTTGCACAGAGTAAGCTTTCTGCTATCACAGCTTGACTGCTGCCAGTACCCAAAATACTTCATTTAAAACTGGCTTGCATCTTTATGCTACACTGTGTCCTAGTGGGCATTTATATTTTCCTGTTCCGGGGATTTAAACTGAAGATACCCGTGGAGAACATTTGCAGTTTGTCAGGTGCAAGTGGCCATCCTGGAGAACTGAGATTTAAAGGAATATTAGCTTCTTGGTCTTGCTTAGTTTTGTCCAACCTGTGCATTTATCAGCCCGTAAGCCAGCTATGGCTGGAGGTCCCAACATCTTTAATAGTTGGAACATCTTTAAAAGTTGAATCATTTAAGTATTTTCTACTTTCATGCTGTAGTGACACAGAGTAACAATACCATGGGGTAGTGTATGTGCCAAGAACTAAATTTATACCAGCATTTATTAGTTCCAAATACATCTTATGAGAACTCATTTGTGTGCATCTGTTCACGAGTGTGAGTGGTTCAGAGTTTTTTATATCACAGTATCTAGAAGTTTTCTTTTGGTCTTAGTCATATCTTATCACAATAGACATCACAAAAATAAATTTGGAAATAAGACATTAAATGTTTATTAGCTAATCTATGTCTCTCATACAAATATTTATATACTCGATGTATTTTACCATAAGTGTATAAAACAAAAGGAACAATCAAAACAATGCCACTTTCTGTACCAGATCAGCCAACACAAGAAGACTTTCTTAATATCAGAACTGTAGCTAAATAAGCATTCTGACACAGATTCTAATTCAAAAAAAAGCACATAACCACATGTTTAATCCTGAGCATTTGCATTACTACTTTCTCAGATCAAGACTTGTTAAATCTGCCTGCCTTATATAAGGGATAGAGCAGGGGCCATTTTTTTTCCCTCTTGGGATTGGCCTATGAACTGGATGGAAAAATTAACTGCATAAATTAAAGTGGTGCTAATAGCTTTATAAGAGAAACAGCTCTTTTAAATGAAAGGGGAGCATCGACAAGTAATTTCTGCTTTTGGAGATTATTTTTGTTATCTGAGTAACTATCTTGTTTGCTTTGCACTGGCCTGTAAATGTATCATGCCAAAAATAGGAATCAGCAATCTGTAAGCTCTTTTTCTATTCAAAAATATATGTTAAGATTTTAAAAAATCTGCTTTTTAATATGTGTATTTTCAAAAACCTGATTCTTTTCTCATCTGTTTCATAAACTAGGCCAACAATAGACACGTTGAATACTCCTGGCCTGATTGTTTATATTTAAGCGTATTTTTAAGGAAGGAAGAAAGTGGCAGAAGGAAGGAAGTGGCGGAAGGAAGTGGCGGGAGGAAGGAGGGTAGGAGGGTAGGAGGGTAGGAGGGTAGGAGGGTAGGAGGGTAGGAGGGAAGGAAGGAAGTGGCGAAGGAAGGAAGGAAGTGGCGGAAGGAAGGAAGGAAGTGGCGGGAAGGGAGAAAGTGGCGGAAGGAAGTGCGGAGGAGGAAGGAAGTGGCGGAAGGAAGGAGGAAGGAAGAAGTGGCGGAAGGAAGGAAGGAGGAAGGAAGGAAGGGGGAAGGAAGAAGGAAGGAAGGAAGGAAGGAAGGAAGGAAGGAAGGAAGGAAGGAAGGAAGGAAGGAAGGAAGGAAGGAAGGAAGGAAGGAAGGAAAGGAAGGAAGGAAGGAAGGAAGGAAGGAAGGAAGGAAGGAAGGAAGGAAGGAAGGAAGGAAGGAAGGAAGGGAAGGAAGGAAGGAGGAAGGAAGGAAGGAAGGAAGGAAGGAGGAAGGAAGGAAGGAAGTGGCGGAAGGAAGGAAGGAAGTGGCGAAGGAAGTAAGGAAGTGGCGGAAGGAAGTGGCGGAAGGAAGTGGCGAAGGAAGGAAGGCGAAGGAAGGAAGTGCGGAAGAAGGAAGTGGCGGAAGGAAGTGGCGGAAGGAAGTGGCGGAAGGAAGCAAGGAAGGCAGGAAGGAAGGAAGGAAGGAAGGAAGTGGCGGAAGGAAGTGGCGGAAGAAGGAAGTGGCGGAAGGAAGTGGCGAAGGAAGTGGCGGAAGGAAGGAAGGAAGGAAGTGGCGGAAGGAAGGAAGAGTGGCGGAAGGAAGGAGAAGTGGCGGAAGGAAGGAAGGAAGGAAGTGGCGGAAGGAAGGAAGTGGCGGAAGGAAGTGGTGAAGGAAGGAAGGAAGGAAGTGGCGGAAGGAAGTGGCGGAAGGAAGGAAGGAAGGAAGGAAGGAAGGAAGGAAGTGGCGGAAGGAAGGAAGGAAGGAAGGAAGGAAGGAAGTGGCGGAAGGAAGGAAGGAAGGAAGTGGCGGAAGGAAGTGGCGAAGGAAGTGGCGGAAGGAAGTGGCGGAAGGAAGGAAGGAAGGAAGGAAGGAAGGAAGAAGAAGGAAGGAAGGAAGGAAGGAAGGAAGGAAGGAAGGAAGGAAGGAAGGAAGGAAGGAAGGAAGGAAGGAAGGAAGGAAAGGAAGGAAGGAAGGAAGGAAGGAAGGAAGGAAGGAAGGAAGGAAGTGGCGGAAGGAAGGAAGGAAGGAAGGAAGGAAGGAAGGAAGTGGCGGAAGGAAGGAAGGAAGTGGCGGAAGGAAGGAAGTGGCGGAAGGAAGGAAGGAAGTGGCGGAAGGAAGGAAGTGGCGGAAGGAAGGAAGTGGCGGAAGGAAGGAAGGAAGGAAGTGGCGGAAGGAAGGAAGGAAGGAAGTGGCGGAAGGAAGGAAGGAAGTGGCGGAAGGAAGGAAGGAAGTGGCGGAAGGAAGTGGCGGAAGGAAGTGGCGGAAGGAAGTGGCGGAAGGAAGTGGCGGAAGGAAGTGGCGGAAGGAAGTGGCGGAAGGAAGTGGCGGAAGGAAGGAAGGAAGGAAGGAAGGAAGGAAGGAAGGAAGGAAGGAAGGAAGGAAGGAAGGAAGGAAGGAAGGAAGGAAGGAAGGAAGGAAGGAAGGAAGGAAGGAAGGAAGGAAGGAAGGAAGGAAGGAAGGAAGGAAGGAAGGAAGTCACTTTGAAGAGAAGCCCTTAAGCATCCTTGACTTCAGCCGTTGCTCTGAGCTACAACTAAGGCTATGGTCTCTAGCAGTAAACTCATTATGCACACAAGGTAAGTCTAGAACAGTACACCAGATATGAATGCCCCAAAAGTGAAAGCAGGGCAACAAATTGAAACCCAAATATTTCTCAGTTGAGTGAAAATCAGAAATAAATACTTACTTTTCCGTTCAAAACCAGGGAATACAGCCGTTTTAAAATTGCTTAGTCCAAATTAGCCTTTTACCACCAGCCTTGTTCTGCAGGTACTAGCTTATTGTGACATAACAATAAACAACTGAATGATCAAGAGAATGTTATGGATTACTCAGTCAATATGCTTCATGGTTCTTATAAAGTCCAGAAAGTTAGGCCCTCTAAATTTTTCTGTTTCATTTTCTTGTTATCCATTATATCCAAGGTTCCAGTTTCAGTGAAACTCTCTTTTCAAATGAATATACAATATTTGTTTGCCTTTATTTTACGTCTTTTAGAAGACAATTAATAACAAGCAAATGCTTTTATATGCTACCCATAGCAAAGGATCAGTTTTTAAAAACTGTGTAAACAGATCTGATATACTAAATACTATGATTTTCTGAACAGATATTAGCTCAGAAATAAGATCAATTGTTCATACAGTGAAAAAGAATTTAGAATAAAGGTTTTGAACTTCTTTGATTTTATAATGTAAAACTGTAGTGCCTAAATAAGAATAGGAATACTGAGATTCCACTAGAAAATTAATTCATTTATTGATTAATAAAAATAACTGTATTCTGGGTTTGCAATTTTCCAGTAAAAGAGTATTACAAATTTGAAAAATCAAACTGTTTCCATGAAGCTGAAAGAATAGTTAGCTGGAGGGTCAGTATTCATTTAAAGGGAAAAATTTTTGCTTGTAATACATGCTCACATTTAAACCTTAAACTACTTAATGACAGCAATATACATTTGAAGATACTCAGAGTCTCATTCCCAGGCTATAGTGTCTAAGTGCCTCAGAGGCTGCCAGGAGGATTTGAAGCACTGATCTGAAGGCAGGTCTTCTGCGTCATGCTTCTTTCCTACAGTACTTTCTTTTGCTCACATATTCCTTCCAGCTCTTATCTTTCTATCTCCTTCATTGGAGCCCGTTCTTGGTCTTGGATTGCCTCAAAACAACTTAGGAACCCTTGGACCTTCCAAGGATGGAGAACGTGGATACAAGTCCTGGGAGGTCACTGCCTCTTGGCAGGCTTTTTGCTGCAGGAAGACAGCCTTTCACTGCTGCCTCTTCTCTCATCAATGTTTGAATATGCTGTAGTTTCTCCAGAGAAAACTTCAGGTTACTTGGGTATAGGTACTACTGTCAAATTTACCACCTTCCTTAGTTAGGTTTTAGAATCCAAAATATAATTTCAAAGTTTGGTGTTCTAGGTTTAATGCAGCAATTATATCCTTAACAGACAGTTTTTTCAGGTGCTGAACAGTTTGTCAGGGGGTGAGGTGGTGATGGTATCTAGTGTCTCAGCTAGTCTCTGTTTCTGTTCCATGTTCAATTGGGATACTTTATTACATGATCAGTGATTGACACTGCATGTAAAGCAGAGGAAGACACAATTTCTGCCATTAAGGCACAGAAGAAGAGACAGAATGAAATAGATGTCATGAAGTATTTACATGAGTTGAGCTTCTTTATTTGTGGCTAGGGATTGCTTTTCATTTCACAAGACAGAGGAAAAAGTCAAACATAGTTTTTCACCTAATTTTTTCCTCTTTCTGGTTGTCCTGTCTTGCATAATACTTAGTTTCTAAAATTAAATTGTCATAAATAAAGATTTTTCAATTACTAAATGTTGTTCCTTATTGTGTCAGGATTTTCTAGGGCTGCTTTTAAAATAACTTTATTCGCTTGGAAGAAAATGCAGGGTTTTGAATTTAATAATATTTTGTGGAAATGGTTTAAAATTGCATAATGGTTATAAGTCTTTATAGGAGACAAAGACAATATAGTACATGTGCAGATTGCAGGCAGCATAATGAGATAGGAAGAATTTCAGAAAATTAATCTAAAGTGAAGAATGCATGAGAGAAGCTCATATTCCTGAGTCTGTCAATAACTTTGTGCAAAAGTCATAAAAAGAAAAACTGGAAAATCTTTATTACTTACATGAAGTTAGGAATGTCTGGCAGTGAAGCTGTAGACAAATGAAGAAAATTGTGACCATGCTACTCTTATTGAATCGCAGAAATAAATTTGGACTATGGGGTGCATCTGGCTTCCTTTCATGCCAACAGAAATTAGCCACTGATACCCAGGAGAATTAAATGGGACCTGCCTGATACAGTTTGTTTTGACTATTTATTCAGTACTTTTTAATGAAGCAACTAAATTAGGCATAACTTGCTATAGCTCTAATGAACATATTGCAAGTTATGAAAATGATAAAACTATGTAGTCTTAAATACTGTCTTAGAAGATTGTGCTTGGAAAGGTGCTAATGTAAGTGAATATTCTGAAAATCAATTCCTCACTGTTATTGTGCAGTGAAAATATAATAGCAATAATATAGCTCTTTAGCCATAGAATATTAGTTTATATTTTGAAGTAAAACAAATTATTTTTTGTACTTAAACTATATTTGTCTGATGTTTTCTAAACTTCTCTGAATCACTCACCTGAAATGAGAAAAACCCGAAAAGGCTGTCTTTGAAACCTAGGATAACTAACATCTTTGAAGAATAGTGGGCTAAACTGTACTACTCAGTTTATTTAACTATTGAAAGTATGTGTTCAGTTTTTAAATAATATCTAAATTTCTGTATGACTTCAGATCATGTGGCTTTCTTGTGTGTTGTGTACCTGCTTCAACATATAACAGCTTCAAGCAGCCTTGTATTTTTAAATACAGTATTTGTAATTTGTCTGACTCTCACTGAAGCTCACCCATGTTTATAACATGTCTAATTCTTTCACCACCATTACTAGTACTTATTAGACAATATTTAATCATAAATATTTTAAAAAATGAAATTTTACAACTTGCCCTAGCTAGTGAAATGTTCTCAGACATCATTGTACATATATTATATTGGAACAAGAAAGATGAATAAACTAAAAATCTACCAAGGCTTCTGAAAATGGTAAAAATAAATAAAAATTGCCACTTGATATGGTAGTGAGAAATGTAAATTAATTCCAGAGCCCAAATTATGTGGGTTTTGTAGGAAAAAAAGAAAAAGAAAAAGAAGAAAAAGAGAAAGAGAAAAAAAGCTTTTTGTCAAAATCAAGCTAAGAATGAATAATGAGACATTTTTTTTCTCCATTGTCAAAAGCACCACACAAATCCCATATAAAGATGACCCACACAAATCCCATATAAAGATGACCCAGAAGTCACTGTAATAGTGTAAGGTATTTTGAATGCACAGCACAGCAAGTAGATAGCTTGTTATTTACCTAATAAAGTTTTGATTGGTGTTAAGATGCACCTTGAAAACAAATAAATCTAAAAATCATTTTGGCATAATAAAGAACAAGATGTCTTAACAATATGAAAAGAGAGTGCATGCCTCCTCTTGAAATCCACCTGTCTTTTGTTCCTGCTGCTAGGTGAATATCCAGCAGGGAAAGAAAATGTTCTGGTTCCAATACATCAAGTAGATGGAATCTTTGCTGTCTCTCCTAGCTGCTTTTGTAAGAGCCATAAGCACTATTCACTAAATTTCATATTAGATACCAGATAAATGATACCTATTATGAGATGAGACTTCCTAACACGCTTTGCAAAGTGATGAGTAAGAGTTGTTTTATTGCAATTACCTCAGAAACTTTTGAACAGGAGGAACAGATTGAAGAGATGGTTTGTGGGAAAATCCATAGAAGAGAATCCTGGAGGCAAGCCTAACTGCCACCAGCCACATCTGCTAAAATCCCAATTAAAAAGAAAACATGCCACTGTAAATTCCATGTCTTGTGAAGTGAAAAGATGGAGAGCACGTAACTATTACTGAAAGGTGTGCTGATATAAGTAGACTAAAAGCCAAGTAATTGGTAAAAGTTTCTGGATGAGGTCCTAACAACTTTGCATGCAGTATATAAATTGCATAAATACAATAGTGAGGAATACAAATACAATCTAATATCTTAGGAATTAAGAATTTTCTTTTTTTTTAACTGACCCTGTGTTCACTACAGTGAATACAGTCAAAATTCACCATGGTCAAGTAAATCTAGACATTTGCAATACTGGCAGAGTTGATTCTTTCATTTCTTTTTCAGTTGCAATTCAAACAGGTGTTTAAAACAGGCTAACCACACGAACTTGCTTCCTCTAAACCCTGTAACCTTGTTCCCTAAGAATAAAGCTTTGCCACTTTGCACTTACAGTGGGCACTTCACTTTGTATCTTTCCTAGAATAAGTCTTAAGACAGCAAAAGACATCATACCTATGACCTCTTGCAAAAGAGACCTAATAGAACTCAGTCTGATAATTCATGTAGGAACAAAAAAATCCATTTTGGTATGTCCAATTTAATTAAACAGTTTGAACTATGTATCCCATTTTGATTTATGATGTCGATACAGTAACTTTGTTACTATATACATTTTAGTTAAAGCAGAGGCTTTTTTTTTTCATTTTAGGCTTAGAGCTAGGAACTGTAAACTTTGGTAATAGGGACCTGTTTTTAGGATGTGTTACTGAGTTTCGATTGTGTTCCATGATCACAGGAAAAAAACCAAAACAAAACAGTAATTGAAAAGATTCCATACTCTTTTTGTTTGTTTGGGTGGTTTTAGTTGACTTGTTTCTTTTGTTTCTTTGGGGGGGTTGTTTGTTTGGGTTTTTTGTTTTTTGGGGGACAATCATCAGTTTGTCTATCAGTTAATCAGGGCGAGAGTTGTGAGTCGTGACAATCCTGCTGGCCGCAGAAACACACCGGTTTCTGCAGAACCTTCTGCTAGTCTTACACCGGAAAACAAATTGCTTTCGACGTCCAGATTCCCTCTTTAATGAGAAAATGACTCACCACCAAACTTTCCCATTCCCGTCGGAAAATGAAGTTTTCCGATGAGGGTCACACCGTGGTGACCGAGCGCCTTCGCCTTTCTCCCCGCAGACACCGCGTCCTCACTAACAACGCCACAACGGGGTGATTCTCTGCGCCCGCTGCCTTCCTCCACAAGCTCCAGAGCTCTGCACGCCGGTCCCATCCTTGCCCCACCACGCCCAGCCTCGCTTGCCGGGCAGGACCGGCCGGCGCTCCCGGGGCGAGCGCAAGTTGCGGCGCGGACCCCGCGCAGCCGGGCCGGGCCGGGCCGGGCGGCGGCACCCGGGGCCACCCGCGGCGGCGGAGACGGGCGGGCCGCGGCGATTGGCGGCGGCGCTGACAGCGGGCGGGGCGGCGGCGGCGGCACCGCCCACCCTCCGCTATAAGCCTCTTTGCCGCTTTCTCACTGGATCTCATTTTCGCTCCGTGCGTTGCTGTGGCTGCGCAGTGGAAATCCGCACCGGGGAGCTGCTGAGGGGCGCCGTTGTCATGTGAAAGCGCACATGCTCTGCCATCCACGCGGCACCCCCCTCTCTTCTGCCTCCGCGTGTTTTTCCTGTTTTTTTCTAACGTAACTCCTTTTCTCCTCCTCCGCCCCTGCTCAGCTCCTCGCCGCCGCTCGGCCGCCAGGCGCCCCCGCAGAGGCTGAGCCGCGGGCAGTCGCGGGGCGGCCGCCCCGGAGCAGCGCGCCCGGCGGCGGGGAGCCCGCGGAGCCGCGCCCCGCGGAGCCGCCCCGGAGGTATGGTTTTCCCGGCGGAGCGGAGCTGCGGCCGCTGCCACCTTCGCGGGTGTTGAGACGGGATTTGTGCGGTGCGGTTCCTGGGCTCCGAGCTTCATGACTGCGCGGAGCGGGGAACCAACACCATGCGAGGTAAGCGGGCCGGCGAGCGGGTGTCTTTTGGGAAAGCTGCTGGTGAACGGGCGGGAGAAGAGGGTTCGTACTAGGGAAGAGGGTCCGAGGGAGAAAGTTGATGGATCGTGCCCGCCCGCCGGCGTGGCTACTTAGGGTTTGATTCCTGCGCCCGCGGGGGCCGCGACCCAGACCGAGGAGGCTCCGGGCGGATGGTGGGCGACACCCCTCGCGCAGCTGTCCCGGGGAGCTCGGCGCCGCCCTGGCCCGGGGCAGAAGGGCCGGCAGGAGGGAGTCTCGGGGGTTTGGCCGTGTCTGTGCTGTGAGGTCCCCACTGCAGCTGCCCGCGGGGCGCGGCAGGTGTCCCATACGGCGGAACCCGCTGCCGCTTGGTCCCGGGTCGTTGCCAGCGCGGAGAGGGGCTCCCCTTTTCTCCCCAAAAGTTACGTCGACTTTGTTCCCCAACCAGCACGTCGGCTGGAGGCCCCCATTCCTCATGGGTTGCTAACTGGGCGACAAGAGTTGCGCTGCCCGGGAACCCCTTCCCCGTGCCCGCAGGTCTCTTCGGGTCCTGAGCCTGTCCTGCCTGAGCAGCCCGATCGTGGAGGGCGGGAGGGATTCCTCCGGGGCTTGCAGCCGCACTCGGTGAGGGTCCCGCCGGAGAACAGAATATCGCCACCGACGGGACACCTTCAGGCATGGAGAGCTGCCGGTGTCCGGTGGGGATGGAGAGAGGCTGCGTGCTGGCACGCCGGGCACCCGGGTGGGTGTGTAGGGCTGCGGAGGACATGGGAATGCGTTGTTTCCCTGTCTCCCAAGACCAGACTCCCCTGGGCCCCATCCCCGGGCTGGACGAACACCAGCACCGGGGCAAGAACAGCCCTTGCCAGCCTCGGGCGTCCGCGGGGTTTACGCAGCTCCTCCGCCCCCATCTTCCACCTTGCCCTTTATCACCCAGTTTGGTAGGGCAGTTGCTTACCTCACCCATGGCATGGTAAAAAGGACAAAAAGTAGTCTCTACCAGGGTATTGGAACGGAGGAGAAGGGCTTATGGGGAGTGGGACGCGCTGGGGGTTGACAGCTGCACTGCATGCAGATTTCTTGATCTTCTGTTTAAGGATGGGACACACACACGTACTGCAAAGAACTTCTAGCTAGAATTTCAGCTTATTTGATGTCATCTCCTGTAACAGCATGTGTTAGCAGCACTAACAAATCACACGTGTGATTTTTAATTGGCTTTAAAAGAATTGTAGCTATGACATTGGCACAGATCGATTTAAAAAGACCTTCTTTTCCTCCAGCCTTCTTTGTTAGGGTGTTGGTTGTGGGGCATCTGGCAAGAACTTGCTAAACGGTGTTTGTTTTTCTTAAGAGCAACAGGAAACAAGGGAAAACACTTAATTCTGTAAAGTGGCCCCTGTTGCAGCTTTGCAGCTTGGGTTGGAGATTTTCTATTTGTTTGATTATGGGGTTTGTGTGGGTTTTGGTATTGTTTGTGGTTTTGGTTTGGGTTTTTTCCTTCTTTCTTTTTCTGCGCACCAGAGCGCCTCCAATTTGAGTAAAGCCGGTCATTGTCTCAGGGGCTGTTTTTAAATCCTGCCCATCCAGTGACCCAGGAGCCCCAACTCCCCTCTCTGTGGGCAGCTCATCCTCACAAGCTGTGGCTCCCATGCCTCTCCTCCCCTGCCCTGGGGTGGCCTGTACAATGGTGATGAGTAATGTCCTCCCTCTCCTCAGACACTTGCCTTCTAAACAAGGCCCGGGGTGGTCTAGCTGTGCTGGGCAGGGAGAGGGAGGCATATCTTGCTGCACATCTGGTTACATCTCCGGGATCTGCCTCAGCTCCTTAACCATCTCTGCCACCCCTTTAGCTGTGCTGTCAGCCAATGTGAAGAGGTGCAGCTCTGCCCCTAGAATGCAAATTAGTATTTGCATTGTATTTATGCTTACTCAATGGGGAATTTACAGGTGGGGAAAAAAAGGCTGGAGGAGAAAAACAAACAGGCAGCTTTCATTCTTATTTATATCATGTGCAAGAGGTCAGTAAAGTGAAGTTTTTGCAACAGGTGTGTGTCAAGGCAAGAGCAGTGCTTCATACCACCTCAATTAAAAAGGAACATTACACATTAATTGAGCATCTGTCTTTGTGGCTTTCCAAATAATGGAAATAAACGAGTGTCACAGTTCACAGATTGTGAGCTCCCATGGACTGATGCTTTTAGAGAGCTGTGAGCCTTCTTGTATGGCTGTAGTTGTTTTCAACTGTATTTGCAGTTGGTTTGAAGGAGGAAGCGCTCAGTCTTGAGCATGTGGTCTGTTCCCCCGAACTTTCCCAGCTGAGCTGTGATCCTTCCAAGCTGTGGTTGGGGCAGTTGGCACAGAATACCTGGGATATGGGATGTACAGGGGCTGCTGTGGTTCATTACTGCTCCACATTGGAGACGGAGGCCAAAAAGTGCCCGAAAATACCTAACCTGGCTATTTTCTGCTGAATCCCCGAGCACCGGAGAGTCACATAAACTGTTAGTTATCCCATCCTGTGGAAGCCAGTTTTCAGCTGTTGTTACCATCATTGGTCATGTTCCATCCAAAATAATAATTTTCTGCACTTCAAACCTTGATTTCAATTCCTTTAAGCATATGTAGCCATACTGAATTATAGCAGAGCAATATACAGGGCACTGAGCATTTGTTGATATGGTAGGTCCCGATATTTCCCTCTGAATGGAAAATGGGGTTTTTTTGGAGTTGATGACTTTTATACCAGTATTTTATAGAGGCAAACATAGGTGTAAAAGAAATTTACAGTGAGCATTCATTACAGTCTTCCTTCCATCTGTCCCACTCCTGGCAACATCCTGTGAGGGAGTGAAGAACACAGAATGTGTAGTTCAGTATATTTTCTAGAAAAAGAGAACAGAAAATGCACTGAAACAATTGTGCTATTTAACTGAAAAACAAGTCTTATATTTTTCCTTGTAGTTCATTTCTTACTAAAATTATTTTAAAGTTTAAAGCTATTAAAAGTTAGTTCTAGGTATAATGCAGCTGTTACACAAATGTGGAAGGTTAACTGTGGCAAAAAAAGTGTCAAAATATCTACTTTTACTCTGGGAATATGGTACTCGTACACATACAAAAGTCAATTTTGTGATTGTATCTATTTGAATTGTGAAAGTGACATTAGTACCCAAGTACTTCACTTATTACAAAAGTAATATTTTAACTTTTAGTTGAAAATCTTACTAAAGATTTTTTTGTTACATCTAAAGAAAAGAACCACCACAACTCCCTGAAGCACAGTTATTTAAGTGAGTTTTATGTGTAGTTTTTTCTTGTTGGTGTCAGGATGAGCAATAGTACATGTTGCATGATGTAGTTACTCCATTTTCTTAGCATGACTGAAATATTTGTAAGAAATTATAAAAGTGCTCAAATTCTACACACAGTATTTCTAAGCCAGCTTATTAAGTAACGCATATAAAGAGACTGGCTTGCTTAGAGTTCTCCTTAATTGAGTAGATGAGTGCAGGGAATCTTTATAGACTCATTAACTTCAAAGGAAAATTATTTTGCAGTTTATTCCAGGAAATGTAAATATGTCTCTATTTGTAATATGTAACATTAGGATTCTAAAATTCATCGATTGCATTGAGTATTTAAGGAACGACTTAGGACCTTACCCTACCATTGTAAAACCAGTTTGTCCTCACAGTGTAGTGCATCTAGCAACTCCTTAACTGAATAATGTTATTTGACTTCATTGGGACTCCTTGATATGTGATAAAGCACAAGTTTCTGGTGTTAGGTGTTCACAGGTAAAATTTAATAAATGTCAGTAAATGCTTTGAAAATTGTGATTCAGTAATAAACTGTGTCATGTAATAAAAAATACAGCTGTATATAGTCAATAAACAGTGACACCTCTGCAGAAGGAACAAAAGTAAAAGGGAAAGCATGAGTGCCCATTATTACCTCAGCAATACTTTTACTTTGCATTGGATCGTACTTACAGTGCATATGGTATCTTCAATTTATATTAGGGATCAAAGGAGAATATATAATGAAAGTTCATCAACAGATAACTATATGATTTAATAACAAATAGATATTTTATAAGAATTTTTTCATAATATAATTATTCTTTTAAAGTTACATTTGTTTTTCATAGATGGAAGTCGAGTGACAGTTAATTTAAAAACTGCAAAAATACCATGTGCACTGGCTGAGAATAATTTCTTTTTTGTGGTATGGAAAATATCTGACTTCCACTGTTGGTCTTCTCCAAATCCAGTGGCGAGCTGTAAGTTGCTGTGGTTTTTTTAATTTGACAGTGGAGTAATAGAGGTCATTTAAATTGTGTATTATGGTTAAAAACTATTTTTGGCATTTAGGAGTGAATCTATCAGGAAGAAAGTGTTCTGAGTAGACAAGAATTCTGGAAGTCATAATTTCTGTTTGAAATGTACTTGTGATAATTTGTGGAAGGTCTTTAGGGCACTATGGGAGGTATGGCTGTATATCATAGTGACGTTTGCATCCACAGAAACATGTGGGTAAGGTATACCTTCAACAGTACTGAGTTTTATTAAACAATTTCGGGACCCAGGGTCTGCCATAGTGTGCAGATGGGTTACCTGATAAAGGAAAACAGTTCAAAGGGGTGAAAGATTACCAAGTTATCCAAAAAATTTCTACCGCACAAGTGGTGCAGTGAGTTCCCAGAAATTAAGGTGTGCACTGCAAAATTGAAGAATGTGTGCTTTGTAGCTGAAGATGCACACAGGAGTAAATATTGATTGACCTGATCATCTGGTGAATAGAAAGGAGCTTTATCAGTAAAGCAGTATAATGGTTATGTTAACTAGCTGTTTTGAAGTCCATACCCTGCCCTTTCAACCCTTAAACCAGTCAATTTTGCTTTTAAGGAGGAAAATCACAGGTGTTACATTTATGGTAAATTGTGCTAAATATATTAGCTGCTCCAGTTTCAAAACTGAAATAATTGAGAAAGATAAGAAAGTCTGAGCATTGCTACCCAGTCATGAGATAACAGTAGTGTGTTAGTGGTCGTACATTTTTTTACAGTTCTAAGTTCTGTCTTTGATCACTTGCTGTTGAGCTTGCTAATAAACCTGTTATATCAACTTAAATCAAAGTGTAAATTTAAAAAACTGATACGTTTGAATTTAAAATCAGTTTCTTTAAACAGTAATTTTAACAGCTTTGTACATTTAGCACAGTTGGGGCTTTCCATAATGACTTTCATAGACTAGCTGTAGATGTCAAAATGTTGTTCTTTGTGCTCTGTGTTTAAAAAAGTTCAATGTTGTTTTTTCTTCCGATTCTGTATGCAGTCTGGCAAAGTCTGCAGTGCAGCTTGGAGAATAAAACATCACACAGTGTCACTGGGGGTGGCAGACAGAAGGTGCCTTTTGGATCGTGCAATTTCTCTGTTTGTTTCTAATATTGGTTTCATGAGCATATTAAAAACTCTAATTTATGCACAGGATTGAGAATACAGTACAGCTGTGATGGCCTGGTCCTTGTTTGACTGAACAATGCTTACTCACTTGAGTGGTCCTATTAATGAGACATTTGGCCCTCTACATTTTTTCAGTCTTGGAACTATTTTTTATGAAGCAGAAATGTTCGTGCTTAACTTTGCCAGACACATTCTGCTGGAAGTTTATGCAAACAGACTAACAGCTGTTTCTGCCTCTGTTACAAGTATATACGCTAATTTAGCTTGACATAAATGTTGTTACTTTGCTGTTAATTGTGAATTATTTTGATGAATTGCCAATTAAGATGCATGTATACAATTTTTATGGAGGATTTACATTTTTACTACTGCACAAAAACGCAATAACTTTTTAAAATGTAAATTTATGTTTATCTGGATCGCGGCCGTTTAAAAACATATACTTATTAAAGAGTAAGCATCAATTATGCTTGCTTGACAGACAAACTCATTTATGAAGAGTTGTGGGTCTTGTATATGTGAGTAGTTCAGTGAGGTTTTATGGGACTATTCACAGTAATAAGGCAAGCTGAATTTGACTGCTTGTTCTGTGTCCCTTCGACACCCAATGATTTGAGATTGTAAGCAGCATGAATGATTATAAGGCCACAAGGAATTGATATCATAAGAAGCATGCCAAATTAGAAAAAGTCTTCTTGCTCTGAATTTTCAGTAAAATCACCTTCCTGTTGTCACTGTCTGGTGTTCTTCAGTGTTTGAATACAGCTGTTTGCAATATATGCTGGAAAAAAGTGTTTGTAAATATGATACAAGTTTTATCTGCTGAGGCTGACACATAAAAAGTATTCAAAAACATTGTTTTTCTGCCAATTACCAACAAAGTACTTTGTTTATTTGTTACGCTCATGCACTTTGCTCTGCTGTTGCTAGCAAATAGTGGCCAAGCAAAGATTGGAAAGATCTTTAAGTAAAGATTAGGAAAATACATATATTTGTATTGTATTTATGCAGGAATATGCTACATAGGGTAAGAAATATTTTAGTATGGCTAAAGAGCAATATAATTTTAAGGGCAATTTTGATGATTATTACAAAGTCATTATATAAAAGTCTGTCTACTTACAGATGCTCTTCAGGCGATTTCACATTTAACTGATTTGTTTTTGTTACCCATGGTCACTTAGCTTTCCTGAACAAGCAAACTCCTTCCATAACAAAATTATTCTTTTTAGGAGTCATGTTTCTGGTTCATTAATCCATGATATTCATAAGTGAGGTTAGCCTTTAGAGTGACGCTTCTGAACAAGACATGCATTCCCATTACATTGAATTTTCTCCCTCCCTCTGAAGCAATCCTTTAGAGGAAAAACATCTTTACAAGCAATCTATTTGTTACAAGTTTCAATTGTTGGTGTTTTTTCAATTTTGTTTCTTCTCTTTGTTTTGTGTGTGTGTGGGGGGTTTGTTAGTTTGTTTGCTGGGGTTTTTTTTGTTTGTTGTTTTTTTAGTGAAGGCATTCATAAGGGAAAAACAGATCAAAAGAAGGCAAAAAAATTAAATTGCAGTTCGGTCTACTGTCAAAATAATGAGCTGTCAAGTGGGTAGCATATTGCATTTTGTTGGTCTCAGGTGAAATTATGGTTCTCCTAAAATAAACTTCAAATGTAAAAAGTAAAGACAAAGCTGCTTTTAAATAAGCAAGTCTTAAATTATTATTCCCACTACAACAGGAGGTAAAGAGTGATAGGCTTTATGCACCTGCATAGTTTTCAAAGGTTAGATTATTCAGTGTGCATTACACATTGAAAGTGCACACTTGTTTCAGAGATATTTGGAAGCTATAGTCTCAGTCCAAAGTTGGTCGCATGTCTTAGCTAGAAGACTGAGAACTGTTCAGCAAATATTTTTCCAGAAGATTTATTAGAAATAAGGATCTTTTGGAGAAGGACAGTTAGGGGATTTTACTATAGGTGAACTATAACAAAATTAAGGACCATATTTTCATTAAAAGTTCTGTTTAGAGACATTGATGTGTGTTGTCTTCTCTTTCCTTCTTGGAAAATACAAGTAGTTTTACTAAGTGAGGGTAAATTTATTTGAGTCAGCTTTTTGATTTGAGAGCCTGCCACAGAAGTGCATTTTGGAAATCCTAAGACTTTCCTGCTAGCACATTTTTCCTTGATCATTTGTGCATGTCAGCAGTGCAGCACTGATTTTGCTTTTCTAAACAAGATGGAAAATGAAAATAAATATTACATTTCAGGTCCTGGCTGACTAGTGAAACAAGTGCTCTGTTGTTTCTTTTTGTATTTGTCAGTCTGGAAGAATGAAGCATCAGCTGGCTACGAAAAGCATTGCTTACTTCAGTGCACATTGTTTGGGAGGCTTTGTACAATATTTATACTATGAACTGTATTTGGTAATTACTTGGGATGAACTGAAAGTAACTGGAATAAACTGAAAGGAGAGACCATGCACAAGAATTGAGGCTGGATACTCAAATGCAGTGGCAGCACACATGTAAACAAATGCAGCACAGTCTAGTGGCACAGAGAAGTAACGGCATTAGAGGAGACGTGTGTTAATAAGGCACAAAGCCATACATTGATATCATCTTTGTGAAGAAAAGACACCTAACTTCTGGAAAGAGTTCCACTGGTGGACAAGGAGAAATTAATTTTGTTTGTTCAGGAAGTTATATTAAACCTGTTATTGTTTTCTTTCAGTGAATTGTATAAGCTGTACATGTACTATCATTGGATGTGCCTGTCAGCAAGCTAGAGTTCTCTCTTTAATTGCATAAACCATTCTCTCTATAGGAATGCATATGGAAATGGAAAGGTGATGCAAGAAATACCAGCTTAACTGTTTTGTTTAATGTAGGGAAACCTCTAATAAATATTGTAGTATAGGTAGGATGTACGCAGTATTGCACCAGAAGTCTTTTTTTAGATATATTCACTAGATTACTGGGACAATAGGACTTAAAATTAATATTGCATTGAAAAAAGTAAAAAATTAGCAACACTTCCACAGAATTTTCTCATTCAGAAATCTATATATTTTATTTAGAATGCTAGTTTCCTTGTAGCCATAGCCAGTTCTTTAAAATTCAGTTTATATCAATCTCTCACATGAGTAGTTGGAATACAGAGGAAGATTAAAACAACAATGTCAGTGGAGGCAAAATATGTTTGATTAACATCCACTGAGAGTAATTTAAACTACAGATTATTCCATGGCTTGAAGAATGTCAACATCATGTTCCACTACAATTTGTAAAGCAACTCTACATGCTTACAAAAATAAACTCCTTATTCAGAACTGGTGGATAAGAGAGGCATTACCAGTGCTATAGCAGCTGTTAACAGTATTAAAAATAAAACTTCAAAGGTATCTAGTAATCTCCATAATTTAGGCAGAATTTAATTAGTTATTTATATATTATTAAAATAACAGAAAGAAAGGTTTTGCATGCAATATTCACTCTAACATTTAGAGAAGTGACAATAAGCACACAAAGTTTTTTTCTGAGAAACTGTTTATATGTGATAATATTTCAAGCAAATGTATACTACAGTAAATTGCATCAACTGAGTGAAATCTGTAACTGCAGAGCTGTATGTCTTTGAAACAGAATTCCCGATTGACTTTGTTGGGACGCCTTATGTAAAAATCAAGGTGCAATATGTTCTCATTGGTTGTTTACAGCCCACTGGTTTTTAGAAAATGGGAGAACTAATCAGTTTTGAGTTCAGTGGATAAGAGGGAAGAGAACTTGCGCTGTCCTAATTCAGGTGCCTATGCAAAAGGCACTTTCTTTGTCTATCATTGATTTGCATTTCCCAAAATTCCTATTTTTTTTAAATATGATTGGCCAAGATGTGCTCTAAATCAGCATTCCTAAGAACTCTAGTGGAAGTGCCATTAAAACAGAACACATTCACTAAGACCTTTTGCAGCAAGCTATTTTCAGGCTTCAACAGAACTGGGGAGAAAAATATTGTACCAGCTGCATCATAAAACTGACGGAGAGAAATGTATGCTTTCAATCAGGAACGAGAGAAAATAGGGAGGAAAAAAAGGATGGTGAGTTTGTATAAACAACAAACTGAAGAGAAAGATGCTGTTTTGAAATAGAGTTATGTTCATGAAGAAAGTGGAAATGTAAAGGAAAAGAACAATATCAAACAGAAGAGTGATTAGATTGAAGGGGTTTTGATGTGAACAGTCCTGTACTACAAAATGCTGGACTTTTCAATTTCCACTCATTGCAGGTGGAGTTAACTACAGTGGACCTGCTATTGGAAATGAGAGAAGTGTAAATAACAGAAAAAGAGAAGAAAAAATAAAGAAAAGAACAAATATTATATATAAATGTAAATATAAATGTATTCATTGTGCTACTTTCTATTACTTGGTGTTGCATGTAAGTTTGTTGTTATGAGACTTCAAACTATTTGGTATTCAGCTAAATGCTAACATTAGACATCCACTTCCATTCATTTCACTGTGTATATCCAGAGCTCCACTACTCAGGAATGCTGCAAGTCAGGGTGTCACATATACAGTTATGTAAGCTGTCTGTAGAAGCTTGGCATTCACTGCACTTCCGCCAAGTTACTTATTGTGAAATTGAAATGTCATTTGCAAAATGCATCCAAAGTGAATCTTTTTAAACTCTGTGTCAAATCAAATTAGGTTTGATTAGAGTTTTTTCCCTGTCTTTATATCATTTATTCTGTTCCTCTTTCTGATTATTTTTAATCACTTTTGTTGAAAAGCTTTACAATCAGAAAGGTACTTGCGACTGAAATTCATTCACTTGTTAGAAAATGTATAATTGGTTCCCTAAATTATACATCATATGTCCCTGTGTGTTACAGTTGTTCCTTCTAACCTTTTCTTTCATTTGGTTACTTTGCTTGGGATTTCCTGCTACAAAGAAATAAGCAGTTTGTTAAGTCTTGGCCAGGTTACATCTCCATGTGGTACCTCTATGACATTTTTATGCTTGTAGCCTTGGAAATAGATGAGGTGCTCAAGAGCTGTATCTCTGCTTCCCTATTGCTTCCTGCTTCCCAGCACCTGTTCTTTCTCCTGTCTGGTAAAAGAATATGCTGGTATCTTTCAATTTGTTTGTTTGGTTTATGTCCTGTCTCGGCTTGTGCTGAGTTCCCACAGGTTTATTTTGTTTATGTGGTGTTTTGGGGGGAGGGGTGTGGAAGTTTTTTTGGTTGATTTTTTTTTTGTTGTTGTTGTTATTTGGTTGGGGGCGTTGTTTGGTTGGTGGTTTTGATTTTTTTGTGGGGTTTTGGTGGTTTTGAGTGGTTGGTTTGGTTGATTTTGTGTTGTTGTTTTTAGAAAGACCCCACAGATTTGTTACATAGATTTTAGCTTTTGGAGATGCTGGAAATACATGATGATAAAGGAATAGTGTCCTATCTGATTGTAGCATAATATTTTTTGTAAACAGAAAAAACATCTTCCGATCTTCTCTCCGTGCTCAAAAGAAAAAGAGAAATGGAGAATGCTGTTAAAATGCTCTCCAATTGTCCAAAACCAGGGTGATTTTTAAGAATAAGCCCTTGACTAACTTTTCCTTCTATAGCAACCCCACAGAGCTTATTACAGACCACAACAATTGCAGAAATCCCCATGACCAAAAAGAAAAAGATCTCAATTTCCAGAAAACTACACTGAAAGTGTAGGAGGTACATATATATGAAATCTCTTGATTTCCCACATCCCTCCTGGAATTTTCTGTAAGTCCTAAGCATAAAACAGGCAGAATGCCAAGCTGTCATCCGTTAGCATCTATTTCATCCTCTCACAGGATCAGTTGAGCTAGAGGAGGGTATATGTCTCAGAGTCTTTGTGCTATTACTGAAATGTTTAGGAAAGCATCCGATTTTGAGCCAGTCTTAGCCTGCATTGTCTTTTGGGCACAAATGAGCAGCAGTATAAAATAATTCCAGGAAACAAATGCTAGTAAATGCATATTGTGATTTTTCATAATGTCCAAAAAAGCATTTTTTATATATTTCACTGTGGAACCAAGACAAAAGATGCACTCTTAGTTTACTGTCAGGAATAATATGAGTTAAGAGTTACGTTTCACTTAAGGATTAGGGCTATTTTTGTCTGTGTCTAAAGCCTGACTGTTGATATTTTGAGGAACACTAAACAATTAATATTTTACATGCTGCTCAGGAAGTTAAATGAAAAGGCTTTGGATTTTAGATGTTTGTATATAAATGTTTCTTATTTTGTGAGGGTATAG
Organism: Zonotrichia leucophrys gambelii; assembly: GCF_028769735.1. Taxonomy (NCBI): domain Eukaryota; kingdom Metazoa; phylum Chordata; class Aves; order Passeriformes; family Passerellidae; genus Zonotrichia; species Zonotrichia leucophrys. The sequence continues at coordinate 22,584,373 of NC_088200.1, read as the reverse complement.
GTGATATTTTGATACATTTATGTGTTAATCAGTTTCTTAAAAACTAGGTGATATTATTTTCCCATGATGTGAATTCAGCAAAACATTTACAGTATGGGATATATACACATCCAAGTATACAATTTTTCCTTTAATAGCGACATATTTTTAGTTTCTAATGAAGATTGAAAAATGAAAATAAAATGCCATATATCAGATTTTTCTCTTAGAGCTAAACAGTTGTTACAATGTATGTTTATTATGTTTATGTTACAATGTATGGTTTGGGGTTTTATTGCAGTTAACCTTTTTAGATTTTTTGTGTTGCATTCATTTAAGTTCCATCTCCACTGCCCTCTGATTACTGGCTACTTCTCAGGACATTTCACATTCTTCTGGTCTTTGTGGTTGTTAATGTTGTGACCTGCTTCTCTATCAGGCATACTAGCAGACTCAATAGAATAAGAGGTGTTGAACTATTGAGGTGTTACGGATGAGCTTGGAACATGATCCTTCCACATAATTCATTAGAGTCATTGGAAAGGCAGACTGTAGATGAGTCTCCATACCAGAGTACTCCATAACTACAGACACACTCATTAATGCTTTCTGTAGTGGCATTTAGCAACTATTCATATACAAGAAAACCAAGAAAGAATTCTGAGTTATGTTATTTAATTTGCTTTGTTCCACATGATGTGACAAATGATAGTTTTCCTTCTGTTGCAGATATGACCAGCATCTTGTACATTAAGGAAAACAAGCAGAAACCTTTTGTACAAAGACATTTTGTCAGTCAGTTCAATTGGAACTTTCCTAGGCATTTTTTGCTCTTAAGTGCCTTCACACGTGCTGTATTCTTTAACTGTGAAAAGGTGCCAGACCTGCAGAGGCTGGGGATCTGTTCCTGAAGGGGTTTGTACCATGCAGATATTTGCGTGGCTGGGTGGCTGGCGTGCCCAGTCCTTGTCAGGCTGGTGTTTGGTGCAGCCCTGGCGCGGGTCAGGGAGCGGAGCTGCCGCTGGCGCTGGCTGTCTCCCGTGCCGCTTCCCCGTTGTGCCTCCACTGTGACCTTGAAGGACCCTTTTCCTGCAGCTCTTGTAACCTTGGCCTGGCCGCTGATAGTGACAACAGGGGTGCCAATTAGTGCTATGCGGTGGGGTTTGTTTTTTCCTTTCTAATGAACTCAGTCCATTGAGGACTGGACTGACACCACCAGCTTACTTCATGCAGGCCACCAAGTGCCGTGGCATTTTTATTTTGCTCAGTCGCTACTGACCTGGTGTTGAACCTTCATGTGTAATCTGTATATAGTCTCTGTGTCTACCATTAATTTTAAACGGCTGTACTTGGTAGAAGAGGTTTGCTTCTGAAGTAATATTTGTGAATAAAGCATAGTATAATGTAAGAAATACATAAAATATCTCCATTTACTTCTTGTGATCAGGCACTGAATTTGACTCTGCACTTACAAAATGCACAAATTTTAGGAAAAACTCTCAAGAACCGACCAGACATACTAAAAGGGAACAGCAGGAATGATGGGAGCAGTAGAATTTTGCAAAAAGTAGAGAGAATTCTGTGTGTTACAATAAGCTTTGCAAATTAATACAGAAACATGAGAGTCTCTGTTCTATTATGTACATCTCATAAGTGATCTTAGGACATCTTTAGTTTACCAGGACTCTTCTGTCAAAAGTATTTAAATATAGACATACCACAAACTTCTAAGGTTTCTTAGATAGAAAACAGAGCTGAAAAATGAAGTTTTTCTTTAGTATTATGTGGAGTCCAGGATTAAATCAGTAATTCTGAAACAGTTTTTATTTTTCTGTTGGATGAAAAGTTACTTTACTTTTTATTTTTATTATTCTTTTAAATATGCATGAACAAACTTTTCTCAGTGTCCAACAGAAGTGGTATCCACTAGCCTGCGTTAAAATCTTTAATGCCAAATTTCACGTGACATATATGAGGGTGTGTAATAAACTTTTTAGCTCAATGCAACAGTCTTGGCTTTTTTCTTTTGCAGTATTTTGATATTTTAAAATTTTAAATAATTTGTTTGTTTTCATAACTGAGGAGGAAATGGATTATACAGCTCAGGTTTTGTTGGGTTTTGTTTTGGTCTTCTTTTCCCACCCAGTGCAAGCTGGGATCCTTCACAGTGAGGTATATTACAAGTATGTCTGCAATTTAAGATCATGTGGTAGTGATGCTGAAGCTGAGGAAGTATTAGAACTTTGTCATTACTGACAGTAGCAGTCAGGACAGCACTAGGAGAGCAGAACTGAGTTGTTATTAAATCATAATAGGGCTGAGATTCAAATGTGAATATATTCTCTTCAAATAGCTCAGTTCTGAAAAGAGTAACTAATAGAAAAGAATTATTTTTCAATACATATATAAAAAGAATCATGTAAATGTTGAAATAGCTTAGCAAAGTCTGCCAAAAAAAACATTTACTCCAGTTCAGTACATTCATGTGACTACATATATGAGAAAGAGATAAGACCAGAAGCAGGAGGGGCAAGTGTATGACTTGGTGGGAGTGATATTGTGAAGTGGGATAAAGAGTTCCATGCAAAAATGAGAGAATTTGGGGAAGACTGTTTAGCCTCTCAGTACATTTCCCTCCTGAGTACATTTACTTCCATCACAATGGGCTAGAAGAGATCTTTGTTTAGTAGTGCAGTGCCCCTGAGACCTAATTTAGCTTTTATAGCAAATTCAAAAAGAGAGTGGGCAAGAGAGAGCAGAACAAAGATGCAAGTTTGCACCACGAATATTGGTATTGTAGTTGCTTCTGTAAATCCTTTAAAAGAAATGCTCCTGATTTGGACTTTCTGCTAAAGGAGAATCTTCATTTTAGAGATGAAATTGGTTTCATTTTTAGATACTGTTTCATTATCCGGTTCTGATAATGAGGAGATGGTATAAATGTGTATTGTAGCAGAGCAATGCCTTTATTATTCTTAAATGACAAGTAGAAAACCATTAAAGACCCAAATGTATCAAATAATTTTGCTTCTAAAATATTATTTTTTTACTAAGTCGTACTGTTAGAAGCACATATTGAATCTAATTCTTTGAACACGGCAGAATTTCATTCTCAGGAGTCTCAAAACTTCAGAGTATGACCTTTCTTACTCCTTTATTTGAACAACTTCCCTATGTTTGAGAGTTCAGAATGGTTTTACGTTCATTTAGCAGATAATTTTTCAAAGTTCATCTCTGGCCCTCTTGATTTAGGGTTATCATGATGTTTTTGCATAAATTTTTTCCTGTAGTTTGCAAGTATATTTTCATCATGAATGAAGTTGTATCATATGTTCAGGTACCCCCATGAATCTTACCCAGCATGACCCTTTACCCCCTGAGTACTGACATCAGGTCTCAATTTTACCACTCTACACATGTGCCTTGTGGCTATTTCAGAAGTAGAGTATGAAAAATTCAGATGTGGGGGAAGTTTGCTTTGGAGTAATGTAGCATTCAGCTATCAACACAGAAATACTGCTTTGATGTTCTGACTTACAGACAGATGCGATGATACAGATTTGGTTAAAATTAGATTAATTGCATCTCTCATTAGTTGATTTAACTTGAGGTTTTATTGGTACTTTTATTGCTGATTCAGTTGTCCTGCAGATTGATACTTAACATTAACATTCCTGTGAAAGTGTATTTGATAAATAAAACATGGGTTTGTCAACAGCATATGGAAAGCTTATTTGAGTCAGCTCAAAACCAGGCATTTAAAAATGCATATTATTAATATAGTCATATTTATACTTTATTTATCATCTCATTTTGACTTGCTCCTTGTTCCTTGTCTGAGGAGGTCTCACTAGTAAATACTACTTCAACAAACTTGTTCCCACAAAGGCGATCATGGCTTGTGTCATCCCGCCTTGCTGAAACTTGTTTCTGCAGTTGCTAGGCAGCCCCATTTGAACCAGCTGAAAGCACAGAGCAATTCCCCTCAGCAGCAGATTTCAATTAAAGATCTGGACATACAGCTGGTTTCTCTGGCTGGTCAGCACCAGTGGTAAAAGGAAAGGCTTCAAGAGCTGTGCTGTGCAGCAGCTTGATTCCGTAGGGTTTTCTGTAGGAAATTCACTCTGAGTATCTTAGAAAAATATTTAAACAAATACTTGAGCTGTTTCTGTTTTCTCTTGTATACATCAACTTGCAGGGGAAGCTAGTGTTTGCATTGATTTTTTTTCCTTCATTTTCAAAATAGATTTTATCCTCTCTGTGTTGGGTGGAGGAGAAAAACAACTGAACATGAACCAACAGAAAATCCCATCTTCATCTACAGTATGATTAGGAATCCCTCAAAGACACTGCGCCAATGCTCTCTTCTGCCAAAGAAGGAAGCGTATTTGATATTTTCAAAAACATTTTGGGATCTGATTCGAAGTATTACATCTTAAGCAAAAACTAAGAATAATCGAGAAGCTTTGGGATTAAGATATTGCCCTGCCATTCTAAAATAAATTTTTTTCAGTCTGGTCTTTTTATATTTAGGAGTTAGCAGGAACTCAAAATCTATGAAAAGGAAATTGAATTAGAACTACACGTGCTATCTATGGCTGGAAAAACAGAAGTGACAAAAGCAGGTTTTGGTGTGGTGTCATTTGATAAAAGTCTGGTTAGTTGTGCTATCTTAACCAAGTTAAATTAGTTACACAATCTGAAGCAGAGATTGAAGGAGAGCTTTTGTCAGCATGCAAACATGCAGCTATCTTGCTCTATCAAAATGTAAATACTTCACTATTGCACATCATGTTTGTAGGCAGGTAAGCCAGAATTTAGCCATTTATTTCGTGTTTAGAAATGTGTCTCTGGTTCTATTCCTCAATACTCTCTTAACGTACGTTTTTCAAAGGTCATACAGAATTCTGCTTGTCAGAATTGCACTGCATTAGTGTTTTCATTCAAATTCTGATAATGCATAGGCCTAACCTATTTAGTCTTTCTGTGGAGAAACATTACTGAAGGAAGAAGCAGTAAGATCATACCGAGTGAGCAGGTTGTGCAAGGTTTTCCACAGCAGTGCAAAATTTATTACAATTTGTACTCTGATCTCTGTTGCCAGAACGCAATTCTGTAGTTTCCCTTAATTTGCCAATATTACTGTGGAGATTTTCTGTCGAGCATTATGTTTTATTTTTTTATAATTATATTGTGTCCAAGATCTTGCTTTTTCACCAAGTTCTCTCCAAATGCAAAGAATGTTCTTTCACTCAGCAGAGAAAGAGATGGATGCTGTGTGTCCATTTTTAAGTAACCATGTCCAAATAGTTTTAGTTCTCCTAAAGAATTCCTGTGGTTTGTTGTCTTTCACTCCTTCTAGTTGCCAGAGATGGTCTCTGGGGTGCCATCAGGGTGGATACTTAATTCATGATCTTTCCAAGCATCTCCACTGAGATCATCACAATGCTACCCAAAGCTGGTGCTCCATACGAACTCCCATGATCCACTCCATATTGTGTCTTCGCTGTCTCATTTAATGCCATTGTCCGTCCTTTAGGAGATTCCTCTATTGTCTTCTTGGCCGCCCCATGTGGATTTCATATAACCCTTTGGATGTCAGCAAAACTCAGTAGCACCAAAGGGGTTTGTCATAGAGCAGTGTGGGGAATTTAAAGCCAAATTACCAGGACATTAAATCAGGAGAGAGGATAATGTATTCACTTAACACTCAGGAAGGGCCAATAAAGCTTATTATTGGTAAGGATCAAGTGCTTTGTTTCTCCTTGTTCAGTCTGTAGGTAAAGACTCGCTACAACTCTTCTCAATGTCAAAAAAGGAAAAGGTAAACAAAAAACTGCTTTTCCTTAAACATCTGTTTTGGTTTTACTGTTTCGGGGTTTTTTTCTGAAAGCTGCTCAAAGTGTTGGAGAAGGGATATGTTCATGGCACATTGTGTAGTGCTATGATATTCAAAACCTGCAAAATGAGGCTGAGGCCACCAAGACCATAAGGTGAGAAATGGACAGTAGCAGAAAATGGGCAATAGCAAAATAAATGTCTTCCACTATGGTCTTCTGCAAGACTGTTAAACTAATTGTACCTCTGTGTCCACAACAATTAAAACTAAAAAAAACCTGTTAGTAAATACTAGTAAATCCTAAAAAACCCATTAGTAAATACTAAAAAACTCCATTGTCATCAAAGAAAGATATATCTCGTTTCAGTTTAAGAATAATGGTTTCTTTTCCAGACACTAAGTCTGGATGAAAAAAACACTGGACGGGTGAAAAAGCCACCAGGACAATTCCCTGCCAAAAAAGCATTACATGCTAACTCTTCTAATGACTTAAGGATTGTTGCAGTGTATATGTTTATTGTCCAGCTCATCACCAGACTGGTTGTACTAGGGAATTATTTTTAAAGGTTGTGTTGGTCATACCTTGTCTGGAATGCCAAATACCATATTTCCTCTACTTACACACAGACAGGAGGAAAGGACAGACATCTTTTTTCTTCTGTGATGGCAGGCCAAATTATTATGAGCTTAACAGACACTAGACTAGGACAGGGTGATATAGTTGTCAAACCTGTAAAGTCTTGTGAGTTGTGTGTTTGCTTATTCAGAAAAGTTGGAAGAAGAGGGGAGGGATAGCAGGGTGGAGAAGAAGGTCAGGAGCGGGATCAGATCGGGTGCTGCAGCTACAAGTGATGCACAGAATTTTTCTATGTATCTGTTCAGCCTGTTGTTAATGCTCTGTGATATGCTCTGAGAGACCCTGAGAGGTAGAAGGCTTTAAAATATGTTGTGGAGTCACTTTCTCTTTTTGTCTTATAAATGAAATATTCTCTGTATCATCTCTATCCCTGAACAGTCGATAACTTTTTTGTGGCTATCCAGCATCTTTCCATCTCCAAGGTTAAGAACTCCACTAAAACACTGTTGCTATCTTTTTTTGTAGAAATGGTATGATATCTTCTGGCGTGTGTTTTGTAGCAATTGTGATGTGAAGATCAGCAAATAGATACTGCTGACTTGATTTTTTGTCCTACAGTAATCATCTCGGAGGGAGGAAATCATATGAAGTCAGTGTTACTCTTGCCCTTCCTCAGCTTTCAGCTTTCTCCATGTGACACATTTCAGTCTCTAGCAACTCTGTCTGAATGATCCTCCTCTGGAAGCTGTGTTCAGTTTTGCAAGAAGCCAGCTGTAGACAGGCCAGGAAAGACTGTCTGTGGTAGAAGCAGAGATGTTCTTGGGCATTGCTCTGGGGTGAATCTATGGAGCAGCTGTCTGGGGCAAGCACTTTGAAGATTGCTCCTTGGCAGGCTCAGGGATGCTGAGGAAGTGGTGTTTCCAGGAATGGCCTAAAGCCAAAGTTAGCACACACAACAAATTCTGCCCAGAGCAAGTTTCCCAGCTGTGTTCTGTCAGGACAATGTAGATGCAGATTAGAAACATTATTTGTGGTTTAACTTTTTCATCACAGTGCTATATAATATCTTAGATTCTCTTAAATTTGCAAACTGAGTAGGTCTTGGTAGGAGAGCCAGGGGACACTTGTAGAATAAACTCTGATTGACAGAGATGCTGTGACCATCTAAGGAGAAGTAGGCAGTGTGAAAGCAGTGTATGTCAGAACCCTACTAACAGATGTAGGTATTATTTTAATGCTGACCTTCACATAGCTGCATTGTGTAAATTCTGCTCCATTTTTCATGTGTGTAGATCAGTCAAGCACTTACCAAGTTGAAGAGGCAAAAATAGGGTTCATGCAGAAGGCAGCTGCACCAACAAATACTATATTCACCTGCTCAGTAAAATACAAAGAACAAATTGGGAGACTGGAAGTGAATTCTACAAGTCTAGTGTCTGTGAGAAATATTCACTTAATGTTTTTCAGAAGTTCAAATTCAAGACAGAGTCATTCTGGCAACAGTGAGTAAGTGTCATTAGGAGGCTTCTCACCATCTCATGATGATTTTGTGATACCTGCTCTAAGCAGAAAAAGTTAAGGGGAACAGGCATGTTAAAAATTTCTGGAGTGTACATTTGGAAGGCATAGCCTGAAGTCAGGCAGGAGGTCCTAGTTCCCCATTTTCACTCTCTTCTGGGACTCTGCTGAGAATATTACTGTTTCTGCTGAAGTCAAGTCATTAGTCTGTGTGTCTGAGGCCTCCTTCCCAAACATCACTTTGTAGGAACAAGGTGAAAAGGATAAATTAGAGCCAAAATGATGTCTTGCCAACCTCTGATAAGGCATTCCAGCCATCTGTTCCAGTTTACTTCTACTTTGACTTGCATTTCTCCTTCACTAGTCTCGTTCTTTCATCTGATGTTTCTGCATTCTTCTCCACTTGCGGTTACTTTTTCCTCTTCAACCTCCATATGTCAGCTTTTCTCCCTGTACATGGATTATTCCTCCTCTATAGCTGTAGCCCTTAGAAATAGGGCTTTTCACTAGGCTCAGCTTTTATGGGTCTCTAAACACATAGAATCACACAGACACACACATAGAATGACTTGGTTGGAAGAGACCTTTGAGGTCATCAAGTCCAACCTTGCCCTAACACCTCAACTAAACCATGGCATTGAGTGCCACCTCCAGTCTTTTCTTAAACATGTCCAGAGATGGTGCCTCCACCACCTTCCTGGGCAGGCCATTCCAGTACTTTATCACCCTTTCTGAAAGAAAACTTTTTCCTAGTATCCAGCCTCTATTTCCCTTGGCGCAGCTTACACCCCTGAATCTCCAAAGGTCATGTGTGCAGTTCAGGCTTTCTAATGAGATTAAGTTAGTTTCTTTAATGTTTTCATCATTGATGGTGTGTCTGCAAAATTAGTCAGTGGTTATCCTGGATATACATAGCACTCTGGTGGGTTTACACTCATATTTTCTCATATTGAGCTCATTTGAGCTCATATTGTCTCCAAAAAGGTTAAATATATTAAAAGAAAATACTGATTTCGCTGTAATGCTACTGATTTTGAAGGTAAGTTTGTGCTGGTGCAAGTTCACCAATATTTTTCTCATGCTATAAAAACTTATTCTCCACCAAATCATTATAAATTCAGTTTTGCACCTATGATAGGTGGTCAACTACAAAATTATGACACTAAAAGCCTCTTTTAGGCTGCAGAATCCTTAAGTTATGTGAGGACATCTGCTTTCACATTTGACTTCTGCAGAAATTAAAAGTTCCTATTTTCTGCTGCCTTTCTTTGTATCTCTCAGCATAATACAGTGTAGAGAGTGTTCCTCTGCATTGTGCTCTTTGGAGGATCAAATCCATAAATGCACAGAGAGATACCTTAGAGAGCAAGCTGTATACTGAGCACTGATGGTTCTCATTTGTAATACTTTTAAAGATTCACTGAGTCAGAAATAGGGCAAGCATGGTCCTTTAACCGCAGAGAGCAAGACTGAACATCCAGATTACATACTCAAATCTTGGGTCTATTTTCCAGATTGGAAACTATCTGGATAAAGTAGCTACTGAGTCTGGGACTGAACCAATATCTTCCTCCCAAGGAGGCTTGGTGACAATGCTAAAGAACCGTGCTCTCTCTCTCTCATTGTCCCTTGACCTTCACCTTGCCTCCATCTTTTCCTAAATAGCAGCTAGTCCAAAACTGAACAGTGAATGAAGAAAAACTAAGAATACTAATGACCCCTTATAACATCTTTGAAACCTCTGTGAGCTCATAAGCGTTAATATTATTGTGTCTTCATTCCTCAACATATATAGGCTTTAGCTGCCATACCATGCAGCAGTAAAAATAATTGTCTGGATTTTCAACTTGTATTAATCAACACTATTCTGTTGAAAATGCTGAAGTTGTGATAATTTTCTCCAGCTGATAATTTGCATGAATGGGTGAGTTGTATTAATATTTTTAAAAACAATAATTAAGACATCTTTGTCAAAATAAAAAGTTGTCATTCACTTTTAATGGAATTATGAGAATGTCTTCTAAATATACTGCTTCAAATGCCAAACATTAAATTGGGATGTTAAAGGATTATCAACATCCCCAAAAATGAATAAGGATGGATAAGGATGGCTTGTTTTGTTTGGAGTGGTTTTTTTACCACAATTTTTTTTTTCTGTGCACTGTAACAAGGCAAGGCATCTTCCAAGTTCCCAGTTTTGTATGGTGTGTTCATCCACACGATCACAGAGTTCACAAACTCGGGCTTGGTGCAGGTGCTGTGCTGAGTGGCGTGGGCCAGCAGCAGCTCTGCAGCGTGGGGACAGTGCTGTCCCCAGTGGGTGGCTCTGGCCCTGGCAGCAGGCCTGGCTGTGGGGAGTGGGTCAGTAGAAGAGCAGCAGGATGGGGTTCTCAGTCACTTCTTGTCCTACCACATCACCAAGATGCTGTTGAGATAATCAAGTTAATGCACCTTAATTTATGGGCCATCCTCTGTAACAGGCTGTTCTTCAGACAGTTCCTGTCGAATTCATTAGAGACAATAGAGCAAGTATACTGAATATGACATTTACTTTCATCTCAAAGTATCTGTTATTTCTGTCCCTCAGTTAGTTGCCAGTGTACAATAAAAATATTTCACAGAATTTCAAGGGGATTAATTGTGATTTCTCCTAAAATATTTGGTAACTAATTGAATAATTTATGCTTTTATATTAGTTAAACTTGATCTTCCTGGCTTACTTTTGACTAAATTTACTCAGTCTTTTTCAATTTGCTAATTGTAAGACAAAGACAGAGGGTGTCCAAAGATGCACTGTATTTGAGCTGTATAGCTGTCTTCCACACAGATGACTGAAGATGGGGTTTTTTGTTAAAAATTCTGCTTCTGAAAGAAATAAGGCCTCGCTCCTTGCAATCAATTTGTATTCTTTTTGTTTTTGTTTTCCCTTCTTTTTCTTTTAATACTCAGAGCAGTGCCTGCATGCAGAAGTGAGCAATGCAATATAGAATTCTGCTTGTGTACTCCTTACATTTTCTCTTCTTATCTCTATAAATGTCTCCAAACACTTTTCCTTGCATTACTAAGTTACTTCAGTGAGTCTCAATATTTTAGGTCCTTCCCCTTCAGCAATCTTGTCTTTTCTGCTGTTATTTGGGTGTTCCTGGCTGTTTCTGACATTGGACTTCCATAAGGTTTGAAATAAAGTTGAATCCAAGCCTTTTTCCTCTGCCAGTGATACGTCTTTCTTGGGAACCATTTACAGTGTATGCAGCATAGCCTGTGTTTAGTCATCACTTCTCTGCTGTTACTTAGGTAATGTCTGGGGAAAACTGCTTTCCATTGCTTAAGACTGTTGTTCAGAATGTGCATAGCTGTGATAACACTGGGATAATCTGTGCAAACCTGGCCCTGCATTTTGTACAGCGCTCAGTGCAAGCCTGTAACAGTTCTCTTAACCTCCCTTTCCTCAGTACACTTCACCTTCCATTTCAGACAAGAGGACTGAGCTCAACCACATAGTAAATACTTTGCTGCGTGTAAACCTTGTATGCAATGTGTTCTGCTAGGCCTCTGGTCTGTTTCTTTTGATCTTTTCTCTAGGTTAGCAGCAGTTACCTCTGTTTCTTCTCTGATCCCAGATGTGCTTTTGTGATGGACCTATTGGAAATTGTGTCTTAATTTTCTCTCTCCAGCTATGATGATACATGGTCTAACAGATAACATCTCTTTCTGTGTGTTGGCAACATGTACTAAATAAATCACTAGAAATTTAATGAAGTGCATACTCAGCTAGCTCTGCTCTTTGTTACTTTTTGAAAGATATTCTGTCGTGTTGGTTTCCTTTTGGGGAAATTCAGCTAAACAATCAAAACACAATCAGACATATAATGGTAAAATACAGACTTTCTAACCAGAAGAGATTTATTAAATGTCCCAAATTCTGGTGTCACTACATGAAATAGTAACATCATGATGTCTCTAGTAGCCTGAAGTATTTAAATGATAAAATTTTCTTTTCAGTACTCTTTGTAAGAACCTCCAGTCTGGAAAATGTCAATTTTCTGTAGTTTTTGTAATAATAATGTATTGATACTTCTATTACATCATTGCCCTTGCTTTTATTTCTAAATTTTCTTTTGGTGTTTTGTTTTAATGAATATTTGGCCACTACTGAAATTTGCTCTATTTACTTGTATGCCTGAACTGCACTTGGTAAGAAGGCTATTGCTGCTAATTCTCCACAAAGAAAAGTCAATTTCCCAATACCATTTAATGTACGTGTGCTATGCTATTTTTTTATAATGTGTTATTTAAGATTGCTGGATCATATCATGGTCACTTTGCCAATTCTTGTTGTATGTCAGTAAGTGACCGGTAAGTGAGCTGTTGGTAACTGAGTTCAGCTTTTTATCTTTTTGAGTCTTTGCCTGTGTTCTTGCTCGTACGTGTATTTGACTTACCAACTTCGTCCAGATTTTCTCATGAAATTGGAAGCACCGGGCAGGATGTTTAGAAGATGCACAGGAATCACCTTTCTAATGTTCTTTAGCCTGCTACGTTTCAGCTTCATTCCTTTGAAAAATTGGAGTAACCATTTCTGTACTCTTGGGACATTTGGTGGTTAGTTTGCTGAGATCTGCATGTTTTTATATCAAGGTCAAGGTATTTTTTAAGTTTCTTTTAGTAGATAGGATATCCCTTGGGGCATTCTAACATCAACAGCTGAAATTGAATGCAGTCACCCCTTTACCTCCACACCATATCACCTGCTGGTACAAATGAAGAGTGATTGCAAAAAGAAGAGGAAAAGTTGTGGGAAGGAGAGGAGGTTCCTGCTGAAATAGGCAGGGTGGCAATAAGAATTTGCCAAATTAAAAAGTTGTCATAATATTTCTGAAACAAACCAAACAATGAAATCATCTGATATCTGATTGCCTTTACTTGATGTTAGTGTACTGCCCTAAATAAACTGTTGGGACTTTTCCCAGAATCATGTCTCAAACATTTGGCTCATTAGACATAAAAAGGCTCTGGAGTCTTTCCCTGCATTTTTGGCTCATTTACTCTCTTTGCCTTCAGTGCAGCACAGAGTAAGACCTTTTTGCAGGTCATTAATATTTTAAAAGAGAACCATGTAGAAAAGCTATCAAAATGTTTGCGTTTTCACCACAGTAGATTGGTGGCATTTTTTAAATGTTACTTTTATTTTAACCAAAAATGTATATAATTGTAATTACCAGAGTTATAATGCTAAAAACTTTGAAGTTCAATTGCAGTTTCTCATTGCTTTCCTTAATTGGTCGCAACATCTTTGGGAATTCTCAGGATTTTTATTAAAATCTTAGGACTTTGGCTAATAGCTTTGGAGTATTTACTCTGGTATAGGAAAATCTGAATTGTGATAATTGTTACCATCATCAAGAGAGCTACGCAGATACCTTTTATGTTTCTTGCATGTTTCATTTGACTTCAGAAACTATTTTATGGAGGAATAGGTTCAGACTGGTAATTCGTATATGTTTATGTATTTTCTACCACTGTATCCTCTCCTTGTACACAGGAGTTCCCATTGCAGTGATTTTGTTGTGCCAAAATAAAGCTTTAGACATTTGATGTGGTGTAAAGAGACCAAGTTGTTCAACTCAGGGCGTGGGAAATATTATAGAAAGATTATCCTCTTAGTTGCCTTTTATTCTGTCCTAATACTGTTTTTCTTTATGTCAAATCATTTACGTTAGATTTTCAACAGAGACACTAGTTTTCATACCATGAGGAAGCCTGAAATTTCCCTTTTCCATTTCAACTGCAATACTAGAAATAACTCATAAATTTACTTGTCTCAAGTTAGAAACTTGGTTGAAATTTGAAAAAATAGATTTCCAAGTTCTGTGAATACATGTAGTATGTAGAACATGTAACATAGTTAAGATAGGATTTTAGAGTCTGTCAAGGCTTACTTAATGTTGTTTCTTAAATTACAGACAACATAAGTGAACCTTGACAGACTCTAAACTAGACAAATTCTAAAGCTAAGGTAGGCAATGCAGGTTTCAATACCCAGTAACTATGAATGTTAAACAAGCAATGGATTTTTATATTCTGTAATTTTGTAATTAAAAAAAAAATGCGTGTAACTTAAATGACAATGATTGGTTCAGTGCATTGTAGTTACAGAAACATCATCATGTAGTTCATGGTAAAAATAATGAAAAAACCCCAAATTTCTGCATTGCACGTATTGTTAAAAACTCAGTGAAATGGAAGACAATTATAAAAATTGTGTGGATTACTGATTTTTCATTATTGGACAAAAGTTTGATTACAACTGAAAAACTGGGAGCAAATAGTAATGGCTGTGATATCCTTTTGTGGAAAACAATAGAAACATGAACACCCATCTGCCTTCATTCTCTGGTTTGCATGGTGTGTACAGATTGTGACGCAAGAATTTTAATTTCTGATGTTCAGAACATGGGTGAGAAATGTTTGGTGTATGTTTGCAATTAATTCTACAGAATCCAGTCAAACTATTTTTTTTTAAGAAATTTCTTCTGTGTTCTCAAGCACACAAAATAGAACTGCAGTTTCCTTCAATTATTCATGTTTAGTTGCCAAATTTCCTCCATAAATAATCTAAAATCTCTAGAGTGTGCATTATGGTTTTTTTCCCCAGTATATGATATTTAAAATTCCAGGTGGGCTCATTCTCTTTCTAAAATCTGATATGTTCTTTAACTAATGAAGGTTATTCTAACAAGTGACTTCATAGTGTAAGTATTCATAAATTAAAATTCCATAACATTCTTTACAATTTCTTGAAAATCAGTTTTTTATGGAAGTTCGTTGGGGTTTTTTTTCCTAAATTAGTTTTGGAAAGTGCATGTGAAAGGTACATGAAGAAACTTAAATATGCCTTTTTTTTCCTGAAATGATTTCTAAAAGTATTTCTAGGTATTTGTCAATATTGAATCTGTGTAAAACTCACTCACAAAGCTCGCATAGATAATACACAAAGAAGAGAAAAAAAAACATTAATTCAGTTAATAACTCCAAAGTCCAAATCTTGTGCTATAGTGGTCATGGGGAACTGTTTCTGTGACCTGCTACTGTGGTACATGAGCTTGCTCAGTGCCTCTAAGGGGATTGATCAGCACCCTTCAGTATTAGACTCCCTAAATTTAATTCTGGACTAGTTACCTTTTGATTAATTGAGCAGGTTTTTTTAAAATTTTTCAGTTATGACCAAAGGGTTCAGGCTGTTTCTGGTACCATAGTGGTTGCTAATTTTATAACAAAAATAAAATTAATAAATGAATAAACAAACAAACAAAATAAAACTGTTCTTATCTTGATGCACAGACTTCATGCCATGCTCATTGTAAGCACATACGAATTTGCTGTTCTGGTGAACTTGAGGGTAGTAGTAGGAAAGGAAGCTTCTTCAAATCTTGTTGGTTTTGCTGGCTGAGATTACTTAGTGCCCGAATACCTATTCCATTCATTAACAATTAATTGTGAATTTTTGCAAAACCACCTGTGTTGCTGTATGGTCTTACTCTAAGTGATTGGAATGTGGGCTTCTAATTTCCATGGAGGTGTACCCACAGAATTCTCAAAGGGCATAAGCACCCACTGTGCTGTTTTATGCATATTTTTATTTAGAAAACTTCCTGGTCTATACAGATGCCTAATTTTTTAGGAAAAAAAGAAGACTATTGCTAAGCTTCCATGGGAATTTCCATGAATTTAACTGTGCAGCTTTCAGCCTCATGGATTACAAAGCCACTGCTGTGGATGGTAGTCAAACCTCATGAAACATCATTTGAAAATACATCTTGTACGTCATAGGGTTCTGATTGCCAGTGCTCTGTTTTCAGAACTTTGTGAGTGTGTGTCGTTTTTGCTGGTTTGTAAGTAATTTCTGACACTTGCATATTCCCAAGAGCATTTTTTTGGTGGCTTTATTATCTAAATGAGATTATTATTAAAAATTGAACAAACATTGTTTGGCTTCCCTTTGAATAAAAGAACAGCTCTCTTGAGACAGTTATTAAACTTTACTCCAGGCATTGTATTTCAAATAACAGGAAATCTGTCAGTTACAAGAAACAAACAAACAAAGAAAACAGCAACAAAAACCCAGATGAAAGCCCACAAATACCTTTGATTGATTTGCAGTGTGCAGGGGCAAATGAAGACAAAAAAAGCCTTCTGCCAATTAGTTAGAAGTTAGATACAGACTGCCTGGTTGTCCAGACATCCCACCTAGAGCAAGGCTGGACGCATCCATTCTTGAGCTTACTGTCCAGATCCTCAACTTCCTTGCCACGAGAGACAGGCATTACATTTTATGCAGAAAGGATTTTGTTGAGTATCTTATTTATGTACCTACATGGCACCCAGTTCTGCCAGCTGTGTCTGAAACCATGTGAGGTGTGGTGTGTCATGTAGCACCTTCGCCTTTCTGGTCCTCTTGGGTGAGAGGCAGGGCCTGACTTCCTCTTCTTCGAGTGCACGCCCATGGCATGAGGGGAAAATTAGGTGTCAATCAGATAGCCATGTGTCTGTTTCTCCTGCATCTGAAGACTGCTCTTGAATTGTGTTGAGCCACTGAGGCATTAATTGTCAGGTGAATTTAGCTAAAAAGCTAAAGAGGAAAAAAAAAAAATCAAAGCCAAAACCCTAAATTCAAGTGACCTTGCTGATATCTACATGTATTTAGTAAGGTTTCTTATTTAGGTGCTCCCTGCTAAATTTTGATTCTGACCTTTCATAAGGGAGATTTTACACTGGAATTATGCTTGGTATTCTCAACCATTACAGTTGTTTTCGGACAATGCTATTCGTCACGTTACTGAGGTTCATTTTATCCTGTAGAATCTAATTCTGTTACTCTGTAACTGAGTTGGTCACTAAAGGACAGTTTGGTTTTCTCTGTCTCGTGTTGTGTTGTAGTTTACCCTTCAAAAGTATTGTCAATGACCTCAAAAATGTAGTGTAGAATGTAGTCATATACATCATACACAAAGCATGCACATATACATCATATACAAAGACCATGTGCAATCAGGATTAAAAGAATCACAATTATTATATTCTGCCGTGAATCTGTGGGGTCTGCACATGTAATGCTAGGATGAAAAGTTATTATATCCACATTAAAGGGTTACTTTAAAAAGCAGAACATGGCCATTTTCCAAAGTGAGTATTGCAGTATTAAATATTTGTAATACTGAATGCACTATTGTAGTGCTGTAATGTGTGACAATATTTTAATACTGTCCGTGCTCAAAGACCTGCCAGTTTGCAATTAGATAACTTACCTGAGTTGTTTCCATATTATCATCACTTCCCTACTCTTGCTACAGGGAAAACATGGAATAATTAAAATAATGCTCTATAATGACCTCTGACATTATTATTCAGTAAGACTATACTGGTTTTGTCATTATAATGCACATTTTGTGACTGAATAACTATGGCTCTTGGTGCTCAATTCTGTGGTCCAGATTCATGTAGTTTGATGTTCCCATACAAATAGACTTTGAGTGCAAAGGATCCAGGATGATGCTGCAGTAGGGAGGACAGAGATCTAAAAGAAGTATTTTGACAGCTCCTTGTTGTTTTCAAAGCAAGACTCCTCCAGGCAGGATAGAACTCAAAAAAGTGGGAGGAGAATTAATAAGAAACTGTTCATGTTCAAATTAGTTCAAAAGATGGAAGTTGCTGAAAGAAGGAGAAAAAACCCCAGAACAACAACAAAGTAAGTGCTAGAGGGAGAGGAGAAAGATTAAGAATTCTGAAAACTTGCTTCCCAAAATTACTCATGATAGTAATGCTGTATGAGAGGTTTAAATAAGCCCTATAATCATCTCTTGAATACAAACAAAATTCTTGCCTTTGCCAGACTGATAGTATTTCATTGATAGAAGAAAATATCTTTGTAAGGAATTAAGAATTACTGATTCAGGGAGCATTTAATAAATAAATAAATAAAACTGGGAAGATATAGGTAGAATAGGTCTATTTTGATGTGGTAACCGAGGAGTTGTCTGTGAGGTCTTTGCTTTCATTTACAGACATTTACCCAAAGTTCCTGCAACTTTTCAGGCCACATTTAAAGTGAATTCTTTGCACAGTGTCTGCACGGTGCTTTTGTATCACAGTAGTGCTTCTAGCACTAATGAAGAGCCTAGCTACAGCAAAACCCTGAATAACTTGGTAAAAAAAGCAAGATGGCTGGTTCACCCCAATGATCATAATTGCAGCTAGATAAGGTGGCCCTGAGAAGCAAGAAAGGGAAGAAAAGAGATTTGGCTATGTGTAAAGATGGGCAAAGTTTTTACCATATGAAAAGGAAAATCATAAATGTTTTTACTGGTTGTGTTGAAGGTAAACTATACATTGGCTGCTCCTCATTTAACAGATTGTATGGGCACTCATTCCTGAATATGAGTTTCCTCTTGTTTCCAGACTGCTAATAGTTAAATATTTCCCACCTGTTGCACGGACTCTAGATTTCAAACTCACGCCTGCTACGTGGGTCTGTCACTTTTATGTGGAGGAGGATGAGCCATTGAATTTCAGTGTCTGGGTGTGTAAATCCAGATCCTAGCTCTCCATCTTGTTCGTGCACAGATGCATGGTGTGTATCATGCTGGTTAAATTACAGAAACCAGTGTTTGCTTCTAAATCTGACTTCCACATGGCACAACAGCATCATGGAAGTACAACAGAACCCTATAGTTTTAATTATTCTCAACCCTGTTCTAAAACAAGTGTGATGTTGCATTGTTTTTCTTCTGCTAGGACTGGGGCAGTGCACTAACCAGAAGCTGAAACACTCCTTGGGAAAAATCTATGAGAAATGTTTGGGCACATTTCTTCTCTATATTTCTCACAATCTTATATAAAGTAGGGGAATTTTCTTAATTGATATGGAGATGTATTAGAAAAGAAGTTTTAGTTGATAAACACATTGTTGTTGTAAATAATGGGATTGTTTCACGCAGCAAGCATATCAGCTTTGGTGAATGCTGATGTGGCTGTTACTGGCTAGCACTGAAACGTGTTATTTTGTGGGATTGGTTTGTTTGGTTGTTTTTTTTCATAATGGCCAATAGGGCTGGCATGGCATAAGTAAAAAGATAAACTTTTCCAATTGGGTCCTTTGGCATCATTATTTCATTTTTACACATTGTCCTTCTTTAGAGAGTTTTTAACCTTTCTTTCCAAAAATAAGATGGAAGTGACTGCAGGAATATATCGTGACTCTTTTTGTATAGGAAGCTTTGTAGTAAACAAGACATAGATATTAGATATAAAATAATAATTTTTTTAAAGGAACACAGAATTAAGTTTTCCATTAGCAAATACATCTGTATTAAAAAGACGTTACAGCATTGCAGCAAATAATTTCTTTTGCATGGCATTAGAAACTTTGTGGTGGTGATGTCAGTAATCTCAGTCCCTCTCACAGTAGTCCCTAAAAGCATCTTTCCATTTAAAAAGATAAACCTTGCATGAAATAGATCAGACATGAAGCTGAACTCTCTGCAGGTTCCTGGTACACATAGTGGCTGTGTTGTGAGAGGTCTGACTCATAAAGGGTGTCTTATGTAAAGCAAAGCATGCTATATAAAGTAGCTTTTCACCCAATGGCATGCATTTGGGACTTCAGAAGGTTCTGGAGATCTCCTGAAATTTGGATGTGTCACCATGTTTAGGTCTGCCTGTGCATGTAAACGTGCGATTTTACAAGGGCATATGCACTGGTCAGACCTCCTAGTGCAGTTGAAGAAGCAGTCAGTAAGAAAAGAGGAGCCAGCCTGTTGGAAGATTTGGCAAATCCTGGCTTTTGCCAAAAATATCAGTGCAGCTTTAGTATCTGCACAGAGCAAGTAAGAATTTAGCATGCACATGAAAGATTGTTTGTAGTGAACTCTCTGAAATGGAACAGGAGGCTCCCTCTGTATGCTAGTACAAAACAGTTAATCATTCTGTATATGATGATTAATAGTTATTAATTTTTTTATTTTATTTCTAAAACTGCCAATGTGCTGAAATGTGCCATAGGAATTACATTTCAGGCTGCAGGCACATCTTGCTCAACTCAGCTTTGCTTTATAGCTCACAGGCTCTCAGCCCATTAATCATAAGGTGACACTCCTAAGTGGTAAACCTGATGATACATATTAATATTTATGGGTTTGCTATAGTGTACTCTTGCATTTGCTGTACTGGGAAAGAGCAGTTCTGTCAATCAGTATAAGCTAACACCTCTTTAAAAGCTGTAAACTGACAAGCAGCACACTGGCATTTTTTCTAATTATTCTACCGAGCTGATGACAACTAATCAAACTGAGCTGCCTAGTGGTTGCACTGGTTGCTTTCAGTACCTGCTTTGGGGTTCTAGGAGTTTTCTTTCTCACCATATATAGTATAGAGAATAAAAACATAGATGTGGAATATGGCATACTTCTTGAATGCAGATTGATTTACTAATCTTCAAAGAATAACAGCTGTAAGGTCCTCCCCAAATGTTCCTGGTTTCCGATACTCTTTTATTTAATCTAAAACATTTTCAATGGAGAGTACAGGGTCATCTAGGAATTAGGCCACATCCCAGGTGTATGAATAAATAAATATATATAGAAAACGTGTATACATATATAAAATACATCCAGTGTAATAGTACTTTTTAATATAATTTAGTGTAGTAGTAATTTGCTTATAGTTAGGTGTCAATCCTGCAAGTGTTTTGAAGAGAAACCTCTCCAAGTATGCATGATGTGAATTATTTTGAAGTACAGAGGGTTTTTTCTGTGTTTGGTTTGGGTATTTTTTAAAGAAATTTTACATTTTAGGGAATACCTGATTATCTATGACTCTCTGCTATTTCTGCGGAAAACAGAACTGTTAGAAATTACAAACTTTCCACATCAAAAGTTATCACGCCATTTGACCTTGAAAAGCAGCAGTCTAGTTAGGCGGTCTGAGGATCTCCCACTAATCATAGTGGGAGATACACGCTCATACACACAGTCCTTGAGACTCAGTCTGTAAATCACATGCATAGAGTGAGCCACTTGTATGTTGAAATAGTCTGCCTTGAGAATACTGGCTCAACTCATGGTGGAGTTCATGCATTTAGAGTGTTTTGGTAACTCTTCAACTTTTCTAAAGCTAGCCCTACACAAAGAAGTCCCTGTGACTTTTCTTAGACAAGCTGACATGTTTCTTTGGCTGAAAATAAACTGATTCAGTGTGCTGAAACCAGATTCTGGGCTGTGCATTCTATCAAGGCTACTTTTCTTTAGGCAGCTCTCCCAGTCCTTTGTCAAGTCTTGAAAACATCCATACAGTGGAGTAGATTGTAATGCATCTACTGATGTTGATTTGTACAAATGCGAAAAAGTGAAGTGGGAGCATTCTCTATTGCTAACATCTAGTCACTGATAAATTACTAGGTTCAGAGAAAATCTGCCACCATACTAGAAAGGCCTACTTGAAATTATCTCTCTGTGTGTGTATCTATCTACCTACATGTATACAGTTATAAATAAGATATGTAATACGTATTCAGATATGGATGTATACACAGGGAGGTGTACACATGTTTATATAGCCAGATCTCAGGTCATGTTTTGGTCACGTTCTCTCAATTTTTGCTCTGGTTGAACCATTAGTGATCAAAAGCAAAATAATGGAAATTTTTCATTAATCAAAAAATACTCTAGATTTGACAGTGGTGTTCTTTTTTACATTGTGTGATCATATATACACAGCATTTGTGGAAGTCTGCATCATGTTCCCTTAGGGTTCATACAAATATTTATACACAAATCCTTTTGCTGAATCTATTCTTGTATGTTGACTCAATAAGCTCTGGTTAAATATGACTCTGCATGTCAGTTGTATTATTCAGGAAGAATAAGTTTCTGTGACAGACAGTTTATGTGGCAAGCACAGTGTTAGTTCACAAGTCAGTTCTACACGAAAGAAAAGTAAGAAAGTACTGCAACAGCACCAGCAGGGTAAGTCTCCTTGGTGTACTCTCTTCCTGCCACCTTGGTTTTTATCATACTGCAGTACACAGAAGGATTAGGCCTGCACTGTGTGTGAAGTTTGCCCTTGATGAATCCAATCATTTGAGCTTTCACAAATAACAAGCCTCTCTAAAACCAGAGTGGATTTGTAAGTTATTTACTAAGCTTTAAAACCCGGCATAACAGGCATGATTAAATAGACACCAGTGACAAACAAACATTTCTGTAAGAAACAGCACAACACATAACAATAATTGTTCACAAGTTTACTGTTTGTTGGTGCTGCTGCTGCTTTCAGGAGAACTGAAAACGTGCAGTATTTTTTAATTTCAGGATTTGTTGGAGGGCTAGAAGAACCCTGTTTATTTTTTGTTTCAGGGGCTGTGCTAATTTTATTATAAACCAGTGTTCCCTTTGCTTCCAGTGGAACCCCAAATAAAAAGACTCTTGTGAGCAATACAGTGTTTGTAGCACTGCTGTGCTTCAGGTGTGGAGGCAGTGGTTATTTCACTCTGTGTAAGCAGACAGTTATGTTGCTTTTCAGCTATGCCATGGCACTGAGCAGCTGGCCCGCTTCACGGTCCCCCAGTGATGTACAAACCATCTAGTAAACCAGTGACCAAGTTTGTGCACTGTGTTTGCAGCAAGGTCTCTCCTCTGAAGACTAGCAGGTACATTCAGGCAGTTGGAAGCATGGCAGCTTCTCGGATGAATTTGCTCCTGGAGCCCTAGCAGAGTTGTCCGTGTGGATGATGTGGTAAATGCCTTGCCCAAGATCAAGCCGCAAGTCAGTCAGGTCTGGAAACATCGAGGAACAATGGTTCTTTGTCCCATCACTGCAAATTGCTACATACAAGTTACAATAATCCCTAGAAAGGAAAATTAATACAGTTACTATTATATAGTGCAGAAAAAAGTAAAATATATTCTAGTGCTAATTCTTTGATGAGTGGTAAGGAACATGATGTTCTGAATGGAGTGTTCTGTCCCTCAGCAAAAAAGCAGCCTTTAAGCAGTATGGTTAAATACACTTGATGGAGTGGATACTATCTTTCTAAAGTTATTCCTTTATTTTTAGCTTAAAAAATATAATAACTGAGACTATAAAGCACCACCACAAATAGGAGACCAGCAGCCAAATTTTACAGAAAGGCATAGACAACATTGTCTAAAAGCACTAAAGAGAGTCAGACATTGACCTACATTAGGCCTCTTGCTCTCAGCTGTGTCTTCTGGAAGAAGCACAGAGAAGGGCTGGCAATTACTTCTGTAAATCTTGTGTGCCTTTCACCTCACTTTACCAATTTTATTGCCAGAACAGTTCTATTAAAATGTATCTCTAGCTGCAAGGTACTTGTGATTTTGATGTGCTTTTATAATTTAAGTATTTAAATTTACTTTTCAGTAAAGTTTAGGTCTAATTGACCTATGGTCAAGAGTTCTGACAAAGCACATGTTGGAGATTGCAGTGGAGAGAGTCACAGGACCCCCTGCAAAAGAGAGAACAGATAGGAGGATACAGGCCAGGAATAGAGCATTATGTATGCAGGCACCCAGCATATCTGTCTCCACACTGTTATCCCTTCTTTCACTCCTGTGTATTTATTTTTGACTTTGAGTGGATGCTGTATGTGGTTTTCTGTAAACTGTAACCCTCATCCTTAGTCGAGACATCATAGCATCTCCTCAGGGTAGGGTAGGTTTTGAGAGACAAGAAGGGTTCTTCCTGCAGGTCACATGAGGTCCTGCCTGGGGAGTCAGATTTGAGCAGAGACAGTGATTTTCTTTCATTCTTGCTGCTAGCTGTGCTCTTTACTGAGGTGGGCATAAACTATCTCAGTCCACTGAGTAATGCTGGCATGAAGCAATGCTTGCACTTCAAAAGTCAGTGTCATCCAGACATGGGATTGCAGGTTGAACACCCCGCTAACAGCGCTTCTAGACAGGGGTGGTTTTGTCTGAATAGCCCACTCAGGACTTACTTTATTTGCAGCAATGGCTCTGCAGTTTTAAGGCAAGCCTTAGGAAAATCAAGTTGACCATTGTTCTCTGCTTCAAACACAGCCTCAAGGCTCTCCGTCTCCAGGTTCCCTTTACAGTGTTATCTACTGTTTTGTGTGCTTTGGTAGTGACATATTTAGCTGTACAAAATATCTTCATTACTGACAGCCCCAGGAGAGGTAGATACCTGCTTCCACATTGTGCTGTGCTGGACTGTGTAGTGAGTGAACTGCAGGGGCAGGAGGAGATTATTCAATAGCTCCAGGATCACTGTGGCTGCCCTGGAAGATAGAGCACAGCACTATAGAGGTTCTAAGAGGTTTTTTCTGCAGAAAGTGTTTGTGTCAGGACATCCCTATCTCTTTTTCCTGTTTTTTCAACCACAGAAATAGGCTCGAATTTGATTTGGCAGCCACTGAGCCCCCATAATACAGCAGCATAGAAACCTATGCAAAGAACAGATCTATCACTATATCTGACTGATCTCTCTGCTTGTGCACAGTGACAAATTCTCACCTCTCCATATAGATCAGCAAGCTCTCTAACCAGTCAGTCACGCATAAGTTGTGACAGCGCATCACAAGCTTGGCAATTTGGAAGCCCAGAGTACAAGGTAAAACATTCCATTTTTTTAAATGAAAACAGTGGCCTTTTCCATTCCAATACTTTATACCTAATCCCCTTAATTCCCCGAAAACATTCTTTCTCAAAAGACGTCATATATTTCTGTATTTACCAGTAGGTAGAAGCCAAACAAGGAAGCTATGAAAACACACCTTTCAATATAAATTTCCTGTAATGTTTATTTATTTTTCTGTAACATATTTTTGTTCTCTCAGCTCAGGCCTGTTTAAAAATGAAATTCTGTCTTACTGCATTAACTTTAATGTACAAATCTAAAAACTACAGTCTTGAGATAAAGATTTAGGTTTGCGAATTGATAGATAGTCATGAGAAGAATAGTGTAGATACAGTAAGTACCATCATCTGTCTTTGACATGGAAATTCATGGTTTAGTCAGAAATTAGTGACATGGATAAGAGATATGTTTAAAGTAGCTTTAGAGGTTACATTGGTTGTCTGTAGCATTTGAATTATAAAAATGTTTGGACATGCCACAAATCCATTCCAGTTAGACGCAGTGGCTCTCATTTAGAGGCAGTTGATCAGACACTCTAGAAACAAGATATTTCAAAGAGCTTGAAGAACATATGAATTTTGTATGTTTTGATGTTGAATGAAGCTGTTAGTAACCATAGAAATAGGGATATGGAGTTGAAATGTATAAAACTTCAGTTAAAATAAATAAGTGTAAGAATTAAGTGGATTTTTAAGCCTTTTTATTGTTGACAAAAGCTATGGGGCACAAACAAAATGTGCTTATTCTCTCTAACATGAGACTACGGAAAATACTGAAGACTAGTTGTGTCAGTCTTACGGCCTCTTCTGAAAATGTTAATTAAAATAAATCAGTTGTCAGTTCAGAAATCTGAGAGATGTATAAAAAGACAAATTAGTAAATAAGGTTATACAGCTTTATGTTGTTTTAGTTTAACTTCCGTGTTAGACCTGTTCTGTTTTCTGTCATGTGATGTGACTCTAATGGAGATCTGCCTGTGGCACTGCAGGATCGGACTGTCGAGTACGTCAATGACATTGCATTTCATGTGATAGCGACCACACTTTCTCTGATTACCATACCTAAATGGTATTCAGAGTTTTGTATGGACCACTATTCAGCCCTAGCCTTAAACTCTTAATTTAAAACTCAATTTAAATGAAAATAAAATAATAGTGTCTCAACTGAAGACCGTTGAGCATGAACTTACAGACCAGCCACTACTCTGGACATGTCAGTCTTGAAACTGCACTTGAGGGGCTTATCTGATTTTTTTTTTTTTTATTATTTTTACAGCTTGTGTATAACTGTCTGGGCTTAGCTAATTTCCTACAATGTCATTCACTGTCTGAAAATGTTGTTTCATTGTTGGTGAAGGTCACAGACCCCAGGCTGGACATGAAACAATTCCATCTGCTCAAGAGGCAGTTGCTGCTTTTTTCTTGAAGTGCCAACATGCAAGATTTCAGAAAATGGCACTGTGCTGTAGCAGCCTGTGCAGTGAGTGGCTCATAAAAGGACAGATTACAGTCTTGGTCACTGAGACTGGCATGGAAGCCAGGCAGACCTTTGGTATTAGAAAATTCAGGTTCAAATAGCAGCTTTGAAACCATCCAATGTTGTCATTATGCGGGGTGTATTGTTCTGGATCCCTGGTTTGCTAGGCCTGATACTGATTGTAATGGTGGTCTAGGCTATCAGTGAAGCAGGGACAAGACTTGAAATGGCTTGCTTTTTTCAAGAGGGGGTAAAGCCTCAGAGATTTCATATTTTTAGTGAACATAACTGATGGAAATACCTAGTTCATCAAAATACTATGGTATATACCTAATTCTGGAGTCTTGACAAAAATGAAAGAATCTTTTAAATTTATATGAAGTAGGAAATAAATTCAGGAATTTTTGCTGATCTTTCCGTTGTGAGAAAAAATACATTTTTTCAGCACTGTAAATTCCGAAGTGATATGGCATGTTCAAAATGTCCCCATGCCAGGGGTTCCAGGAGGCAGATCATCAAAGATAACTCTGAAAGCAGTCAAATTTAAACTGCAGAGTTTCCAGAATGCAAGCTGTCTGTGATTTATCTTCCCTCCATAACAGTTTTAATACATAACTTTCACATGTATTTTTTTTTTAGTTGGGGTGGCAAGGTGTTGGTCATTTATGTTTTGCAGGACTTGAAGAACCCCAGGGACATGCAATTCAGCCACTAGCAGGGGTAGCAGTTAAACGTAAATAAGCAAGTTCCAGCCTCCAGAGGTGTTACAGGGTATGTGAATATTTATAGAATTACCCATCCTGCTCTCCTCAGTTCATAAGGATGACTTTCTTTGAGCAGGTGCAGGAATAAAATTATTCCGAAGTGAAGAAAAGGGTTCAGGACTTTAAATACTTCTTCATAAGGCAAAGAAACCATCTTTTGAGGAGAGATCTAGGAATGATTGTTCATTGCATGCCAATGCTTTCAGAAAACGGGGCAGCGTGTGAGAGAATGGAGGGACTCCTAATGACTGTATCGTTTCTTCATTTCAAAGGTACAATTATATTTCTGATGCAGTTCACAGTGAAGCCATTTTTCACAAACATTTATTTAAATAAGCATAATCTCCTGAGAACATGCATAGCAGGTTCTCAGGAACTCCATTTTAGTCTTAACTACCTGTTACTCAGCAAGCTTTCTGTCCAAGATCTGTTTTACTTGCCCTTCCTACAGGCATGCTATAGTGAAAGTCTTGAAAATGTAGTTGTGTATTAATACTGTGCAGCTTTGGTTGGTAGGTACCCACATGCCCTGCTCTTTTCACATTTTGTGGGGCAAAAGTCACAATTCAGCAAAAGCAACATTCAGAATCATAAAGCTGAGGCAAAAGTACGTCTTGTTCTTTCATATCACAACAGTGAAGTAAACAAAATTGTACTTTTAGTCTGCAAGTGTTTCCTTCCAAAAGATGGAGGCAAATCCATGAGATAACTTTTCTTCAAGTTAATCCTTAGTTTCAAAAGGTAAGCATGTATTCAAAGTGTTTTTATCTTCAGGTGTTCAGGTGGTTAAAACCCATTCTTTAACTGCTGAAGGATATTCTATGTTATTTTAAGTTCCTACATTTCCTGCTATGAGCTCTTTGATTCACTGGGATTTTTGCAGCTTCTTGTACATATGTGGATTATTTATTGTGCAATGTTTGTGACTCACAGCCACCCAACCAGTGTTCAGGGAAGAAGAGCGCCAGTTCTGCCTGGTATCAGCTGTGCAAGGTGTGATAACCAATGCTAGAGTCCACAGTAGGGTTCTGGTCAGGATCTAAAACTTCAGTAGTTGCTCCAGAGCTATCCAAAACCAATCTTCTCAGGGAGATGCCTGGCCATGGTCTGAGTCTTGATGAGTGTGAAATCTGGGGGGAAGAGGCAGTGTTCCTGTTGCCAGTGATCTTGTAAGTCATTGTGCAAATCTGTGAGAACATTCTACAAAAATTTAGTTAAAGCTAGTGGCTACCCTCTGTAATAGCAGGTACACAATCAAACGGTCATTGGATATGTGCTAGGCAGAATGTAAACTGTTTATAAAAGATTTCTTTTTCTATTCAGTGTGAAACACCTCTTGTCCTTGATCCCTTCCTAAAGTATCCATTTCTTGTTAAGCTTTTTCAGGGAACAGAAAGCTTTACTTAGGAGAATGTCTTCTGTTCCCTTTCCTTTGAATAAGTCAATGAATAGTTGGTAATATAAATCCCTAAGTAAAAAAAAAAAAAAAAAAATCAAGTTACTAGTGTGCTTAGAAACGCTTTATGGTTTTGTATTAGGGAAGGGGGGGGAAGTAAAGGTGCTACGTTCTTCTTTTTAATTTCATACTAATTCCACTGAAACCATAGATGGAATTGGCTTTGTAAATGGATGCAACTGAAAATCTGATTTAAATATGTGCTCCTAAAAACATGAATCAGGAAATCATTCCAGATTTCTTTTTGTGCATTAAGGAAATCAGTTTAGACTGGCGTAAGGTACAAGGGAATCAGGGCTTCTGTCTTTATTCTTCTGCAGTCATGCACATGTTAAATTAAGTTTGATGACCTTTAATGAGATAGGACCTCTCTTTAGCTTCTTTCTGTCTTGCAGATAAGTAACAATAATTTGGAGAAAAAGTAACAGGACCACAGCTTCAGGGAATCATGTGAAGCTGAAATGCTTTCAAAGATGAAGTAATAAAATTCGGTCATACCCAACCAATGAAGTGATCAGTAGAAGCCTTTAAGTACATTATATTGTGCCAGGAGCTGGGGTGTGCTGATAGAGATAAACTGTCCCTCACTCACAGATAAAAGGAGAGGTCAGCCTAAACTGTTATTAAGATAGTTCTGCCTGATAGTGGGCCATTTTATGTCCAGAAATATTGATATCTCATGTGTATGCATTACAGAAAAGTTCTGTGTTCCTTTATCAACTCAGTGGTGCTGTGAGTCAGGAAGGCCTTGTTCAGCTTGCTGTTAAAGCAGGAGGTCAGACAAGATGACTCCAGAGCTCCCTTTCATCTTGAATGATTCTGTGGTTCTGCCAGCTCTGGAACTAAGGCTGGGATTTGTGAAATTCTGGATGCTTTTACATTGCCCTAAAGAATTAGGGCTGTACTGCGTGGAAGGAGGATATCAAGCATGTTGGACTCTCTTCTCTGATCCTGCATGACACATCCTACTTTTCTAAGTGTAATGTGTTTTAGTTGCTGTCTGTGCATCTTACTTTTAAACAATTTGCTATAATTCAACCAATGAAATGTGGCTTCAAAAAATGACGTCCTTTTTATTGTCATGTGTAACGCAGGCATAGGGAAGGAGGCTTGGATGTGATCAGAGGAAATTGTGTACAATGAAAAGATGTGAGTACAGTGTCATTTGCAGGTGTATGGCTATCTCTTTAAAAATTTTCCAGTTGCACCAGTAAATGCCTGTAATGAAGACATTTCATGCGCATCCAGATGTGCATCAAAAGGTTGTTCTAGCAAGATGAGGGACAGAGAGAGAGAGCGAAATAGAGAGAGAGAGAGAGAGAATAAGGATTTTGCATAAAGTTTTAGTCAAAATCTGCATTCAGATTCCCAAATCATTTGCTAATGTCTGGGTGTTTTTGAAACTGTGATTTAGAGGGTGGTTCAACTTCAGTATAAATATATCTTAACAAATACTATAATTTTATTTGGGGGCTGGAAATAAACTACTTCTGTTAACAACCTAAGCGAATTTTTATGCTAGATATGTAACATGTGGTCATGCCTGGAGTAAGTATGAGCAATTCAAACTACTAAAAATTGCCATTAACTTTTTAAATGTCACCATTTTAGGAGGTAAGCTAAGACCTTCGAGTGCCATTTTGGCCATGTACTTTGTACATGATATATCAGTGACCCGCTTCAATCTAGAAATCATTTATATGAGAGAAATTCATGCAAAATTGTAAAACTTAACAACATTTCTTTTGAAAATCATACTTGTTCTTAAGAACAGTCCACACATTCTCTCCATCAAGCTCACTGATTATGCTTGTAGCATATGGGTCAGACTATATTCTGTATGTATTTTTTGTTTGTTTTGTCATATCCTGTATGCATCTAAACATTTTAATGTTTTTCTGCTGTTTCTCTTCTTTTTCTTGAGTGTTTAGGATAGTAGTCACCTAGGTGGCATAATTTTTAATTCTTCCTCTCCAGAAATCCTTAGTAAAAGTGAGGACAGAACATGCTGCTACCTGACATTTAATTTATTTGAAAATTGCATTTGAATATCTTTAGAAATAAATGTCAGGCCATTATTCCTTTCACAGAATCCTTATCTGACTGAAGCTTGTAGATAAGTTCCCTTTCTGTTAAAGAATGAATTAAAGCAGATAGTTCCAGAAGAAACAAAAAGTAGCTGAAAAACTAACCTATCTGTTCTGATGATCCATAGTACTTAAGCAACAAGAGATTGTGTGACGTTTTCCCCAGACAGTTTGGGGTTAAATGGTGTTAAACAGAATATTGTTTGTAGTTTCTTATTATGTTACCATGTTCAAAGCAGAAAAGTGCCATCTAATGCTCTGATGAATATGTAAATTGAGAAAAGCTGAAGCTAGGAATATTATGTAGGACAAAAACAAAATCAGGTTGAACCTTCCTTTCTTCCCCAGTTTCCCTTTTCCTCATTCCTTTGACTGATTTCCTGATGTGCTGAAGCTAGAACATGGTCTGCATCCTGTGCAAGTCTGAAATCAGAACTGGCGTGTGGTTTCTTTCAGACTGTCAAAGAGGCAGTACGCTATATTCTATTCAACAATGCTGCTCAATACAGCATAGGACTGGCTGTCTTCCTTTTAAAATACACTTCAATAGAGACCTTTGTCCCTTGTGGTTCACCAGGCTTTATTCAGCTGTAAAAGGACCCGTGTTCAGGAGCTGTTTCGGGAGGAATTCAACTAGTCCAGGGGTAATGCAGAGAGAAGGTAAAATTCTGTCACAAAACCACCAAACAACAGCAACAACAAAACACAACTCCCCATGTGAACAAGCAAAAACCATAAAGAAATAGAAACAGATAAAAATTTGTATTTTTTTCATGGTTCCTTCAAAAATACTGAGCAGATGTTGCTTAAAATATTACAGGTCTGAAGCTAATAACTGGAGGCATAACTATGAGAGCCATTGTGGTCAAGAAGGCAGTATTTTGTTCAGTAACTACGCTTTTTAATTCCTGAAAGTTTTGACTGTTTATAGTACTACAAAACTGAACCAGGACTTGGACTAGTTTTATTTTTTTTTTAAGTAACTGTAAACAAGAGCCAATAATGTCATGCTTAGCTACTTCTGAATGTGGATTTGACATGGCAGCTTCCCATGTCAGAAATAAAGAAGGAGTAAGTATCTGTAAGCCTACCAGAATTCCTGTAGAAGACATAAATCAAGCCAAAAGTGTTGAATACACAGTTTAGGCACTTAAAAATATATATTTAAGCCTGAAAATCCTGTCAGTTACTGTATTTGTATTGCCAAGATTTAGCTAGACTCCACTGAAATCATGTATTGTATTGTTACAAAGTGTCATCTATCTTCTGCCTATATGTCATTTTAACCTACATTTCTGAGGATTGTGTTTTGGAAGAATTAAACCATGGAGCTAACCAATTCTACACTGAATTTCTGAGCCATTAAGGAGCTTCATATAGATTAGTTAGAAAACATTGTGCCAGGGTCTTTATCATTCTTAATGCCGAAATCTCCCTGGAAGCACAGGATAGATTTCCTGATCTCTGCAGACTGATAAGGCTTAGCTGGCCAGTGGAATATTTGCTCCTCCCTACAGTATGTAAGTTGCAAACATAAATGGTTAAGCAACTGCTGATGTTGCTATTGATCCATAGCATGCACAGATCAATCAATTATTCTGGAGACAGCTAGGATAAACAGGCAGTCCAGTAAAGCTCCCATTTACATTCAAATAGTCTGAAAATGGATTTAGTTAGGAATATTAATAAAAGTTTTGTTCATCTGAACAGTGAAAAGAAAATAAAGCCTTAGGATGTGTAAAACCACATTCAGGGAAGTCATAGGGACTAAGACGAACCCATTAGTTCTCTAAACACAATGCTCCAACAGGCAGAAAATACAAATGAGTGTGATGAAACAACAATGGATGAAGAGTTTTCTCTTGGTTGTTTATTAGTTATTCTATGAAGCTGTGAAAATGCAGAAGAGTGTATTTTGCATAAACTTACATATTTATATGCAAGGCAGAGGTTTGGGTTTCTTTTTCTATTCAAATAAATATAAAGGAAAAATGCTGGGAAAACTGTAGGTAGCGGGTGAGAGGCTGTGAAAACAGAAAAATTACAGGGTTATTAAAATCAGTGTTGTTTGCTCAATACTTGGGTTAAAACACGCACTGTTTTATAAATTGGTGAATAACATTTGCACAAGCTTAAATGACATTGTACATTAGAATGCAACATTTGGGAGATGTTGAAATTCTTACCACATTTTGGGGTTCATTTCTTAATATAATCATCTGAAGTGAAGTTAATTTCATATTATCCCTCTATAGTGCTTGAATTTATAAAAACATTCAGCTCTCCTCTGCCTACTCGTAATTTATCTGGGCTTCATGCAAAGACGGGAATTACACTCATACTGGGATGATTGTATAAATTTTTCACAGGAAAATTTATTACAATGCATAACTGTGTTTTGTACTAGATATTTTTGTTACTAATGTTAACTCACATTTACAACTGAATGTTTAGGGTATGCTAAGTTTAGGTGCATGTCCAAGACTTCAGGTGTTTAATTACAATTTACAAGCTTTAGGGTGGTTTGTTTTCGCTCAGAGAACTTGATGTTCATCTGTTTGTGACAACATAATGCCCTCCATCAAGCAGTAGAAATTATTAGATTGGTAGGAAGCACCACAAAGAATGAGATGTTTGCATTGCAATATTGAATATAATGTTGCCCAAGAAGATGGGAGCAAGAAAAAAAAGGTTGCATGATTTTATTAGATATGTCATGTTAAAAAAAGCCTGCTAGACAATGTCAGCGTAATTAATACCTTGACCTAAATTTACATGTTTCAGTTTTTCCTACAGAATCTGAAATTTCTTCAGTATAAATCACTGGTTAAAGTCTGAACACCAACCCACATTCCTGTGTATGTAAATGGGTGTGTGCATGCATGTACATTAATAGAGAAAAAGCCAAGGTGTCTACTGTATTCAGCTATTTCCTAATGACACAGTAACAGTCAGTGTTAGCTGGTCTGTACATTAAATTAGAATCTCTGCAAAACTGCCCACTGTAATAACCAGAAAAATATGAATTTGCTTTGAAGTAAGAAAAAACATGAAACAAAATTAATAATGAAAAAAGTTTAGAAAATATCTAAATACTTGAATGTTTTTTTAAACTAAAATACTTTTTTTTTCTCCTTCCTTTTTTTCCCTTTAAAATAGTACTGGGCCTTGAATTTACCTTCTGCACACTACTTTGATTTAATCCTCTAAAATGTTTTGCAGAATCTATGATAATTTTAAATTTATAAAGATTCCTGCAGGTCTATTATTTCAGTTATTTTTGTGGTAATTATGTAATCAAATAGTTGTCATATAATTGAGGTCAAAATGTATAATCCCAAAACTGTTAGGCGGCTATGTAAAATTTGCTGAATTTATTAAAACAGTTAGAAGGTTAGGAATAATATTTTAAAGGAGTGATTGAGAAATTTTCTCTTTGATATTCTCTTTCAAATATTCTCTATTCAAATATTCACTTTGATAGAGAATTTAATATACACTTTTACATTTTTGTATTTAACTGTACTGTTAAGAAATTTCAGATATCAGGAAAAATAATTAGGCTGACACCAAAAAGAAGGGCATGCAAAAATACATCATAATTTCAAAGCTCATAATTTCAAATCTTGATCCTTCTATGAATTTTGTAGAACTACAGAGTGCAAAAGCTTTATTTCTTTTTCCTCCCACGAAATTTTGTCTGAGAGCAAGCCTTTGGAAATACCTGGTATTTCAGGTCCCTAGTTTCCTAGTTTTAACTAAACCAAACCATTTGAAGACCTTAAACTTGAAAGTTAGTGCTAAAATCATGCACAGTAGAGCATGCACACAATTTTATAAAATACCCAACTCACTCTTGCTTACAGGAATGCAGAAATTGATATTACTTCCTGGTGTGAGAGTAGAAGATATTCAGAGGAAGTGTTGCATATGGTAACAGGCTCTGAACTCTTAGCAGATCTATGTACAATTTTTTTTATACTCCAGGAACAATTTTTGCAGTTCACAGAATGCAAAAATTAAAAAGGCATCTTGTACATCTGCCCTCAAATCCCCAATGGCATGCTTGTTGCTTCTATAAAAGTCTTTTATCATGGTTAAGGTTGCCAGATCAGCCAACAATTCTTCCCCCCACTTCAGTCTGATGTGTCTGATTGTCTGGATTTCTCTTTGGGGTTATTTCTTGCCCGCTTCCCCATTTTGACTAGGTCACCTAACATTTCAGCTACCTGTTAAAATGCCCTGAAAGCTGGGAAACTGCAGGTCATTGCACTTCTTGGACGGCAGGCCCGTGTTTTATGTGCGGGGACTGAGAGCAGATTTTTGGCCGAGCTGCTGTGGAGGATACCTGATTAGGTGTCTGCTAATAAAAGGCTTTCTGAATTTTTTTAACTTGCGATTCTCATTTTAGCTGTTAAAACTTCTGTAGCTGCACCGTATGTGTTGAATTGGAAAACAGTTTATGAGGTGTCAGTAGCAAAACCCTCTAATCCTTTTGATAAATGTCAGTTGGCTCCATTGTCCTCCCATCTCTGCCCATAGGAACACATATCAAAATTCAGTCTGCAGTTATGATGTTGAATATGTATGACATGGTAGAATGCAAAATTAAATGCAATTCCACGCAGACAACATTTTTTGAAAAATGAATGAATCAAATAAAAATGGCTTCATTTTGTATTTGTGACTGCAACATTAATTTACATTAATTTTACAGAAATTAAAGTCAATGTGATGATGATGATGATGATATTATTTTATCTAGTGATACAGGAAAGTGACAAAATGAATGTACCTATAAACAGAACTATCTCTTGTTCTCCCCAGAAGATCCAATTAGAACATAACAGATTCCTTTTCACAAAAAGTAACCTGTAGATTTCAATCTTCTGTTCATAATTTAAAACAAAACCAAAATAAGGTAAATTAGAAATGTTCTGCTGTTCAACATTCTGGGACTTTTTAAATAGAAAATACTACTTTGAGTCATCAAAAAAAGTAAATATATTGCAAGCATTTCTAAACCCCCAAGTTTCTGGAATTCATGCTGTGGATCCAAACAGTGAAATTCAATAATCTCAGCATTGTGTATTTGCAACTAAAAATTTTGCAAAAAAAGCAGCAAATGTTGCTCTTTACATGCAAGCTGTCACAGTCATATTCTGGACCCTGTGAAGGTGCTTTATGGTGGATGTTTGCAGGGAAGGTGGGCTGGTCATCAGAGACGTTTTAAAAATTATCCTTGTACAGCTGATATGCTGTACAAGTGGGACTGCATTCATAAATAATCTAGCCTAGGTGGAACTCACAAGTAACTAATCTAACAAATTACACAAGATTTTGTTAATACCTTCTACACCAGTTTTAAAAAAATTTATAAATAGCATTTTTAATCTTGTAATTCTCAAATCTAAAGTCATAGGAGCAAACTTGGCCAGGCTCTGCTGAGGTGAGTTAATAGCTCCATTAAGATCGCTGTAATGTTAATCTGAAGTACAAGTACAAATCTGAAGTGTGGAGTTTTACTTGGCATGCATTGTGCAGGTCAGGCACCTGTGAGGCACCCACAGCTGGGTGGTGACAGGTGACAGACAATTGTAAGGTGCTCCACATGCAGGGAATGCTTACGAGCAGTACAGTGCACACCTGAGAAGGCCAAGACCACCTCTCACTCCTCTCACGCACGGCAGATTTATCTCTCCGGCAATTGAGCAGGGAAGGAAGCATGTGTGAGAGTATACACACGTACATACACACCTCTTACCTCATGTAAACACATAGATTTGCCTTGTCTAATTAACACAGTAAGTCTTCTTTTCTTAAATTACCATAGTCTTTCAATATTACAATGCAAGCACAACAAGTCTTAAAAAAGGACTTTTAGGAAAATATTCCTGTTGTTCCCTGCTAATGGTGTGCTTGTCATTCAAGAAGTATTCATAAGTCTCAGACTGTCACTAGAGTTGGGTAGGGAATCTGATTCTGCAAAGACTAATTATTATGGATCTAAGCTCCATCTCGAGAGATCTTAAGTAATTTTTTGCTTTCTCATAAGCTGTTGTGGGTTATTTAGCCTATGTTTGGATACATTTAGCCAGTTGTTAATGATTTATTTAGTTATGGCAAGATATATAAATTAATGTATGGTTGGTAATGTTTTAGAAACATTTAAATTACAAGCAAGTCAAGTAACTTCCACTAGATGGAACCAGATTGGCTCTGGCAAGCTTCTATATCAATATAAAGCATTTAAGCTACTGTAGTAAACCATGTCAAGTGAACCTCGTTGGACATTTATGAATCTATTTATTAATAATAGATGAGCTCTCCTTCCCTGGTTTTAGCCTTCTGCAAAAGTAATTGTGGAAAATAAATTTTAAGTTGGTTTAATTAGTTTCAAGTTGCAGTCAGACAGATTAATAAATTAATAACACGTGGTAGAATCAGCAAATCAATAATCACACTGAGCTGTAGTCTTAGAGCAGCCAAGGTTTTTTTGGCTAGTACACAGGTACTAGTGTTATTACTTGGATGGAGACAGTCTTCCCATTGGGTTGGTTCAGTGGATGGTATATGCTCTGTGTTACAACACCTGCAAGCACCCTGGCAATGTCTGGGTGCTAAAGTATAAGAGAAAGAGCATCCCACAACTTCAGGTCAGAAAGATTGCAAAACAAACAAACAAAAAAAATACCC
Source organism: Zonotrichia leucophrys gambelii (assembly GCF_028769735.1). Classification (NCBI taxonomy): domain Eukaryota; kingdom Metazoa; phylum Chordata; class Aves; order Passeriformes; family Passerellidae; genus Zonotrichia; species Zonotrichia leucophrys. The sequence goes on along the minus strand of NC_088200.1, from coordinate 22,547,310 downwards.
AAAACAAAATCATCTTCCACCATGAGAAGTCAACAAATTCAGCAAATACAATGTCTTTGTATATGGGAAGACATAGCTTTTGGACCAAGCTCAACCTTGTTATAATTAGACTTGACCTATTTCCAATGAATAAGACTGTAAATGAAGAAATTATATCCAGATTATCTTTTTACGTGCTATTTTGTAAATTTCACATTTAGGATTGTGTAAATACCCATGACACAATACAGCTGATAGTGATTCAGTGATTCATCACACAGCTGATAGCTTCATCCAGCTGGTGCAATAAATTCATGAGTGTATTAAAATGGGGACATGCTATTCTACTTGATACCCAATCTGTTAAGAAAATAATTCTGACTGAGACTTACCATTGTAAGTTTCTAATTAAAGCCTGATTTTCCTGTCTTTTAATTTTTTTTGAGGATTTGCCCCAGAGTTTTTCTTGCTTGTAACATCAGGAGAAAAACATAGAGTGGATTTTTATGTTGTCATAGTGTTAAGATAGAATGTGTGAATGATCCACGCTTTTCTTAAGGTTTATGTTGCATGATAGTTTATTAGACAATTAACAGAAACACTATAGTGTAAAGAAATCAGAGACTTTTCTGAAATAACTGTGATGTATTATTAATTAAGTAACTGGATATGCCTGGGCTTGTCTCCAAATTCTGAGTGCCCAAGGAAAGAGGCATAGTGTCAGTGCTGGAATTAAGGTGGGACCCACCACAAAAGCATTCTGGTCACTCACAGAGCTTAGTTTTAAAGCAGAAAATTAGAGCAAATAGAAAACTGCAAACTGCATTTTCTACAGTATGAGTCACCCAGGAACTTGTGGGGGTCAGAGAACCACCACACACTGATGAGAAACTGTGCTGATAAACACTGAATTGGGAGCCAAAACTGTTTGAGTGGGAAAATCTAGCCATAGTACTATTAAGTATCATTACTGAAGTGATATTAAACCAAATAGAACAAATACTTTTAAGTCTGAGGGAGTAAAAGAACCTTTGCCTTATGTTCCTCTAAATTAGTTTCATGCACCTATCAGTCCTCAATTTTATGATATTTTATAACCAAATCTGGGGCATGACGCTATGAAATAAGGTAGTATTTCAGTGGGATGGACTGTATTGAAATCCCTTTTCCTGCACCAGTGGAAAGGCATCTTGTACAAGCTATAGTAGTTTATAAATTGAGGATATAATGACTGAACTTCTGTAATGCAGGAACTTATTGGTGATATTGGTGAAGTAAATTTGACAACTGTAATTTTGAAAAGCAATTGATTTTAGTTAAGGGGAGATTCCTAAATTTTTGAGTTGATGACACATATCCTGTAATTTTTTTTTCAGTCTGAAAATGTTTAATATTCATAGAAATTGTCGAATGTTTAATAAAATCAAAATTGTCTATGACAGCAGGCATGCCACATTTACAAGGAAAAAATACTTGGATTAGAGCAAAAGCCGTGAAGACAGAAAGTGCAAACTAGCAAAACCTTCTCCTGTGGCACACAGTGTTTGCTGAAGGGTAAACTAGCCAAATGGACTTCTGGTGTGAAGTAGTTAGAGACTTTACTGCAATACGTATTTCAATATTAGTTCAAGGTAGCATAACTCTAAGTGGGACAGAATCGCCAATGGATGAGTAGTGAGGTAGTGAGGAGATCATCTTCATTACAAGAGGGCAAGTCTTATCTTTTTTTGGAAGATGCAGGACCGAACTAAATTTTGTTACATTCATATAAGTGATTCACCCAAGTCCTGATGTGTTCTAAAGCTGATATGTCTGACATGTTTTGCATAAACTACGTCTGAAGAGAGTTTGAATTTAAGCCACAGAGGTTAGTTCCGTTGTTTGGAGCATGGTGCTAATTAACACCCAGCTTGCAGGTTTGATCCCTGCTTGGGTCATTCACTGAAGAGCTGGGCTTGTTCCCTGTGGGTCCCTTCCAGCTCAGATGATTCTGTGTGGTAATTTCCTATTTCAGAATGAGAAGGCCTGTGACATGCCCAAAATTTCCACAGGGTAGAAAAATACCTTCCCACCACATCTAGAACAACTTTAGCAATCTTCTGCAGTCAGTGGATTGCAGTAGCTGAAGCCAGGGATGATTGAGATCAACTTCTTCTTCAGCTTGAGTTCTCAGCTCAATTGGCAGTTTCAAGATTGTGTACATGGGTTTGAGTGTCTGTTCCCCATTTTAGAACATATATATTTATATGGTGCTTCACAAATCTAGAGAGATGAAGCCATATGTTTTTATTTGCGTTTTTGGGGTTTTTTTGAATCTGATGAAGCCATATGTTTTTATTTGCGTTTTTGGGGTTTTTTGAATCTAAGCAGGTATTCCTGTAAATCAATCTGTCATTCCAGGCTCTTTCTCCTTTCTTCAAACTTCACAAGCCGTATACCACAACTTCCAGCTGTGCTGAAAAGTTTGTCATGCTGAACAAAAGTGGCAGCTACCTGAGAACTATGTTGTGAACAGTTCACCATATAAACAGTTTCAGGAATCTTTTTAATATTAAGTTCCCCATGGCAGTGCCAAAACTGTTGATGTGCAAAGTTTGAAAAATGACCACATCTCTAAAAAATATGTAGCCTGAGAGGCAACCGTGTAGAACTTCATAGTGCAGTTCTCTTGAAATTTCTGCAATATTTCATAACTCTAGACATAACTGTTTTCCATGGTGCTATCTGATCCTTAGACTTGAATGCAAAAATACATCTTCATTGTTTTGTATGATACTTGGACCATACAGTACAGTTCATTAACTTGTTTCTTGAACATTACTACCATGACCAAAATATTTCAGGTCTGAAATTACTTACTCTTTGTTAAGAATTGCTGTTTTATCTACTGACAAGACATATGGCTTTATAGGAATTGTCTTAGAAACATCAGTTTCTGTTTTAAGGGCATAATACCATTGAAACTTACTGCACTTCAGGCTTGACTTTTTGTCATATTAAGCTGCCAAGGTCTCATTGAGACAATAACTAAAATGTATGTGTAAATACCTGATCTTCTTTACTTAGGAAGAAAGTTTTGATGCAGTAAACATTTAATGAGAAATATTTTCAGATCAGGAGAGGTATATTAAATGGTCCCATTATGGTGTTTTCATCGTCTTCCTTCTGAAAATAGGGATAACTTAGTCAGAGCATGGTGCTTGTAACATCAGGGTTGTGGGTTCAATTCACTTAAGAGTTGTCCTTGTGGGCCGCTTTCAGCTCAGAATCTACTGTGATTCTTCCTGACCCTTTAGAAAATATCAAGGCATGTTTAGGAAGAACAGAAGAAACATCCCTCACAGTTTATTTCCATTTCAGTTCTTTGAAAGCCATTTCTGGTGAAAAAATCTGGGCTGTGTGCTATCTGTGAATTTAATGGAAAGTATTTTCTACTTATAAACTGTAGTGCCATACTAGCAGTTGTAATCCCCCAGTGTAAAGATAATTCAGTCATTAGGTGTAAAAATCTTAGAAACGTCAGAAATCATCAAACCAAAATAAGGACGACCAACAGCCTTTTTTCTGATGATTTTTTTGATCTTAACTGAAGTCTTTGTATCCCTGCATTGCCAGCCAGGCAATTGGCAATAATTTCCTCTGGCCAGACGATGGGGAGAATGGTGCAGAACTTAAAACAGCAAAATTGTACTGTGGAAGTTTGGTTTCCTCTTGGTAATTAGTCATGTCTTATGTAAGTGGTTGGATTTTGGCAGCTTAAAAATGGACATCTTTTTATACTTCATGTAGTTGTTGCGAACTGGAATGACACAAAGTTGCACAATTTAAAAATAGATACTAGACAACTGAGACGTCTGGTCTGTTTCTTTTACATAAGGACTAGATTTTTTCACAGAATAGTCTAGACGGTGGCAAGAATGAAGTGAGGCATCAGCCCACACGCAATTTGGGGAGCAAATGCTTAAAACAGGTTTCTGAGTTCTTCTTCCACCCAGAGATTTGGATGCGGAAAAGAGAAGAAAATTCAGAAGCATATCTAGTCTCTCTACGCACAGGGTAGGATAGGGACAAAAGACAGCAAGTAATCGATCATGTTATTCTGACCTTGGATAGTAAGAGCACACTTCTGAGGACTCAAGGTGGATCAGAGGGAAAAGAGAACACAGAGAGGGCTGGTTGGTAAGTTTCTACAAGCCAGTTCTGGAGAGGTGACAGCAATTCATTGTGAAAACCCTGATAGGGAAGGATGTTCTCATAGACACAGAATAAGGGTCCATAGAATTCATGAAAAGAGAAGGGAAACGGCCAGCCTGGGTGAAAGCAGCACAGTATTGCTTCTTATCAAAGCTGAATCATTTCCAGCTCAGCAGGGAAGAAAGAAATTCAGAATCTGATAGACGAGACAAAGAACTGTCCAACAGATGAGTTTTTGTACTCATTGCCTATCTGGAAAGGACAGACTGCAGGATCATCAGAATATGTGTTTTATGCAGAAGAAGAAGACTAATAAGTTCCTAGGATGTGGAGGGGAGGGGAAGGGGAGTGGTTCTGCATTAAAAAAAACCCCACATAATATCGTTTTAGCATCAACAAATGGAAAAAAAATTAGCTAACCCCAAAGATTTTGAGTTAGGAGACAGAAGAGCATGCAGATTGCTCAGATGCTGTTTTGCTTTATTTTTCTGCAGGTTGAAGTATGTATATATACTGTGTTAGACCAGCAGTGAGTATTTTTAGACATACTTATGTGAAGCAGCTTTTGAGTGGACTGTCCTCTGAATATCAAAATATTCTTCAATATTTTACTGCACTATTCTTATGACCAGAGCTTCTGTAAAAGTAAGGCTGTAACTTGCCAGAGGAAATTCTACACAATTATTATTCTACACAAAAATTACTCAGTCTGTGACACCAATGAACAGTGATGTTGGAAAGGAAACTTGCAAAAATCAGTCAGTTACCTTTTCATAGTGGAGACATTTAGGCTATATCCGGGCTGCACAGAAGAGTCCTGGGTTAGAGCTCTGCAAGAGCTCACCTTAAGGCTGAGTTTCATGTGTGGATGTGGCAAAGTACATCTTTGGGGAGACCTAGTTTGCCTCCACCTTTTCACAGAAAGCTCTTGATAAAGCCTGAGAGTGTATTCTTGTGAGATAAACATTTCCCTGAACCATTTCGGATTTTTTTATTTGACTTTCAGTGTATGATAAGTATCATTCAAAACACGGTAGACAATAAACAGGCAGTTATCAGTGGAAAAGCTGGATTAATCTTGACTATAAGTTTGGGATTATTTCATCTCAGGGTTTTGGGATTCCATGTAAGACAACATGATGTATTGCTGACAGGGACACACAGTAATGGAGGGAATAGAATATTTTTTCTAGGGGAGTTCCTTGGGCATCAGTTTCTGTGCTGACCTTATTGAATATTTCCATTAATGACTACAGCATGATTATTAGGGATGTACAGCATTTGGGGTCTACTATAGGGAAAACAGACATGGCCATAATAGGAATAAAAAAGGGATGAAATACTGTAATACAAATGTTACAGTCTATAATTGAGGATATAATGACTGAATTTCTGTAATGCAGGAATTTAGCTGTGGAAAATGACAAAGAGCAGGATCAACATAAGGTGGTAAATCATCAGATCACAGTATTTCCACTGTGGCTTTGAGGAGTCTTATGATTGTTTTTTTGTTTGGTTTGGATTTTTTGATTTTTTTTTTGTTTGGTTTGTTTGGGGTTGTTTTAAGTTTTCAGGTGAGATTCCAGAGGAGATTTAAATAGATTCACAGTATTGCCTGGTGCCAATAAGATGTCCCTCAGCTGCAAGAGTATGACTTCATAGTTTTGTAGTACTTCAGTGTTTATGTCACTTTCTTGTGATCTGTGAGACAGGGATTTAATGACACTGCTGCTGAGGCAGGGAAGCCCCAGGCACACACATTGGTGAGGGATAGATATGTGCCTGCATGTAAAATACTAAAATAGAAAGATGTGGTGGAGTATCATGAGACTCCAGTGGTTCATGAACTTCTCCATCCAGAGAGAAAAGAAACTGCCTTATGTACATGATCAAATACTCACTAGTCTTGAAAATGAAGAGTGTGTTTCCTTAGGCCAGTGCTGGGCCAAAGTGGGAAGCCAGCTTGGACGGTCAGTCCCATGAATGATTCTTTACAATTCTGAACAGAACCTTCAGATTTTCAATATTTTTCTTCAGGTTTCATTAAGGGTCAGAATCTAGACAATATTTGTTCTTAGGATTTCGTTTTCTTTTGTTTCATTTTATTACTAGTAATGGTATTATTGCTAACCAAAAGCCCCCAGATAGAGTACTTGAAACATTTGTTTGCTGCTTATCTATTTGATTTAGACAAAGAGCCAAAAAAAAAAAAAATGTAGCCTAAATCTTCCAGCAAGCTCAGTATATTAGAAACTCTGTAGTTCTCAATGATGTACTTTGAATCTACCTTTTTCTTCCATATTTTTGTTCTGTTTATTTGAAAGGAGATTTAAATGGAAAAAAAAATCTAGTCATTTCCCTAGCACACTCATTCTTTCAAATCTCTGTTGGTCTACAGGATTTTGTGTTTTGAAGAGGATAACTGAGATCAGAAATGGAAGAAGAAGCCACCAGCAGCATTTATTAATGTAATTTTAACTAATTAATTTCTCTATTAATCTTACATGTTAGGTGGTAGCTTTTCCACTTTTTATGTATTTCACATAGCAGCTGAAATGCAGAGCCCCTGTGAGTCTGATCTGACAACCTTCACCACAAAGGCAGAGCTTCTGTTTGACAATGGGACTTAATGATCACAGCAAGCAGGATTGAAATTTTAGTGGTGTGCTTCTGTGTGATTGTGACAGTGTTGACACTAAATCAAATTCAATTAGCAGGGCTTGTTAATGAGTTATAATGCTTTGCAAAGTAGAAAGGACAAAGCATTTTGCAATCTCCAGCCTGCAGACTAGTTACTCCCAATGTTAATGAAGCAATAGCTTAAGGAACCACTGCTGGATTTTTTTTTCTAGATTTATGTTAAAGAGCGCTCTGCTAATGAATCCCTGAACAAACGTGTTGTGTATTACTGGAAGGGGGGTGAGAAAATACAAGCTTCTTTGTCCTCAAGTGCACTTGAAGTGGTTTGTAAAACCACTGCGCAGCATAGCAAGCAGTAGAACGTGCAGCAGCAGGTGACAGCATGCTGAACCAAGTACGGTATTGGGCGGACTGTCCTGTGAGCCCCCAGACCCAGAGGCACTGCCCTGGTGCTGAGATCAGAGGTGTTGCACATCCAGGAGTGTGCTGAGCTCAGAGGTGTTGCACATCCAGGAGTGTGCTGAGCTCAGAGGTGTTGCACATCCCATGAGTTGGGGCTGGGCTCTGCCAAGTGAGCACTTAAACAAACACAGCAGCTCTGCTCATGAAGCACCCACCAGGGCAAGGTGGAAAGTGTGTGATGTCTGCCTCAGCTGCCCCTGGAACCTGTGTTCCATTTGCTGTTCACTTTGTGACCCTGTCTGAAAAAGTGAAGTCTTTTGGGAGAAGAGTGTTAAAATTTACTTCATAATGCATTAATGAGGTGGTCCCCATTTAAATTGTAGAATAACAATGACAGTAATAATTTCTCCTTTAATGTAGGATGACAAGTCCAATTCCCCAGCAAATTATATATGTGTCATTCAAACTGAACTGCTTCCTTGTAGTCGTCTACCAATATATCAATATTAACTTACAGCGATAATTTAATGTTTTAAAGTACTTGTATTCCTAGTGGATGTGACACTTCTCATTTGTTTGCACAAAAACACTTTACATCAATGTGTATGTATAAAATTCGCATTTTATCCTAGGTATCATAGGACTCCAATTACAACTGATAATAGCTTTTTAAAATTTAAATAATTTGGACCAATTTTTTCCCCCAAAACTTAAGATTTCCTTATCAACAATTGCTCCTGGAAAATTTTAGTAAAGAATTTAACTCATAGAAGGAAGGTTTGAGAATAGTAAATCATATTGTCTAACCTGAAGTCATGACAAAAAGAAAACTGTGTTGCTGCTAACCCAGTAACTAAGCTTTTCAGATTTGCTGTGCTTTGCCCCTGAGTGTAGAAATGCCTGTCGCGTTAGCAAGTGCATGTAGCACATTGTTTATGGCAGCTTAGAAGGGGTTCCAAAGTAAATCTGGAACCAAATCCAGTAATTTACAGTTTCAGTCTTCTCAGTTGACAGTTTCTTCTAAACCAGAGCTGTATCAAGTCATTCATGCCCCCATGCTGCAATTCCCCACATCCTGACTTGCTTTGTAAGAACTGTGCTGTACACCAAGCAGTCCCAATCATTAGACACACTAACATACTAGGGGCAAGAGGGGGAAATGCCCTTTAATCCTCACCTTTTGGAGCACACTGCCCTGCCCTGGTGCAGCCTTACCCCCAGTACTGTGTAGGAGTGCCGCGTTCCTAGAAGGATGTCAGACTCCTTGAGCATGTCCAGACAGGAGTGACTGAGACAGTGAAGGGTCACTTGTTTTGTTCCCCTTGGAGAAGGGGGCTGAGGGTGATCCCCATCACCATCCACATCTTCTTAGGGCAGGTACAGGGCAGGCACTGGTCTTCTCTCTCTGGGGACCAGCGATAGGACACAAAGCAAAAGAGTGAAATGAGTCAGGGGAAGTTCAGATGGAGTGGGAATGAAAGGTTTTTCACTGAGACCATGGTCAGTCACTGGAACAGGGCACCAAGACTGCCAGAGTTCATGGAGTCTCTGAACTACTCTTAGCTGTGTGGTTTAGTTTTATATAGTCCTTCCAGAAGCAGGCTGTTGGATGTGTGATCCTTACGGATCCTTTCCAACTTCAGATACTCCGTAAAACACTGATGGTTAGGTAGGAGTTCCCTGATTCACAGACATACATATCCTTCCATTATCATGGAGGTTCACCCCAAGAGCACTATATTTTGTACATGTACTGTGAAGACAACCGCTTCATGGCTAGTAGGATGGCCAGTTGCTTGGAATTTTTGGTCAGCAGTTGGTGTTGCCTGCCTGAGGTCTGTGAGAGGCTTGAAACATTCACTTCTTTTGTTGTAGCTGAGTATCATCTTCCCTGGTAGTGAGCTTTTCTGTAGCTTTTGATGGTCAGGAAATGGCAAACATCTTAAAATTAACACATCCTTTAGGTTTCATCAAAGTTGTTTTCATAAACAACTGACAAATCAGCATCTTAGAAGGTAAATCATCTGATTAAGGAAACTTCTGAAGATATTTACTTCTTTTACTTCAGTCTCCCTATTCCTCAGCTGCTGCTTTCTAAAATTTACATATGCTTATCTAATTAATATACTGTAAAAAGAAGTATATTCATAATTCTAAATATTAGAATATCATTGAATATTAAAAAAAAAGCTAATGAGAAAATTGAGATTTTTCTTTTTAGAGCGATATCGTGTAGTATGTATAGTAAATAAGACTCCAGGCCAAACATTGAACAACTAGCAGAAAACAGGCTATCGATTCATTGTTTTTCAATGAACACCACTCACCCTGGGTATTGTGTGAGGTGCAGTTCTGTGGAGAGCAATAATTGAGTCCTGTAATTCACAGCTGTATCATAAAGCATGCACATCAGAGGGGAAAATTGTTTCTAGTATTTCCTATCTCCAGATAGCTTGAACCTTCTTCTTGTGTGCTGTGCACATTTTGTAGCATGAATGATGACAGACATACCATGAGATGGTTCAGTGTGGTCCAAATGTTAAGTCAGGAGCACTTTGAAAATACAGTATTTTGCTTCATCACTGAGTCAGATGATGTTCTGCATTTCTCATTAATGACAATGAATGTAAGAGGAGACTGGTCCTGTGGAGAGTTGATTCTTTCTCTAGTGTTTTGTATTCATGATTCCCTTTGGGATAGCCACTTTGTCAGCCTCTGATCTTGGTTATGTTGGTAAGCCTGCAGTAATTCAATTCAAAACAAAGGAGCTGAACTCAATTTATATGACCACAACAGAAGAAAATCTATCTCTGAAAGTGTAACGGCTGGAGGAGGTATAAATATTATTTACTGTGTTTTTAAAAATATCAAATTTTTACTGTCCTCACACAATTTCTCTATTTTTAAGTTTTAGCATGTATTTGTTTCCTATACCTTCTACAAGATGGCGAAATTAATAGTTTTGGAGGAGAAGGGAGTATATTCCCTCCTCTTGAAACAGTTTTTCAAAGTTAAGATGATCTTTCAAATATCGTCTGTTCCACTGAGAGAATGGTTTGCAGTATGTGAAATTGCTGTATTGAAAAGAATTAAATCATAGAATCTTGCCGTCGTTGAACATACGGTATTGGAGCCCAAGTTCTGCATTTTGTTTTCATGTAGTGATTACTTTAGACTTGGTGGAAAAGATGCGTTGTAACCTGGGATTATGCTCTGCATACGGTGGAGCCTTCCATCCATAAAAGGGCTGCAACAAGTCGTCCTGAAGGAGTAAAATACATCTAGGTGATAATATACGCTTAAAATTATGTAACCATTCAAGTGGCAAAGAATTCCATGTTTTGGCTTTCTGCTTCCAGATCTAACTACATCACTGCCCCAATGGACATAAAGGGTCCAGAGAATAAATTCATTAAATCATGAATTATAATCCTTTTTTAGCCACTCTGTTTAGAACAGCAACAGGAATGTAAAAAGTAGATAGCCCTGCAGAAAGGTTTAATTGCAGTAGAAAGGCTTTTAGTGAATCTAAAGCTGTAATAACGTGAGAGAAGGCAGAAAGAAGGTGGAGCAATTAACATGATTGCAAGTATACCCATGGTTAAGAGATAGAAGCTTCTCCTTTGGTAAGCATATTGGAGCCATTTATAGAGGTAAGAGAATTAGAGAGAATTTTTCTCACTGTTAAATCCTCTTACCTTGAAGGTTTAAATTAGTAGTAGTAGTTAACCTAATCTTAGGTAGGCAGCAATGTGAACACCAGTAATAAAGCAATTTTTCTTTCCTTACCCAGAACTGAAGTGGAACTGGGTTTCACACAAGCCAGTGTGTGTAATCCTTTTTCCTGACCTGGTTTGCTTCTCTTTGCCTAAAATGCTAGTAACAAGTAGGCACCTATTGTGAAGAAAATTAAGGTAACAGGTTTGTTCATAATGAGGTAGAAATGAAAAACTGAGAGAATGTAGTTTCTTGATTAAATGAGAACAGTTTTGAAGTTCTTCTTTATGACCAGTCCCTGAGCAAAATCACCAATTCAGACTTTGTTCATATTCCAAAATGGGACTTTAACTTGTCGACTTCACTGCTAAGTATTTTCAGATGCTAATCTGTTTCTATTAGCTACCTGACCTACTTTTTTATGGAATAAAGGTTGCATCTCTAAACAAAGGCTTTGGTATGTGAACGCTGTGAGTGGGGGTCTGCGGAAGTATTTAAAATTCATTGGTCAATAGGTTTGTTTTATTCGTACTGCTGATGACAGGCACTTGAATTTTGCTTTCTTGTGGTTGAATCCACACAAGACTGCAAATGGGAAGAGGACACTTCCCACTTCCCGCTGAGACTGCGTGCCTGAATACCAGTATAGCATGGAGTCTGGAGAGAAGATAGGGCAGGAGGCTCTCTCCAGGCACTTCAAGCTGAAGCAATCTGCTGAGGTGTAGTAAATACAGGTTATTGTATTCATATTGCTATTATATATTGCATCCATATTGCTGTTATATTATTTCTAGAGTCCTATATCTTATGAGCAGTTCTTCTCAGCAGTGTCATTGTTACTTCTCAGCCAGGGCTCCTCCAAGACTCTCCCTGAGCAGAAAGCCTCCCCCCTTTTATCCCAGTTGCCTTCACAAGCCACAGCTGCTGCCCAATTAAGGACTTCACAGCAGTAGCTCATTTAGAACAACTAGGACTGGGGCACAGCCACTTACACAATACATATATTTTACAAGAACTTCAGCTACACAGGTGGGTAAATTACAACTGGATCTCAGTTATCAGGGGAAAGACGGAGCAGGAGATCTCCTCAGCTGTGTCTTGCATGACAGCTGTGCCAGGCCTGTGGCATGAACCAGATGAGACCTCTCCTCTCAGGTACCAAGCTCTGCCACATGCTTTAGGCACTCCAAATGTTACTCTGCATTCAAGATCAATACTGGAATGACGAGAGAGATTTTGGGTGCTGCCTGCCCTACAGTTTTTACATCCACTTGTTTAGTTGACATTGGAAAGACTGCTGTGACTCCAGTGCCACCTACGGATCTGGAAAACCTGGTGCACCAGATTCCTGGACACTTAGCAAAAAAATTGCCTAAAGAGCCTGGGAGTCCTCCTAGAGCTAGAGATGAATCTAAAATGTCCTCTCCTTCCTGTAAAGGAGATCCATGTTAGGAAATAGATGTTTAGGAGAACATGACTATCAAATTCATATTTACTGGCCGTTTCAACATCAGAGTGTTCCTCCTTAGCTAGGAAAAAAAGCAAGTTAAGCAGCATCTTGAGGTGCATTAAAACTGAATCTGAGTTGAGGAAGTCAAATGTGTTGAAATGTGAAATGGCAGCTTGACCCCATTTGTCTGCTACTGTAGGCATGACTGAGCCCACCCTCTGGTGAATGTTCTGTGCCATCATGTCTCAGGAAGTTATTAAAATGTATCACCTATAAAATATTAATTATACAAATACTATGAATCCTCAAAGTTCACTCTGTCTTAGAGAGTGGGTTTGGGTGTATTTTTCTTGCAGAATGACAGGAAGCCCTGGATGTTGTGAACTCAAAATTAAATATGTTGCTCACTGAGTTTTTCCTAAATCTTTTTTCTTAAGATAGTGAAAATGTGTTAAGAACTGTTCAAAAGTGAGCTCTATGGAGCTCTGTTCTTCATATTTTTTTTTACTGAATGATACGAGTGAGAACTACTGTTAAGCAATATTTGATATGTTGAAATAGCACCAAGAATGTTTAATATATCATATCATTATCATCCTTTTCTCCTACTGCTTTCTTAAACCTTTTTCTTCCTTGGATAACTTATATTTTTGTAGCTATTTGTATGCGATGAACCCTCAAAGCAATTAATTTATTAAATTGTTGTGCTCAGTCACTATATCAGTTTAAAATCAGTAGGTACAATGTTGGAATTTTTGTTTGTATTACCTGATAGTGCCTGAAAAAATTTTGAAAACAAAGAGATTTATTTATCTGTTTTGTAAGTGAAACTGATGTTCAGAAAGTGAAACGTGTACCTGAGGGTTCACAGATCAGGCAGACAAAGATCCTTTTGGCATCCCACTACTCTTTCATATGATTTAATAGAAACAGGCCTCCTTTTCATGATATTTTAATAAAAAACTTCTCAGAACTTGGCCAATAGACATGTATTAATATTGAATATGTAAGTTTAAAGAATCAACCCTGCCACCTGATTTCATTTTGCATATTCATTCTGCATGGATGGTAACCTAAGTTGCAATTGTGCAAAGAAATAATCATTGGATTATTGACCAATAATCACTGGTTGCTAGAATTGAATTTGTGGACACAAGGATATACAGACAAATCACTGTGTATTTACACTTTTATATGTACAAATGTGCCTTGTGTAGGGGAGGGAACATGGGTACAAGTGGAAAGCCAACATTTGTGTAATTGGGGATGGCTTTAGCATCACTGGGGTTCAATATACAACTTGCGATGTCCGACAGCAACTCACCAACAAGTGTATGATTAGTTTTCATGGCTTGCAGATTTTGCAGTAATAGTAATGTAAAAAACAAGAAAAAAATTATAATCTTTTACAGAGCATCTAAGTGGTTACAAGAAATAAAAATGCACGCATCCTTGTACAGCTGGTGCCATCGTTTATTGAATGACTTCTGCTTTTAACATTTAATTAACTGTTTTTCTGTGATGGGTGTAAGATAATTTTTTTTTTTTAAGATATGTGATTTGGTCTCATTTTAGGAGAAAGTAAATAAAAATTATCTATGTTTGAAAAGCTGAGTCTACTAACATCTTATGTTTTTAAAATTCTCCATAGGACATAACACTGCATGAAAGAAAAAATACAAATTTTATCTTTTAGTGCTTTAAGTACTCATTGTGATGTATTTTTTTACAAAAACCAGATGATGCCCACCTAGCTGGAGTCTTCTGCTATGCATTGTGAGCTTTAACGAGGTTTCTGCTCATTGCAGACCTAGGGACAAAGTGGTAAAAAAGCAACCATCTAGTGAGGACTGAGGAGATGTAGAAAAGACTATTCTAGTTGCCACTGCTGTTGCTGAATTTCAGCATTCCAGAGTTTATTTTTGTCACTGCTCAAATGCAAGGCATTTTGTTTGCAAATTCTACAGCTACAATTTTAAAAGAAAAAAAAAATCTTCCCAGAGATAAGAGCAAAATTGCTTATATAGTTCTAGCCACATTTCACCTACATGAGAGAAAAGTGTGCTACATTTTACAACTGATACTTAAAATTGTTTTGTTAAAAACTGCACTGATGGTCAAGCCTGCAGTTGCTATCAAGAAAAATGTGAGAGCTAGATACTAACTGGATAATTCCATTAACTGGATGACAGTTTCTTGATCTCTGTGTGTCACCTAACATAAGTATTGAGAATTTCATGCCAAGGGCTGGACATGATGACATGAGGGAGGGCATGGGACACATGATATGTCTGTAACAGACGATGTCACCAGGGCTTTAAAAGCTACTGTTTTAAAGGTATTGTCCAGGTGATAGTATACAATACAAAAAGGACTCATTGGGACACTGTGGGTGTTTGTGTGTACAAAGCTAAAAGTGACAAACAAACTCACTTCTTTTACTTTAAACTGAGTGCATCTAGAATGGTGATTATTCTGAGAAAAAGTGTGTGTGGAGCTTTACAATGCTATCTTTAGTGAGCTTTTGCAGGGAAAAGCTGAGCTTCAAGAAGTTTTATATATGAACACTGGCAAATGTAGCCAGTGCTACAAGGTTTGTTGTGAACAGAAGCTTAAGGGTGGCAGGAGCTACCCAGTGGCAAAGGAAGTCATGCTAAATAGTAGAATATCTACAGATTGCTTCTTATTATGGCACAGGTTTATGTGTGGAAGGGAGGATAAGGCAGCTCACCGTTAACGTTTCATAGTACCAAATTATTTCACCCACCTGAAATAGGAGAAATAGCAAAGCAATAGACAATAAAGATGGTTGCATTTTGCTCTCTGAGTGATTTGTGTATCCACTGTTGTGCAGTCTAAGCCAGTTTTAATGAATTTAATAAATTGAATAAATTTAATAAATTTAATATACTGTTTTAGCTATTCAAGCGAAGTTCAGGTCTCTTAAATTGGGCCTTGCTTTAAAACAGTGACCTACAATATGGCCTCCTATAAACATTTATATTTTAACAATCAGAACTGCTCCTTTGCTACCAAGTCTGAAGGGAATAATCAGTTACTGCACTGGGGAAACAAGATCTCTGTCATTGCTAAGAAGAATTTCATTGACATAATGATTAAAACCAGCTTCAGTTTCACACTGTAGTTATAAAGAAAATATTTACATTCTGTGAAGAAGCAATGATTATTTTCATTGGGAAAAATATAAAGGATAAAGTGTTACTTGAAATGTATGGGGATGACATTTATCCATGAATGAATATCATAGCTGAGAGCCAAGTTCATAACAGAAAAATATTGTAGGCAGATATGCCATGCAGAGCAGAGAAAAAAGAAAATTGCATTCTAAAAGGCCTTGATGCGACTAAGATTTGTGTTTATTCTTGACTAGTGCTTAAGGTTGCCTAAAACATTGTAGGGAATCAATATACTGTCTGAAAGGATCTCTTAAAGATCACCTTGAATGTGATTGTAACAATGAGAGACTAGACATTATCAAAGACTGAGCATAAATGGAAGGGCTATTTTGTTATTTAACAGAGAACAGTTGATCAGTACAGTTCTGTAAGGTTACATAAAACTGTCCAAGAGTAAAGCTAGTCAAAATTATATTCTGTTTTCATTATCATTTCATTCACATGTGCTATATTTCTCTCCCTGGAGTACTGACACTTGGAAGAAAGTTTTAAAATGCATAAGGTTTTTGAGCCAGGCTCACTTTTGACCTGTGTTTGACTTCCATTGCCCCTTCGGTTTGGCACTGGGGTAAATACATACCATGGGCAATTAACATGTTTCATGTGGTGTTGTCAGTGGTCTGGATTTTTATTTACCGTATACTTTTAAAGATACCTATGTGTTTTTCATACATTTGAACAATAAAATCAGAGCACAGCTTTGACTCTGAATTATGAAGCTGAAAGGAACTTAAATTGGTTGAGCAGGACTTTTCCTTGTAAACCCATGCTGACTATGACCAATTGTGTCTCAAGTGAATTCACAGAATCAGAGAGTGCTTTGGGTTGGAAGGGACCCTAAAGATGATCAAGTTCCAGCCCTCCAGCTCCACAGGCAGGACACCCTCCACCTGACCAGGAGTTTCCACACCACATCCAGCCTGGCCTTGAGCACTTCCAGGGATGGGACATCCACAACTGCTCTGGACAAATATTTTTAGCAGGCACTGGCAGTATATGGTTCTCAGGTCATACGTATATTCTGTAAAATATCTATATTGAAATGCATATTTTTGTCTGCTTGCTATAGAAATATGTCTGCTTTAGCTCTTTGAGAACTAAGTGGGACAGAATTTTATTGTTTAAGATAGCACTGAATATAAATAGATGCATTTGTTCCTAAATAGCATTTTAATACCAACCTGCAATTTTTGCAAAGGTCCCGTTTTTCTCAGAAGTCTTTGGAATAAACAGCATAAATATATTTGCAGATTATATCAAACTAGAATAAATTGTTTACCCAAGTAAATTGTTTGAGCTTTTTCTTGAATCTTTTCTTAATCTGTTTCTGTTTTGTTCAAAGTTTCTAGTAGTTAGAACGTATTTCCTTAGGTCTGAAATCTCACAGACCATTGGTATTGTGTTTTTTAAGTGGTAGGGTCTTTTTAGTCCATTTTTGTGTGCATTATGGGTCGTAATTTTTTTTAAGATGGTTCTTCATCATACGTGTCCCCTGCTGTGGGTTTTGGAGCCTTTCTTCCTCATCTACTAAATTAGTCTTCAAAACTCTTAAGCTTCTTTTCAAAAGAATATTTCTTTATCTGTTTTACTCAAAATAAGATTTGATACAAAATCACAGAAAACTTTATTTATTTGATTATTTAGATAGTATTTCAAAGCAACTTACAATAGACTGCATATGCTAGGAGAAGCATCCATTGTCAATGAAGACTTGGGCTGGTGCTGGTGCAGTGCCAGTGCACTCATGAAAATATATTTTTGATATATAAATATATCAGAATATATTTTGATTGGTTTGACTATAGCTTCCCAAAAAAACTAACTTCCTTGTCAACCTACAACAGGTTCTTTTTAAAAAAGTAGTTCAAAAAGACATTTGATGTGTTTCCTCCACTGTTCAGCTGTGGTGAACTTCCTGATTTATTCAAAGTTTCTAAGTAGAGTGGCTAAACAACTCCAGGAGGTCTTTTCTTGCCATTTGTTTAGCTATAGGGTAAATGAAAATGTGTATATATATAATTAATATAATGTATAATATATTTTATTTGAGCCTTTTCTTAAGGCAGAATCAATAAACTGCTGTCCATTTTCAGGTCATCATTAGCATGAACTTCTCAATATCTCCCTAAAAAGCTAATTCTATGCAGTAATGATTTTTGATTACCATTTTTCCCTTTTGCTCTTTCAGATCAATATACTTTCCTTTGGGCCAGGTTCTGCTTGTGAATATTTTGAAATCTGTGCAGTTACTGTTACTAATCTGTATAACTATAACTTGGGACTTCTTGGCTTAGTTTGCTTTGGTTTTTGTCGTGAAGAGTACCATTGTTGCTTTTGCCGTTTTTGCAACAAAATGGCAAAGCAAAGAGGATTATTTTTGAATACCTGAGGGATAAAGATAAAAGATACCTGCTCATGTGGGTTCTATTGAGGTGTCTTATTCAAGTTGGATAACCTATTACTTTACCCATATTCTCTGCAAATCAAGTTTTGTCACTAGTCACCCATTCTTTGGGAAGATAGTTTATTTGTAAAGTTTGTCTTTAAGGGAGGAGATTGAAAAAAGCCATGCAGGACGAGTTAAGTAGATGACTGCATGGTATTGCAGAAAACATTCATGCTAGGTACATTTTATTGGTAGTTACTCATGCATATTCCTAAAACCTTGACTTGCCAGCTTTGTGTAGCACCAATCCCAGTCACACAATGCTGCCTCAGATAAAGAGGAGCATCTCTGTGGACTTGCTTTTCCCTCAGGGTCAATTTTCCATATTGGCCTAATGCCAGGTTGCCATGGTAGACAGTGGGCACATATTCCTTGTGAAAATGCTGTTCATTTACACTCCAGGTACCCTGGTGTTGAGCAGACTACCCCAGCAAAATTGTTTTTTGGAAATTGCTATTAGTAATTCCCTTTGCTCTGTTGTTTTGCCTAAGAAGAACAGCTGAAACACTTACACAGTGCTGCTCCTCCGGTTTTTGTCCTGGCCACTGCTCCGCCACAAACTTATGTCACAGTCTTTGCTTAAAGAAAAAAGTGAATTAGCTGGGTCGTGGCTATTTCTTGGCATAGGATGCATACATTTATCATATAGTGTACTGTGTTGGGTGATGAATTTGCCTCATCCCTTAACAATATCTGTGAAAAGTTCTCCTGGATCTGGCCAGGAGAAAATTAATTTTTGCAGTAGCCAGGAGAGGGTATGGCTTGGACATGGAGGATATTCTGAACCACTTCACAACATTTCCAGCGCCTGAGAAAAGAGACTGTCTCCCAAGTAGAAGGGGCTTCTTCCAGACAAATAAACATGGCAGAGAGTCATGACTGTTGTTGTGTAGGGAGATTCTTGTGAAGAGTTACTTTTCTTGTACCCTCTGTCATTGGTATTGTTGCAGCTGCTGTTTATTTACTTATCTCATTGCTGTTTCCAGTAAATTGTTCTTACCCCAGTCCACAGTAGTTACTTTTTGTGCCCCCAATTCCTTGCTTTGGTGCACTCAGGGCAGAGGGGAGGAGAGAAGGGAAGCAGCATGTGGTTTTAGTGGGTTTACTAAATTGGAGAATAAGGTTTCAAAAGCACAACACAAGTTATTGTTCAAATGCACTAGGTGATTATTTCAAAATGCTTGGAAGAAAAACATAACTGTTCATGTACACAGAGACGAAGGATTATCCTGTGAATATAATTATTATTTGTCACCCTGTGCAAACAGTCCTTAAGCTGTATGTTATTTCAGTTCATCTTATCATATAAGGCTGATAAGTTTTAGCAAAGTGAATATGTAATTCAAGTGGAAGTACATTGTTTTAATGTGACATCACAACCTTCAAATTATGTAATACTTGTTTCACCTTCATTTCTTGTGTTTTTTCATGAGTTGTGTGCACAAAAATTACAGTGTGTAAGCTTGATGTTCTCTCTAATTGAGAATTTTATACTTAGGATGTCCAGGTGGACCTGTTGATGCAGAATAAGGATACATCAGAAATTTTCCATGTGTGATGTTTCTAATTTATGCAAGTTACCTTCATTGGACAGTAGCTGAATTACATCTTTAAGATTGCCCATCTGTATGTCAAGGATGATAAACTGCATACAGATGTGAACATATGGCATTCATCCATTTATGGCTGCTAAGAACTTTGGATACTCACAAACCAGCATTATATCTTGAAGCAGTGAATTTTGCATTTGGGTCTCCTCAATGAATAAAAGATGCATCTAGTCTGATGTACCAGCCCCTCTGCTGGCAGTGGCTGACATACCTGAAGGCTGTGCTGCGATTCAGCAGGACCTCCATGGGCTGGAAAATTGCCTGGAGAGAAACCTAATGAGCTCAGACAAGGGCAAGTGAGGATAAACAAGGGCAAGTGCTGCACGTGGGGAGCAATAACCCCAAGTAGCAGTACAGATCAGGGGCTGGCCTGCTCAAGAGCAGCTCTGCAGAGAAAAGCCTGGGAATTTTGGTGGATGACAAGTTGACTTGGATGACACGTTGACTGTGAGTCAGCAGTGTGGCTTGTGGCCAGGAGGGCCAATGCTATCTTGGGGTGCACTGGGCAGAGTGTGGCCAGCAGGTAAAGGGAGGTGATCCTCCCACTCAGCCCTAGTGAACCCACATCTGGACTACTCCACATCTGGAGTCCAGTTCTGGGCTCCTCACTAGGGAGACAAGGAGCCACTGGACAGGGTCCAGCAGAGGGCTACAGTGATGATGAGAGGTCTTGACTATCTCCTGTGAGGAGGGACTGCAGCAGCTGGGTCTGTTTTGGCTAGAGAATCGTAGAATCATAGAATGTTAGGGGGCTGGAAAGGACCTTAGAGATAACTAGTCCCAGCGCCCTCAGCTATGGGCAGCAGCACCTCCCGCTAGGAGTAGAATTTTAGAAACCAGAGAAGAAGAAACAACAGTGAAAAACCTGTCACAAGGAGTGTCCAGCCTTGCACACCATTGGTGTCTGACTGGCTAATGCCAGCTTTCAGCTGTATTGCCTGAAGGAACTCTGTATTACCAGGGTGGTACTGCTCAAATGAAGTTTGGGCTTGATGTGTTACTCAGGAGCTCAAACAGATCTTAGATCCTTCTCAAGGTAAAGGCACAGCACGCTAAAACTGCAAAAAAGCCCACTGGTGGACGGACATCAGCCACTAGTGATCAAAATAATCATCAGTGCTTTTGAGCGCTGTTAAGCAGAGTTATGAGAGGGATGTATTTTAAGAAAACAAAGACTTTAACCTGGGATTTTCTACATCTAAACAGTGTGGTTTAGAAAGATTAAGTTGCTCCTGAAACAAATTTTTTAAATTGTTGTAGTGTAAATTATTTCATAGCTGTATCAAGATTTGTGCAGACAATTGGTTTAGTCAGCAGGCTAAATCTAGAGAAAATTTACCTTTGGTTCATTGTATATAAAAAGAGAATAGCATAGATCTAGGTAATATATGAAGCTAGGTAAGCTTTTTACAGTCTTGAGAGTGTTGTGTTGGAAATTTTAATTTCTCGTAATAAATTCTTCATTGTAATTTTTTTTGTTTGTTCATAATTCCATTATATTGGAGCCTCTGTAATGAAAACTTTGGACTGAAATTTATGTATTCAATTTTTTTTAGTAACATTAGTCCAAAATGAATGTTTAGTTTGAAATGTTACACTTTTGCTGGACTTGTAAGTTCCAAATCAAGTGAGAGGGGGTTAACTATGCTCTGTTTGCTTTTGTATTTCAACCAGTTGATTGTTAAATTTCAAATAGTTATGGCCATTCAGGTAAGGAGCTTGAACTTTCTATGTCACCAAAGATTAACCACAAGACAGTGGAGCCAGAAATAAAGGTTCTTTTTCTAGATAAACTGTTAACTGTTTATGAAATAAAAAAGAACCTGCTGGATTCTCAGGTGCTGCGATTTCAGGACCTACAATTAGAAGAAATAGAAAGAAAAGTACTCTTGCAATGAAAAAGGAAAGAGGGAATTTTTAATGTGGGGTTTGGGGGCTTTTCTACAGTTTCATAAAACCTTTTTATCTGGTGTACAAAGTACTAAATCTAAATATTCTCAGCATCCTACAACTAGTCCCCGCTCCTACCTTGGAACATTTTGCTATTTCTGGTGGTTTCCTGTTCATTTGTAGTTCACAAATCTGTTGTCTTTCTGAAGTTGTCCTCTGGGGTAAAATAAATAGAAATGCCAGCAACAGATTTAAGGAGTTACCTTTCTCACTGGGACCTGTACATATGTACCATGGATTTGAAGCCACAAATAAGGTTTTTCCATTAGTCCCACAGAAGGATTTCTCATGGTTCTTGCTACTTGCTGTTCTAAGCTTCCCAGGGATCCATGGCCAGCAAAGGAAAGATAGAGCTCACATAGAGCTGTAGCACCTGATAAGCTTACCTGTAAATCAGGAATTTCACGGAAGCCTCTGTTAATGGAGTCCATGTTAAGGAAAAAGCTGAACCTATGGCTTCATGTGGAGATTAATGGCAGTGTAATCCAGGATTAAATGGAAAAGTGTGCTTGAATAAGATCTTTTCTCAGGAGAGATGTTTATTCTTGTGTACTAGCATCATCCCTAAAATAAAAACTAGTCCCTCCTCTACCAACCACCACCTTGCTACTCTCCAGGGACCCTCTTAACTTCATTCTTAATACTCATGTCAGAAAGAGCTCAGATTCTCATTAGCTTTCTCTAACTCCCTGTTTAATGACAACAGTAACAATTTGGACTGTTTTTCTAAGATCTCTGATTGAGCCGGTTCTTTGTTAACTTCAAAATGGCTAAACTTAGCAATGTCCTTTTCAAAAAAAAAAAAAACAAAAACAAACAGGGTTCCTTCCCTAAATGTTCAAAACTGAAGCAATGTCTGAACTCTGACTGCAACAACTTCTCTTTTTGCATATGGAGTGCAGGTGGGAGTGACTCGGGCACATGATTCCTTTGTACCACACTGACTGACTTACTAGAGGCACTCTGCACTCAAGGGCAGTCTGTCACACTGGAGTGTGACATGTACTTGCATCTTCTGAACTGAAATTTCCTTACAGAAAATACAAGTAAATGACTGTTCCTGCACTTGGTATTTTTGGTCATGTGAAACCTCTCATGTACTGTAAAATTCACAGGTCCTGGAATTGAAGAAAGCTTTTTCCGCTCCAGAATTTACACACTTCAGTTCTGAGAGAGATAGGAATCCCATTTTAGACTTTGCTGAGGCATTTAAAGTAGTTTAGGAAAGAGATGTGCCTAGAAATCCCTTAGGCAACAAGAAATACTTAGCCTGCCACAGTCATTAACTGATCTGTTGGGTAAAAGGGAGTGTCAGCATCTCCATTTCCTTGCCCATTCTGATCTGATCTGCATTCAAATCCATAAACACTTTGTCCTAAGAGGGAGTAATTGTTTGTGGTTCCAAAATGGGTTTCCTATAGTGAACAAACACCTAGTAAACAAGAACCCTGGAGTAGAAGAGATCACAGTTTGTTCATTTAATAAAAGGCTAGTACTGGTAATAATATGGCTTTGATTATGTACCAGAGAAAGTAGTCTAAACTGCCAATTCTGTAGACCTCAATACTCTCCTGTCTGTAACAGGTTTGTTTTCCTACAGTCCAAAAGAAATATTTCTTTATCAAAAGAAATATGCATGTCTTACATTATGTCAACACACTGCAGAAACTCTGGACACACACAAAGTTGAAATAATTAGAGTGATTACATGACAGTTTCAGGCACTCATGAGTCAGGATATTTTTCTTGAATATGTCAGTAACTACTACTTAAATCCCACATAAACATAACTCTTTCTAAAAGGGTTATTCATTTGATTGATTTGAATTGTTTTGAAGTTTCTATAAAGAAAAGCTATAACTCATGTCTTAGCTTTAGGCAAGAAATACTTTCAGGTACTTATGGTCAACAAAAACATAATTATCAAATGTAATATGATTGCTGCTTCAAAATCCCTAGTTAACTCTTCATTGAAGTCTGTGTAACAAGGTGTTCTGATTGGTGAAAATTGTCTTTCACAACACATGACATTTATGCCTTTTTTGCACTTTATGTGATTTTCATCATCAGTTTTGATTCAAAATAAATTGTGTTTGAAGTCTGAACCAATTCTGTTATAGAGGGTTTTATTTCAAGCATCTTTAATACCTTTTGACTCGTAAAGCACCATGGGTGGATGCTAATAATTTTGGAGTTCTGACATCTTCCAGTAGCCTGTTGTTTTCCTTTTAACTGGCTGTGGCTGGGTAATTTTCATCTGAAAATATTTACCAAGGACTCCTTCTGTTCCAGTTCCACATGGCAGGATCTGGGCCCTGGTACTGCAGTTGTTTGCTGTGCTCAGATAAATATTGCAGCTTACAGAAGTTCTCGAAACACTTTTGCAAGGTCCAGCAGAAGGGATGCCAGCGCGCGATGGAGCGAGCGCGGCGAGTGACCCCGTGCGTGGGGCAGGCGAAGGAGTCACGGGCACATGCTGGGGGGGCAGGCAGGCAGGTGGGGGATCCTTGCCCCAAAATCCTGCCATCCACTTCCCAAACTGCACATTCCGCATGGAGCCGGAGGTGGCAGTGGCAAGGCAAACGCAGATGGTCTCCTGTTTGTTCATTCTGGATCTAGGGAAGAACAGGGAATTTGAAAGAAAGAGTACATGCCTGCAACTTCTACTGGAAAGCAGAGGGGAACAATGTTATTTGAAAAAAACATTTAGAAATCCATGAGTACTTTCAGGAAAGAAGTTAGCAAGGAGGTTTTGAGCATAAGATGGGTCGTCAAAATGTTGGGGCACTAGCAGGAAGATATCTTAACCCAGTTTTTGGGAAAGGAGATTGAACACCAAGCCACAGTGCTAATTTCACTTCTTCTGAAGAGGAGAAAGAAAAAGAAGCAAATACTGTTTTCCAGATGCTTGTAGGTACCCTATCAGAAAAAAATATTAAAATTCACATCAACCTAAACTGGAGAAACGTGTAATCCACCCCGTTTGGGAAAAGTTAAGTGGTCAAAGGTTATCATCTTTTGTAATAGCTATACATTGTAACTTAAATGCATGCACCCTGTTAGGAGTAAGAGCGGAGGCCTGTAACAAAAGATAATAATGCTCATAATAGCTGTTCTCAAGTAATTGTTTTATGAGCCAGTGTCTGTGATCCTGCAAGACTGTATTTAGCTGCATTATTTACACAAAGGACTCGGATGCCATGTCTTCACAGATAATCCGAGTTGTTCAAGTAAATGGACAGCTGTGGACCACAGTCATCTGCCTTTCCTACACAGAATGGAGATGAGTGTTTGCTGTTGGGTAATTTTTACACCTGGAATGATATAAGGTGAAAGTTTATAAGTGCAAATTAGTCAAAGTTAAATGAATAGTTGATATTTCCTAGAATTCTTACAGTATCACATGACCATCTTGCTTAGAAAAATTAGCTGTTATCTGTCAGTAAGCTACAGAATCACTTAGATTTTGAAATACCTCTGAGGCCATTGAGTCCGGTCTTTAAATGATCAGCACCTTGTCAACCAGACCACAGTGCTAAGTGCCACATACAGTTATTTCTTGAACATTTCTAGGAATGGTGACTTCACCCACTCCAAGGAGAGTCTGTTCTAATGTTTAACAACACTTTGCATAAATAAATTTCTCCAGATGTCCAGCCTGAGTTCACCTTGTCCTCTTATCCCTTCAGTGTCTGCCTGGGGAAGAGGCTGGCTCACACTTGAACACAATGTCCTCTCAGGCAGGTGTAGAGAGAAAGTTCTGGCCTCTCATCTTTACTCCCTCTGTAGAAGCCTTCCCTGATGTTCAGTCTGTGCAGTGTCATCCAGCTGAGGCAGTGTGCACATCATAAGGACAAGTGATGCCACAAAAACAGCAGATGTGGAAAATTTGGAAATGGTACCAGTCAGGAACTGTGACACAAACCATCTAAAATGCCTTTTTTTTGTTTTTTTGTTCAGTGATCTAGTTGCATTTCAGCAGAATATTTAATGTATCAATGAAAATACACAGCTACATAGTACATATTGTTGAGACTTCAATCAGATTTTTATGTCTCTTTGTGGGGGCGTTTTCTCAGAGATAATAGAAATTCTTTCTGCAGAAAAGATAATTTTGAAATTTTCCCAGTGAAGACTTGTTCTCTCATAGCTATTTACTGATACTTGGATTTGACGAGACAAAGAGGAAATTGTATAGTTGCTTATTAACTATTAGCATCATCCACATGTGAGAAACCCTTAAGCAAAGAGCCTGCTGTTACATGTAATAGCCCTGACTACTTTTTGGGAAAAGAGCATGAGTCACTTGAAGAAAGGAGATTCATGTTTTCTCCTAGATGTGTTGTTTAAGGACTGAATTGTGTAAAACAGGAATGGCATTGTCTAATTAATTACATCTTACACTGTGATAACTCAATTTGCTTTTCATTCCTAGGTATTTAAAACACTGTTATTTTCCCATCAGACTTTACTGTCTGTCAATTAAAGAAGAGAGAGAAAGAGAGAGAAAGTGGAGAGAGAAATTTGTTACAGAATGTTTCACGTAGATATATTGAAAACATCTTGCCTGAATTGCTTTTCTTACTATTTTTTAATGTTTATGATTTTTACCAGACAAAACAATCTTCGTGAGATTTTTAATAAGGTTTTTTCAGCATTTTTCTGCAGAGCAAAACATTTTCGTTTGAATGCCAGATTTGCTTAGTAATGCTTGCTAAGACAGTATGAGAAAAACCTCAAATACTGCAGAATGTTGTTTCTTTTGCCTTCTTGGCACCTCACAACTAAAGCTACAGTGAGTAAGATGTTAGCATGATCTGCACTTATGGCTTATATCCCTGGCTTATTGTTTCCCCCATTACCTAGGTAGGTAGCTCTCAGTGTGTCATGGTTTGAGCCTGGCACAGAGCCAGTGCCCCCCATGAAAATGCTTCACCCTGGTGTCTGCTGTGAGATGTGACCAGGAATAAGCAAAACAGGCTCCAACTTAAACATAAAGAACACTTTATTACCTAAAACTACAGGAAAAAATAGGGAAAGACTATAAGAAAAAAAAATTGAAAACTTTACAAAAAATCATTTTCCTCCTCCCCCACCACCTGACTTTCCCAATCCAATACATTCTCCCAAAACAACTGCCCAGCCTTGGCCCCACACGTTAGTATACTCAAACTGCAGTTCATGAAGAGGAAAGGAGTCCTTCTCGTTCCATAGGCTTCTCCTGGAAACACACTGAAACCTCGTGTGCTTCTTTGTCACTTCGGCACCGCCCGGAAAAAAAAGTCCCTTTGCCGCTTGTGACATTTTCCTTCCATGCCCAGTGCTCTCACCACTGCGCATGGCCAGAGCTGCTTTTAGGGTTGTCTTTCAAGGATGCCTTGTCTCACTCCAAAAAGGCACAGTCTCTGCTTTTGGGACATCTGTCCCCCCCATATTTTTCCAACCCCCTGGGGCCGGGGGGTCCTCACGAATGAACCCTCCTGGTTTTGAGGCACTGCCTCCCCCTGAATGCAGTCTCTGTGTCACAGGAACAACTGAGTCCATGGCTACAAGAAAAAGTCCAGCCAAAAGGCCACTCCAAATCATCTCCCCCCATCCAATCATCTCCACATTCTTCGGGCCAAAGTCCTTGTCTCATCTCATCTCTCATCTCCCTTCTTATTCAGCTTCGAGGAGGATTAGCATTTTTGCAAGGCCCCAATCATGCAAGAAAGGGTTAAAAGTTTTCAGTCTCTGCTGTCGGTCCCGGAGCGACTCCCACGCACACTGCCCACACGCTGCCGCTCCGGCCGGGCAGTCTTCCTCCCCCTTCTCCTTCTGGCTGGCTGCTCTCCTGGGGGGGGGGGCTGGCTGCCCGAGGGCTGACTCTCTGGGACCTTCCACCCTTCCATCCTCGAAGCCCCCCCGAAGCCCCCTCAACCCCATCTCTGTCCAGGCCCCGGGCCTACCGCATGGCCGGCCCCTCCCCCGCCCAGCAGCAGCGGGCTGGGCGGGGGAAGAGATCTGACCTCTTCGCCCGACGATGTCCCAAAGAGAGAGTTCCAAGGGCAGTGCCCTGCTTTTAACCCCTGTGTATTCTCGGAGGTGTGTCCAAACCCCACTGGCCACACCGGATGCCAGTCTCAAACCCAAAACCTTCATTGGTTTGACCACAGCTTCCCAGAATTCCCACTCCTTCCTGGTCAAACCACGACACAGTGGGACCAGAATTACAGTTTTGCTCAGATTTCCTGAGCCGCATGACTGAAGTAATTAGTGTCCAAGGGAACATGAGGTAGGATTGGTTAATAATTGAGTGTAGAGCCACCTGAATTGAAAATACTAATGCTATCCATAGTTATTCAATGTCATCTAAAGTAATAAGAGCTATTTTAGTGAGGACTGTCTCTTGTACAGTAATTTGAGTTAGGGTAATTTTCTTTATCTGCGTACTTGTGGGAAACAGTTGCACTTTTGAAGTGCAGAAAATCGTAAGAATTACATTAGGCATGACACCTGTGTGAAGGGGTAGATGATACACGCTCTTCTTTCCCAATAAATAGCATTTGTGGGGAGAAGAAAAACATTTAGAAAGGTGATTATAGGCAGACCTGAGGATTAAGGCATTTTTAATAGCAATTCTGGTTTTGGCATCTGTAACAAAACTGTGCTTCTATTTTTAAGACTGCAGCAAACAATATTGTAGTATGTAATAGTGAAAAATATGATTGTTCTGTTCTACCATTTATTTAACTTTTTAAAGCAAATTAAGTTCTCTGTCTCAACACAGAGTGAGAAATCTTTCCATTTCAAGTATATATGTCTTGTCTGGAGACATATCAGAATAAAAAATGCCAATAAAAATATTTTCATTTTACTTCTTTTTTACTGTATTCTTAGATTTCATCAGCGAGTTTACCTCATTAGGTGGTTATATCTTGTATTGTTTCCAAGAACAATCAATATAAACCAGTGAAAAAATGTTAAATTTCATAGCCTAGGAAACCATTAATTAGAATCCTTTTGCTGTACACTTCTATGTTTTATAATAGATTTTGTCCTTAAATTTGGTTTTGAAGGTTTTTTGGAATCTAAGAGGCAAATGATAAAAGTTTATATTTCACTTCTCTAAATTCATTGGCAGCTCCTGGAAGGGAAAACCAGAAAAGTATACCCAACATAATGAGGGAGTAGTGCGACAGTGACAAAAAAGTTACAGTAACAGCACTGTTCTCCTAGTGGTTTCTTCTCTTCTTACAGCTTGTTCTCATTTCTTTTAAAATGTCTGGATGAAAAGCTTCTGACAGGAATGTATTATTTCACTAGCATGGCAGGAAGCTGTATTTGTGATTCGTTTGATATTACTGCTTCCCTTTGTTCCATAGCTGGTGATAGGCTTTATCGTTTGATGAAAGGGAGATTCTCACTGAGGCCTCTCATCATGAGAACCTCCTTGTGAAAGTGTTCTGATACATTGCTGCCGGTACACCAATACACGTTTGCCTAATTACCAAATTGTCCTGAAGCTCCGTGTGGCTCCAACATTTTGCTCTACTTGCTCTGCATCAGTGTTTGGGTCCTGCAAGCCAGAGTGCTTTGCCTCAGATGTGGCAGCATCCCAGAAGCTGCTAGGTCTGGGCTTACAAACAGGTTAGTCTGCCCTGTAGCAATAACAAAACAAATAAACAAAACCCTACTCAGTATATTTTGCAAAGCTAGGATGACAAAGCTGTGTTCCATTTAGCCTTAATGAAGTTACAGCTATATTCACTAAAGTTTTGTCAGAAAAAAGAAAAAAATGTCAGATGCTTTAGGCAGAGGGCCAGAAACATCACTGTAAACAAATGCCTACCTTTGGTGTATCTAATGATTGCTATAAAAACAGCTTGTTCACTCTTTCCCCTGTATTCTGATGTCACTAGTACAGTTTTATTAGTTAGCTGCTGTTGAGAAGGAAATTAGGCAAATTTTCAAAATTAAATACATCCCTAGGTATGTTGCCCAAGGCACTCAAGATACTCTTTTCTTCTCCAGCCTTTGCGTGTTAGCAGTTCACAAACCCAGACCCAGTGGCAGATGACAGGACTGCCTGTAGCCTGCAGAAACATTTAAGCACATAGAGGTTTACTAATCCCACTTTAAGTGTCTCAAGAGACAGATATCACAGTACCAAATTCTTAGGTGTCTCTGATCTTTGGGTTTTGTTTTTTTTTGGTCTGACCCTTATGTATCTCAGTGTGGATGAAAATGTTTTGCATGTCACCAGTCTGAATAAAGCTGTCATACTGATTGGAGTTTCTCTCCATTTCATGCCTCCGTGGAGGACTTTGAAGGACAATGCCACAAGCTTTGTCATACACTTGTAGATTCTCTGGAACATAATAACTGAAATAGCAGCACAGTACATTGAGTGGCTCATGCTCACTCTATCATCTGTCTTCTGCCTGCAATGATGATCTTTAGTTAATAACTTTTTTTCACTATTTTTAAATTTGTTAAATTCTGCATCTATTATTCACATGCTGTGCTTGGAAACCGGCATGAGGTAGTATCTAGAAGAGTGCCTTAAAAGCACTCACTCTTTCTGTCAAAAGCACAATATGTGTCCTCAGGAGTGCAGAGAAGTGTTGGCGCAGGTATTACAGCAAAGCTCTGGGCTTGTTGTTTCAGAAGGGTTTGATGTTCTTTTGTGTACTATTAATGAGCGTGAGATTCATTATTAGAAACCCAGCAGTTATGCTTTCTTTCTGACTGGCCTTATAATATGGCAGGCAGTATTCTTATTCATGAAAACTACCTGAGTTTTACGTAAGACACAAGGTCTCTGTTCTCCTTCCAGCTGGATGGAGCATAAATTCTTTAGGTTCAGGATGCCCACTGAAATATTTCTGATATTTGTCATTTCCCTGCTTGGTTTCCAGTGTTTGGGCTTGGCAAACTGAAGGGACATGATATGAGTACAGTTCAGAAGCAGCATTGCTGCCAATCAAATACCATTTGCTAATGCATATAATGAAGAGGTCCCAGAGAGAATTTACTGTTTCCTTACAGTAAAGTGGAAATACAGAGGTTTCACACTGAATTATGCATAGTGATTGTCGTCATTGACAGATAAATTGTCCCACTTTATTACGTTTCCAACAAGACATTATGGTTACAGGGAGTCTAGAATTTAAATTAAAACACATTATAGGAAGCAGAGTGTGGTTACAGCCGTTTATAGGAATAAACCCAAGAGGTTTCATTTCATACTTTGATTGAGGTATAAATGAGTAAGGCGTACATTTAGATACTAAAAAACTCTTGAAAAAGCATTCATTTAATATAGTTTATTTAATTACCTAACTTATATAAATCCTTCTAGTTTGGTTTTTATTTTCAATGTGTAGTCAGTACTGTTCTTGACAGATGACTTCAGTAACTGCTTCTCTTGTGAGACGCAAGTTTGTGTAGAGCACAGCTTTCCCAACAGTTCAGACCAAGTGCTCAGGAGATAATGGTTCTGTTGCTGCAGGAAGTTGAAATTTATTGTCGGCAGACAAAGAAAAGAGCTATATCAAAATAATTTCCCTTAACATTCAAAATTTGGGGCATGTAGCTATTTATCCTGTGCAGGCAAATGAATGTACTTAGACGTGTCCCAACTATGGCATTCATATTCAGACTATCAAGTGTGCAATATAGATCAGTGCTTTCAACTTGGAAGGAGCTATCAGCGTATTCCTTCTCAGAAGGTGACTCACAATTTAAAAATTTACTGACTTTTTGAATTGTAGTAAAAATATCAATAAATTTGGCAACCAGTGAATATTGGAGCAAATCATATTGGCCACTAGAAGAACTAAACTGACCCACAGAAATAACCAATAGCTTTCCAGAAAATGGCCCATTACAAATTGTAATCTGGACTGTAGGAGTCTAAAATACCTGATTTGCTCCAGAATGTATGTAGCTGTGAACTTCTCTTTACACATGTCAGGGACATGAGTCATCCCTTTTAGGGAAAAGACTTTTTTATCAGGAGTGGTCAGTCTCTTCTTGGGAGGTAAAACAGTAAGTAACCGATGAGACAAAGAGTCAGGCAAAGCAAGTCCCACAGATCTTGCAAGTTTAAATGGGGAACTACGATATTAGACCACTCTACTATTAGCTCACCGTTTCCAGTGCGGTTCAAAGATATGATTCTGTACATGTTCATAATTTCTTTTCCAAGTTTTCTATGGGTCGTATTCTGGTCCCTGGTTCTTAACATTCATTCAGTGTTTTTCAAAGACCTAAAGAGTTCATACCAGCAGAGGAAGCCTGTCACCTCAGTGTTATAAGGTTGTCCAAAGATACTTATTTTCTGTACATAGAGGTATGGCCTCTCTTATCATTTTTGAAGTCTTTTAACTTAAAATGTACTGCACAGTGGACTAACAGACCTTTAGAGCATGCTCTCTCTTATTCATGGCTCCCCTTCATGCAGTCTGCTGCAATCACTTTTTACCAGAAAAAATAAAATAGAATTAAAAAAGAGCTGACAGAAAATCCTGCTACCATTTTCTTGTGCTGATCCTTTTGCTGTGATTGGGGGAGTCACATATATATTATGCTATCCATATTCTATCATACATAGCAGCTCTGATTAAAACAGTAGCATTCTCTTTAAGCTTCTATTGATTTTTCTCTAAACTAGAAAGTAGCATCACCATTTTTGTATCTTTAGCTTGCAAGTGTAATAGAACTTGATTCACATTGTTGAAATGTCCCTAGGGCTGCAGAAACTTAGATTTACAGATCACAAGGATTTCAGAATACAGTAAGACTTTTCTTTCTGTTCTGTGTCTGCAAAGGAGGAAGGCAAACCTCCGAAAGGGCACTTGCCAGGTTGATCAGAGCTTGCATGGCTGAAAAATATACAAAGCAAAAGAAAGAGCGAGGTTCATATGATCACATTCCCCAAGGACAGTACCTACTTCCTAAAATAAATGAACAGAAGCACCGTCTTCATAATAGTGCGGGCCACAGTCTAGAAGCTGCTGCTCAATTTTCTACAGTCCTGGCAGTTAGGACCTGGGGATGTATCATAGGCAGCCTTCAGAAGGAGAATCATACAATTACCTACAGCCTTTTTATAACACCCTACTTTATTTTTCAACTGTTGTGTGACATCAGAATAAATGAAAAGAGGAGCTGACCTACAGTCAATATAATCAATATTGTTTGGCACAGCTTCACTGACTTTGGCTACCCTGCATCAGTCCATACCAAATGAGGTTCTGAACCAGTAGTCTTGCCTCTCTTGCCTCTGCACAGATAAACACACTTTTTTTTTTTTTTTTTCCATTTCTCTCACTCCCAGACTACTGTCCAGACAGCTGGATAATTTTTGATACAACTCCCAAGAGCAATGGCAGAAGAAGAGTTCTATATATGGGTGTGGCATGGTTTAGGAATGATACTCCCCAGTTTAGTGCTCTC
This sequence comes from Zonotrichia leucophrys gambelii, assembly GCF_028769735.1. Lineage (NCBI taxonomy): Eukaryota > Metazoa > Chordata > Aves > Passeriformes > Passerellidae > Zonotrichia > Zonotrichia leucophrys. The sequence goes on along the minus strand of NC_088200.1, from coordinate 22,514,283 downwards.
ACTGAGACTCTGCATTTGCCACTCACTCTCGCCCCTCTCCCATTCCAGGAGAGGGGAATTGCAGGCACAAAAAAGTAAAGATAACAGATTGAGATAACAACCATTTACTGGAAACAGCAATGAGGTAAGAAAATTAGCTGTAACAGCAACAATAATAACAACAAAATGTAGAAGGCAAACAATTCACACGTGGTTGCTCAGAATGCATGTTACCCAGCCACTCTCAGCCTCAGAACCAGAGCTACAGGACCACTCCATCTACCCCATTTACCTGACTGGAAGGAACACATTCTCCCCAGAAGAGACTTCCTTACTCTTCTACCCTGGCAATGACTTAAGGTGGTGTAGAATAACTTCTGGATCCTAGCCATAGCCCCTCCTGGCTACTGCAAATCATGAGCTCTGTCCTGGCTATAACTAAGGCATTATCCAGCCCATATCCTGTACCATCAATATCTTGATCCTACACCTTCCAACTATAAACATATATAGAGAGATATAGACACAAGCACAATTTCCACAGTCAATATCTGTCTTTCCAAGATATCTGTTGAGCTCACTGAGCCCATGACAGAGGGTTCTCTGTCCTAGATGCCTTCCAGGGCAGAAGGGCTGCTGTGCTGTCAGGTGGTAGCAAGCTGCATCACGAGCTCATGACCATGTATCTGGAGCAGTCCGTACTCACTATCCATGCTAGTTACAGCATTCAGCTACTAATATTATACAACAAAATATTACAGACTGCTCTCACCTAAAAATCAAATTCCCTTCAGGTACACATCATGTTTCCCCATGCAACTGCATTAGATACCAAATACACCCGGGTCATTGAGCAAAAACAGTCCCACAGACAGGTTTGTCTTAGCTTAAACCTGGATTAATCCAAACTGTCTCTTCCCTAACACATTCATCAGATGTACCTCACAGGGTGCATCCCATCTGTGATCTGTGAAGGTTTTGATTGGGCAGGGCAGCTCAGCCCAATTGGTGGAGCCTCTGGTGGTAGCTAACGAGGTGTCCTTGGCTAAGTGAAAGTCACAGTGTGTGAAGGTTCCCCCACCCATTGCTTTCAATGTGGTTTTTAGCTGTCCGTTGTGTTTTTCAGCTTTCCCAGAGGCTGGTGTATGATAAGGAGAGTATAATATGCCCATTAAATACTGTGCTCTTTTCCTTATATCTTACCTAAACCTCCTCTGGCTTAGCTTCATACTGTTTCCTGAGTGCTGTCCCTGGCCACAAGAGAGGAGAAATCTGTGCCTGCCCCTCTGCTTCCTCCCAGCCTGAGCAAGCCAAGGCACCTCAGCAACTCCTCACCCAGCTTCCCCTCAAAGGCCCTTCACCGTCCTGGTGCCCTTCTTTGGACCCCTCCAACAGCTTAATGCCCAAAACTGCACACAGTACTTAGAGGGAGGCTGCCTCAGCTCAGAGCAGGAGGGGATGAGAGCAATTTAGTGGAAAGAGCAATGAGAGCAATGTTAATAACTAAGTGTGTATGATGGGCAAAGGATTCACGTGTGAGTGCTTGGGAACGTGAGCGTTTCCCAATTGCACGCTCCAGCTTAAAGCCAGCATTACCTGACTGCTCCTTCTGCCACTCACTCAGCCAGAAGGAGCCCCTTCCTCCCGGACAAGACTCCTTTTCCTCCTCCCCCAGCAACAACATGAGGTAGTAGAGAATAACCTCCATGTCCTAACTGTGGTCCTCTTGTCCATTAAAAAAAAATAACATTCTGACCAGAACCAAGACAGGGTGCATCTTGTGTCTGCTTCTTAAAAGAGTAAGGTTGCTAGGTGGAAGTGAATTCCACTGCGCCTTCATCCTGCTCTCTACATTTGTTGTCTCTAAAGTGATGCCCAGATTTTCTTTGCTTTAGCTAAATAATTTTTACCTCAGCTATCAATCAAACCAGATTTTACCTACAAGAAGCTGAGGGACTCCCTGAGCTATAGAATTGCACAGGGTGGCTTCAGCATGTTGGCGTTCAAAAACACATAATCATGGAGGGATTATATGCGGTGCTTTTTATTAAGAGCTCTGGGTGCCAGGGGTATATTCAACCCAAATTTGACTCTGACCATACATCCGAAATGATCATGTTTTTATACATTATCGTTACACAACTTTCATGTTAATTATTAAACTTATATTGTTCTATTGTATACATAGATTTAGCCCCCCTCTGAATTTCCAACATAGTTTCTCATTATTCTTCTTATGGTTATATAATAATTATATTTATTTACTAAACAATCATCACATCTAACAATTATATAATTTATCATACTACTTAAGCAGGTGCAGTTAATGTGGGAAAACACAAAGCTTAACATTTTAGATTCTATCTTTAACTTTTTCCAGGGCTCCACTATCAAGCAGACCATGTTGTTGAGTATTAGTAGTTTTTACCAAGAAAAAAATAATACCCAATCAGTTTTTGAATTTTAATATATTTGTCTTTCAGGAAAATGCTATTAGTTTTGTGGGAGTTTTTACTGTACTCTGATAATCCGTTTCTGTGTAAAAGTTTCAATAGTTTATTTTCTTTCTAAATTACTGGGATAAATTGTTTACATTCCTCATTTCCTTAGTTCATTCTGTGATTGTGGATGTTATAAGATGCTATTAACTGCTCAGCAAATTAGACTGATGAGAGAATAATTCATTTAGGAATAAGGCTATATTACAAAGTGTTCAGTGGTGTCAAATTCCTTCTTTTCTTAATGTGCTAGTTTAAAACACAGCAGGAAAATTATACCCACTGAAGCTACTCCATTTCCTCCACCCTCTTCTAGAAACTCCACCTCATTTCTCTATAGACCCTTACCTCAAAAATCTTTATCATACAAAAAAAGAAATCTCTTTCCTTTTGAAGACGATCAGGAAATATTTTGTCATGAATGTGCAAATATGACTTTTCTATGCTCATTGCAGGAATGCTGAACTAGATGACCTTTGAAGATCCCTTCCAACCCAAACTATTCTATGATTCTATGATCTCTTTGTGTTCAAACAGTTAAAAAGAATGCTAGGTGCATGGGGATGCCTTTTATTGAGATTGTCTGTTGCTTCAGGCTATTAGGCCAGCTCATTGGGCAGCTTCATGGTCAAAAGGGAGCTTTTAATGTATGGATTCCAGAGCTTGCTGCAGCCTGTGCTGTAGATGAGTGGAGTATTCATTTTGTATTTGTTTGGCTCTTGAAATCATTTCTCAACATAGGTTTTTTTCCAGCTGTGAGTCGGTGGGGTACACTTCTAGAAATACAAACTGAAAATTACCTTGTATCATCATATTTCTGTAAGAGTTAAAATGTAACTTCCATTTTCTTCTTGAAATCAGGTCTCATTTCAAAAAGTAAATATTGCATAGATTTCCTCATCCAAGTTCTGCCTGCTCTTTGTTAGGATCGAGCTGGTAAGAGATGCCTCTGACTGAATTAAGGTGCAAACAAGACCAAAATCAATAGTACAGATTTTATTTAATTGCTAATGTGAGGTGGAGACAGCAATAGGAATAGGAGGAAGAGGGAGAAGACAAAGAGTGAGAGATTCAGCAAGAGATACCACTGCATGGATTCCTCTGGCATCCTGCTTGTTCTTCGTCACACTGGTTAGCTCAGTCCTGGGGGTCCCAAGGTGTTCTTCTGGAGGTACCCCTCATTTCCAGGTCCAGGTTCCCACTATCCATGAGGCATAGATGCTGTTCCCACAACTTGGAAAGGCACGTCTGTAAGTAGCTGTTTGCTTTCTCACCGTTTGCCATGGTGGGAATTTTTGCCTGGATAGGTTACCCAGATCTGCCTCACCAGGCCTGGCATCTTCCTATTGTTTGCACCTGCACTCTTCCTACTGTGTCTGCACTGTGGAATTTGCCCCATGTGCTAATTCCAAACCTTCACCTCCATTTAGGTCTGGTATTAATGCCTCCCTATTTGCCGTCTGTGCTTTCCTTGAGTTCCTGTTGTGGTGGCTCATTTTACAAGAACTTCCTGTTTTCCCAGAGTTAGAGGCAGTTCAGTGTGCTCCTGAAGTCTTGAAGATCCCACCCTGATCCCTGCAGAGGCAGCACATATCCAGCAGGACATGCAGTGAGACTTATTGGGCTGCCAGTCAATGGCAGTTCTGGAATTGAAACCTGGTGTGTCTGGAGCCATTGCTCAGTACCAGTTTGATACCAAATCATGCGCCAGCAGGACACACAGTATTTGGCAGCAATCTATTATTTCTTTCTGACTCATGCAGAACTAATTTTCAGTTACACAAATTACAGAGGGAAGAGAGGGGGAAAAATCTGACTTAAATATTGTTCATTTCTTTTGGCCATTTCTTTGATCCATGTTTTTTATCTGAGAGGAAAGCGGTGTGTCTAATGGGAAACTCTAATATTTTATGAAACAGTGAGACCTAAAGATCTTCTTAGGCAATCAGTACTTCAGCAGAATGAAACACTATTGCAACAGAAGGAAAATTATACACCAATTATTTACCCAGTCCGGAAAAGTTATGCTCCATAACATCAAAGAGCTTCAATTAATGAAATAATAGAGAGTGAACTGTTTTTTGCCAAGCCAGAAAATGTTTATTTATCAAAATGCCACAGGCCAAGAGTTGGAGACTGTATTTAAGATTATAAACCCAGAGCAACACATGTATGTGACTATATGTGGCTGATTCTAGGAACAGACATGAAAAAAATAGCTGTGTAATCCTTATGCAAATTTAAATGAGTTGTTGCAAGTAATTAACTCATCCTTGCTATCCTTCAAATAATGTTTTCTGTACTATTGAGAAAATATTTCTTCAGCCTGACTATTTTCAGCTCATGTATTTGTTTGTTTTCTGTACTTTTCCCAATCTCCAATAATACTGCCTATTTGCACAAACTTCAGAACTGTCCCCTAATATTTCCTCTTGCATATGTTTCTTTATTTGAATATCTTTCAGCTGTTTTATTTCAACTAAGCAAGCATTCAAAGCAAAGACGGCTGAGATGGCAACTTTGATTTTTTTTTTTCCCAGTAGCATGTATGATTAGCAGTCTTCTGTATGTATCAGGCCAACTGAATCTTGAAAATTAAGTTATCTCTTTTTTATCTTTGGCATGAATTCCAAGGAAATTGATATGCACAGTTATCAATACAGAACTGTTAGAATCTTCTTACTTATTCCAACAACTTCTTTATGCAAAAGGTTAGGGCACAAGAAAATGGATTAAAAAGGAAAGGTTACCTGGAAGTGGGGTAACAGTGCCACAGAGAAGCCTAGGAATATGTAATGGGGATGGGAAGAGGAATTCTTTCAAAGCACAGGAAGTCCACAAAGACTCAAAAGGGAAAAATGAATTAGAAGGAGGCAGTTTGTCTTGTAGAAATGCTCTTTTCTCACATACTGTTTTGCTGTGTTTCATTCTTGACAGAAAGCCTGTGTAAATCTTGCTTTGTGTCCGGCTGCACCCCACTGGGGGCAGAGCAGCCGCTGTGCCTTTGCACGTGCAGCCCATGAAACAGGGTGCAGTGATAAACATTATAGAAGGCATGGGCGAAAATTGTGGCAGTGCCAGGCTCTGAGCAGCTCTGTTAGAGATTCACACTGAGAGCTTACCCCTGAGTTCCCCTTTTCTGTACAACCTAAGGGCACCTGGGATTCAAGAGGGGCAACTCAGACAGGTCTGTCGCATGGCATCTAAAAACACAAACTTACTTTTTAACTCTGGCTGAAAGTGGGCAAGATGTAGGCTCATGACGTCTCACAACATGGAGATTTTATCTATAATAATTTGGCATCTTACGTCTGCCACTCTAATCCTCCATACCTTTATACATATATGAAACAAAAACTGATGACAAAGGAAAGCTGAGATTTATTCTGAATTTCAAGGGGAAAAATTTTAAAAATTATTGGAATGAAATAGAAAATGCATACATGAATAGAATATCAAAAAGAAATATTTTTTCATTACTTAGTGCCTCCAGAAGCCTTCTTCCCTTCTTTAATGACATGGAACAGTCTGTGCCTTATTACTTCTTCCATTTAATCTTGTTAATGCAGTCTGTTAAGACTCCACTTTTGCAACAGCACAGGTGTAACTCTAAGTAAGTAGGCTAGTAGGGAGACTACTGTTCTGCTCCTGGAAGTCTTATTTATTTACAACAAAATGTGTGATATTCAAACCAATATAAAACTTAATGCAACTGGTGAGTTGAAATATTTTTATTCTTCACTTCATTAACATTATGGGGCATTACAGTGAAAAATAAAGAGGGAGATACTAAACATATTTTACAAGTCTACCCTTGTGACAACTGTACTTGGAATTTTACTAAGATTAATTCTTCCTCCTGTCTTTAAAAGATGGCAGATTAAATTGGTAAGTAGACAGCTGGTAAGTACAACATTTTTTCAAACAGCAACAGATGCAAATCCAAGAATATCTCCAGCTGATTTAAATGCTTTTCAAAAGATGGAGCAAAGATTTAAATAGCAATGTGCAAAAGTGAAAATCCATAGTGATAATCAAAAATATAAGGAAATATGAAGAAGTTCAGGAAGATTTAAGAAGGCATCATCAGGATGGTTTCAGAGTATTTCAGGTTGAAATCACTATTATTTGGTTTTTATTGCTTCTGTCTCTCATAATTTTGCCTTGTAGGAGTTATACTGTGTCTAAAGTAAGGTATTGCAAGAAAAGTGGTGCAGGAAAGTGGATTGGAAATGTTTCCTTTGACTGTGATGGCAGTCACACAAAGTCCCAGATAATTCAAGTTAGACCCTCATTTTGCTGCAGCGCTCTAATCTAACGGTGCAGCAGTCCTCATTTCCCTTGAAGATTTTGCATGGTGTAGACGGGTGTAGGTTTGAGTGTTACTGGAAGTGTGGGAATTTGTGGGCACTCAAATGACTCTGGGCAGGTAAGGGGGGAGGAGGTGAGGGCTGCAAAGATTGTCGGTGTGCTGCAGCTGCGGTCCGGAGGCAAAGCGCTGGAGAAGAGGGTGCTGCTACAGACAGAACTGAAAATCACCACTACACCCTCCGTCCCCTACGAGGTGAATTAGGTTTTAAGTTCATTTCCATCCCACTCCAGTAAGCAGCAACGCCTGGCTGGGTGTAAGGAAGGATAAGGTTGTGTGTGATCCCACAGCCTGGAAAACAGGTCTGCAGAGCAAGTTCCTGCAGCATCTTTCTCTGTGCTGCTCAGCTTTGTAACTGCATAGCAGAGACCTGTGCATGTCTGACACAAAAAACAGGCCCTGACTACTGCATGACCATTTCAGCCAGCTTCAACTTGCAAAATGGACTGAAAGTGTTTATCATGGTATCTGAATTCTTCCTTTACACAGTTCATTAGTCCATTTATTCAGAAGGGAAAAGAATGCAGATGTGGATTGTTGTGTTCAGGAAACAACAGGTCAGCAATACCTGGCACGCTGTAAGTAGCTTTCTGAGTAAGGAGAAGTAGAGAGTGAAGATAATATGTCCTGCTAAATGCCTGATATATTATAAAATATTTTAATTGTCAAATGATTAACTTTTATTGTGAAATTATGACAAACATTTTGGCATAGTAAATATTATGAAAAATATGACATTTTATTATGAAATTATGATAAACATTTTGGCAGAGTAAATACTAAGTATAATTCTTATAGGAAAGAACTTTGCTGTGCATTTTCTGCGTAGGCACCTATTTTTTGGCCAAGTGCCAAACTTCCACTGTTTTAGAGTATTGCATAGACAACCGTGTCACCACTATTCAGTCATCCTGACCAGCTTATATAAACATTAGCTAAAGCTCCTAGAGATTATTTGCAGAACATTGGATCTGATGAAGTCAAATATAGGATAGCTTGGGTAGTATAATATTTGGGATTAGCATAATAATCTCGTTAGGGAAGGTGTGCAGTATCAGCAGAACCATTGCTTGAGTCTGAGGGGAAACAGAAACTATACCATAATAATTCAGCATATATTATATACTTAAATTTTTCTCTGTGAATAGGGCAAGTTTCTGAGCTCTTTAGGGGGCCCAGGATAAGGCCTTGATCATTTAGTTAAATAACTTTGATTTAACTCACATGTGGAGCCCAAATTATCAGTTTGGCAACAGTTTGTGTTGTGTAATGACTTGTGTTGCTGTAGTACCATCCTTTGAAGTTACACGCATAATTTCTGTGAATTTGAATTACTGGAGAAAAGGGTTGATGGATTAATACAGAGATGTTCACATTGAGAGGCAATGAAAATGCTTCTCTACAGATTTACAGAGTGCTGGGTGAGCCATCAGAGTTTATTGATCCTTTGGCACTTTCTGACCTCTGTGCGCACAGACTTTCAGGGATCGCGTTTTGAGCCACAGCTTCTGACAAGGCACCTGACTTCTGTCTTTTGGGATCTGGACAAGGGGCTGTACTTGGTTTTAGCCATCACTGCCCAGCAGAGGATACAGGCAGTTCTGCTTCTCTTCTGCTGCCATCCTTGCCTGTGAACCATTCAAAAAAATCTGGGAAAGCCCTGAACACTTGTGTTTGTTATGCACTTCAGCCACTCTGTTTTGTCCAGATTAAAGAAACAAACGAGCTTCTAGGTAGCAATTTGTGTGCCTTTGTCAGATTCCTAATCTCGTAGTGTTTCACTGAGGGCTGGGCTGACATTCATGGCAACAAAGTGTACAGTATTTTTCTGGAGTCCAGGAAATTGCATCACCAATCTTTAAATTACGCAGTGAAAATCCAGGGGCTTTGTTAATTTACAAATTTACAAATTTTTTACAAAAATACAAATTCTTTTAATTAATTGAAATAATTAGGTCTGCAGAAAATGAAAATTCTTGTGATCCAAAATATATCATTATCTCCAACATTATATCACTGCTCTTAAAATTGTTGCCTTTTTTTGCTCACAACTGGCTTTGCTTCACAGAGAAACATCCAGCCTTGCAGAGGCTTGAAGTCTTTGCTCCTGAGTTATGGTAAAAAGCTAAAGGTCCAAAAGTGATTTTTTTAAAAAGAATATATCTCTTGCTCTAATGAAAGATATTACATCTATCTGAAAATCTCATCTCATCTGTAACCCTGGATCATCACAAATGTAACATTCATAAATTGTTAAATTATAGTGCTAGATCCTCTGTACTTATTACACTTAGGAAAGGAAAGAAACAGTATTTGAACAAAACATTTTTTCTTACTTCAGTGCTTATTAGCACTTAAGGCTGTTATACTGTGCTCATTTTTTCTCCTTATAATTTCACCTTCTCTGGTGAATATAAAGGCAAGTATATAATTCTTTCCAGACTTGCCCCAAAATTACTGTGTAGCAATAAGATACAAAAAGATGAGATAATATGAGCAGTTTTAAATTACCTCTAGCTGTGGAGCAGCCGTAATCATTTGAACTCATATTCAGCTATTTCATACCATTTGACAGTGTTCAGTAGACATTACGATTGCCGTGGAACTCAGGAAGACATCTTCCAAAGTATGTATTTACAGTGCAGATATAAGTATATTTCTTCATATACAAAAAGGCTAATATACAGCACATAATTTTAAAACTTTTTATCACTCTACAATCATCATCACACATATTTCTAAGGTTTGATCTTTTGTTTTAATAGATTTTAAATGCACGCAATAAGGATGCAGAGAGTAACTACATAAAGACTTGCCATTAAAAAAAGTTTAGGTTTTAAAATCCTCTTTTTCAGTAGTCTTTGGAGTAGGCATGCAAAAGGCAGAATTGATCTGTAAGGGGAGCTGGTATACAATTCATCATGGTTTGACTTGGGTTGGATTGGGTTGGGTTTTGTTTTGGGGTTCTTTTTGTTCATTTTTTCCCCACTGGAAAGTCATGAAAGAGGAAGGGCAAAAAAAAACATATTACCAAAAAACCTTCCAAGTGATATTTGTTATAAACTAAAAAAACTTCAGCTAGGAGTGTGAGACAGTGAAAGAAATCAGGCATGGCTATTGCATGTACTTATTAGAAAAACATTCATTTTTTCACTAATGTACCCGATTTCTATTTTGAGCAGTGATCTATCAGATTTCTCAATATCCAAATTCTAGGGCTATTGCTTACTTTGATCTCAAGACACGTTTTTATAATTACGTACGGATGACATCTATTATCTGTGCCCAGTGCAACACAGAGATGTACAAGCACTGCTGCTTCTTGAAATTTGTGCATCTGCGCTCATGAGATGTACTGGCTTACTTGAGAACCATCAGCTTTGCAGAGAGTCTCTGTTGCTGCAACAAATCCGGGGGCCAGACCCACAGTCAGAGTTTAATGTGTCTCTGTGCAAAAGTGCTGAGATTTTATGAAAACATTACTTTTCTGGGTTAACTGCACCATATCAGTTTCCTCTAATGGCTCATTTGAGTTATGATTGACAGCTAATGTATCTACACATTAATTAACATTATCTGGAATTAATTAACTTGCCGAGATAATACTAACTATATAGGTCTCACTGCATGAGGTATGACAGAGGCTCTAAACATAAGTAGTTTCCTCAGCTGTATATTTTCAGATTATTAAATGCAAAGCACCTAACATCTTGCTGAGAAGCTAGAGAACATCTATTCCAGTAGCAAAGGGTATGCCAAGATCTCATTGCCAGCCTAACTTACCATGGAAACTTCCACTGACAGTTACATGCAAGGAAAAAAGGCGTTTCCTATTCACAGAGGTCAGGATAAAAAAGGCAGAGTTGGCAAGTAGATAAAAATGGTGAATGTACTTAATTTGAAATCAGTTAGGAATCGAAACATGGAAGTGAACTAGGCCAATCTACCAGCAATTTTCAAGGAACTCCAAAAAAAGGGTGATGGGAATTCTTGAAAGGTGAAGCAGTTGGGGTTTTTTCACTATCAGTTTTCTGATTAGTCTTGATGCTTCCAAGTGCAACCTTTCTTGGATCTACAAATTAGAGAAAGGACTTGCTTTTCAAAGTTTTTGCCTGGCATGCTTTATTAGCATCTTTTGATCAAGAACTAAATACTGAAACGTCAATTCTTTATTTCCCCTTAAACCAAAGCTACAGGTCTGTGAGATGATAGTCCTGTCTTTCTCAAGTGAAGTTCTTCAGGTATTAAACTGAAATTATATAAAATATGAGCTTTGTTTTTCTTTGTTAGGCATCATATGCATGTGAGTGACAATCCCCACAAATACACCTCTGATACATTAACTACCTTGTTGGCTTTACCTTCCTTTCAAGAGGAATTCAGAAAACTGTGACTCTTACCTTCCTTTCAAGAGGAATTCAGAAAACTGTCTCCCATACAGATTCACCCATATAACTTTTGAAACCCGATCATTTTTCTGCCTTTAGATTTTTTGTCCATGTGTAATATTCTGTTGGTGAAAAAAAGAAAACCTAGCAGTGTGCTTTTGATTTTTCTTGTGGCACATTTGAGCTAATGTTTTGTTTAAGATGCTTCTAATTACTGATTTTTTTATATGTAACTGTTCATTTTAAATACGTGAGACAATTTTAGATTTACTTCCTTGATGGAATTCCACCCTACTTTCTGTTTTCATGAGAGACTGAATTAGATTCCGGGTTGTTATCCCATCATCTGTGGATGAGAATTACTAGTCATATAGAATTAATTAGTTTCCATTGTGGCATTACATTTTCTAGACTGTCCCATAAAACTGGAGGCAGTTTCCTGTCCTAAAGAACTTTCAACTTCAGTATAGAATAAGAGATTAAAACTGCAGAGACATGACTCTGTGGTACTGAGGAAGGATGCTACAACTGGTGGTAGGGGGCAATCACTGTGCAGTATATATACAAACATTATAAATGTTTCCTTAGACGTTAGGGTGATAGTGGTTTTGCAGGCTTTTGTGGAGTGGTACATCTCAATGTGCTTACTGAAAAATTGGAGAAGTGGGCTCAGATTGAGACTTGCTTGAAAAGAGGTGGGAGCCATTTTTCTTGCTCATAGTATCAGAGGAAAATGGGTGAGAAGGCAAGTGGAAAGGCTTTCGAAGTGGAGCTAAGTAGTTTTGCTCTAATTCCTTCTTCAAGTTTATCATATTGGGATTTGTCAGTTCTGTTCCTGTGCTGGTGAAAGCTACCATTGTGGCAACTCCACAATTGTTTGTTCATTCAACTTTTGCCCTCAGTATTTAGGAAGTGGCACTTGGTCAATGCATTTTATATTTTTAAGGAGTTCAGAAGAAAGCTGCTTATTTTGTAATAGCTGTAAGGAAAGTCAGATATGCAGCTCCCTGAACTGTTTGTTGGCTGAATAGATGAAGGGAGTAAGAAAAATAACGTAAGATCATAGGTGGACAAATAAAATCAGAATGTGAAGAAAGTGTAGTGCCCTGTGCCAACTACTAATGCCAAGGCAGTGTGTTCAATCCCCACACAGGCCACTCACTTAAGAGTTGAACTTGAGGATTCTTGTGTGTCCCTTTCAACTCAGAATATTCTGCAGTCTGCTCTATGTTCATTACAGTATCTCAAGACTCTTCTGGGAATACAGTGGTTTCTTTTTTATCTGGCTTGTACAATCAAGATTTCTGTTAGGAATCCGGAAACTGTTCCGCTCTTTTATTAAAGAAATGTCGGGGACAGTAGCAAAATACACTTTTCCAATCTTATTCAAATGCCTTTCGTGTCCTTAGGAAGTCTTTTCTGTGAGTTCTCTTAACAAGAAATGGTTGCAATTTCCTAGACAAAACTAATTTACTAATTTATAGAATGGTTATTTTCAAATAAAGGTTTGAATTAACTGAAGAGTCACAAGTCTAAAATATTTTTTACATATTAATTGAAACCCAAAGCCTTAGCATTTAGGGACTTGATCTACAAATACCATGAATGTAGAGCTTGTAATTGAGACTCATGCATGGAATTGTTGTTTGCTTACAGTAAAAAGTACTGTGCTAAATGCAGTCAGTGTCTCAGGATAAATTCTTCTCTCTCTGTTCCTATCAGAGTTACAAATGGTATATGCAAGTCATATTAAAAGTACCTTGATGTTTTTGTGGTGGTTTTTTTCCTCTGTCTTGTCTTTTCCTGAAGATTTCTTTATATTTTCATTGTAGTTCCTGCCTCTGACATTGACATATGTCAATGTAACATAAAGCAGCACATGGCCCCAGAGCTGAGACTTTCTCCATCTACATGACTTTCAGACAGAGACCTGTGAGCAGTTACTCAAAGTAGCCTCACAAAGAGCAGCGCCCGGAGGCACATATTTAAGGGTTTTTTATCCTAGTGGGCATAAGGCGTAGGAATTTTTGAGCAGGACCAACCTGGAAAAATTTCCAAAGAACTGCAAGTGCTTCTCTGTTAAGGAGTTCCCTCTGTTCCCTCTAGCATGGATTAGGAGCAGTTTTAAAACTGGTTTACTGGCCTGAACCTAAAATTATGCTAGATCAGAAAGAGTATGTCAGGAAAATGAGCTCACGGTGGTGAGCTAAAGTCTCTTCAGCCGTCCATAAGTGCCTCTTGCCTGGGTCCCTTGGAATATGCTGTCCCAAGGGAATAGTTAAATGACTTTCCAAAGTAGAGGGCCTGCTAGTGTTCCCCCTGTGCAGTTTACGCCTGAAGCCTCCACACTAAATAGGAGGATAAAGGAGTAGGGTATGCAATGCACCTTTCGGTGGGAAGTGTGGTGGAGGTGGCTCGCTGGGACACAGTGCTGAATTTTGGTTGTTTAACTACAAGGTGGTGGGAGGAAGGAAGTAGCAGGAAGGAAACTTCTGGCTTCTGCTAAAAGACATAAATGATAATCATAAGTAGAAACAGGGCATAATCCAGGCTATATGATTATATTTTCACTGTGCAAGCATATTTATTGCTTAGCTTACAATTGCATTCATTTTTATGCATCGTTTGTTTCCAGTTTTTTTTAGTCTTTTCAACAGCCCACAAGTTTGAAATGGGATGCTCTTTTTAGGATTAGCATCTGGACAATAATCTTGTTTCTCTGTCTCAATCCATTTTAGAGTTAAACGTGTCTTGTTAAATGTACTAACAGCTACCTATCCTTGTGCTTGGGCTAGCTCTACTAAAAAAGCTTTAATACTCAAGGATTTGATGGATGACTTGAGTTGCAGAGAACTGCTGCTGTTCCTGCCCTGGGCATGGAGAAACAGCATCTGCCAGGAGAAAATAAGTAGGAGGAGAATAGCAGGGAGGCAAGCATCCTACACAGAAGAAAATGAAAGGGAGAGAAAATAAGTTTAACATTTCTTCTCAGTTCGTCTGACTTAAATAAAGGCACAGTTTTTCCTTACATGTCTAATGTGCTCTTACAGCATCATCAAAGGAAAGACACAGGATTCAAAGTAATTGAGAGAATCAAACATTTGCGTTAACAAAAAAAATATTTAAAAGACAATGAAATGTGTTTTCCTTCTCAGAATCAGATGACCACTATGTTTATAAGAGGATCTGAAGCACATCCATATGTAAACATTTTTCAGGCTGTACCTGACTCTCCCAGCACATAGCCACTGGCTACCTAAACTCCATCTGGGGGCCTTGCCTGCCAATGACCTAGGATTAAAGCAAGTAGTTTGAAGAGAGCAAGATGAAGCAAGCTTTTACCTGCCTGTCTCTGACAGTGGTATTGGTATCTTCATGTCTTGAACGTAATTTGAAGAAAGTGAAAACTTCATCATGTCTACTCTTCTTTAAAAAGGGCATCAAAATACACCCTGTATCTCTACCTCAGAAAAATGGAAAGTCACAAATATTTGAAGTATGTAGGAAAGGACAATCCAGATTGTTCTTTAGGACCCCTAATGACTGTCATTAGCAATAATCTTTAATAATAATTATAAAACTAACCAGTAAAAAAAAAAACTTTAAAAAAGGAATATGAGAAAAGCTTACTAATTGTGAGACATTTTAAACTGTTGAAGAGTTTTGTGGGATGTAGCAGAAACTACATAATGTGAAGCATTTAAAATTTTCCAAACAAAAGCATTCAGAAACAGACATACAATACAAAGCATTTTTGTATTGTTGGGGTTCAGCTGGTTATCTACTCTCTATTTCCAAAGATCTCATTTTGAGAAAAAAAGAAATTAATACAATTATATACTCAAAATATCTGCCTTGTTTTCTCTTTCAGCACAAATTGAAGTGATACCATGCAAAATTTGTGGTGATAAATCCTCTGGAATACACTATGGAGTCATCACATGTGAAGGCTGCAAGGTATGAGATTTTAATACAGCATAGTCATCATCATTTGCATTAGCCTCAGGCACCTCTGTACAGTGATACACTCTTACAAGCTTTCAAACAAGTGGTGCCAAAGGCTGTAAAGCCTACTGATGATAAAGATGCATTTCATGCCTAATTTTCCTAGTTGCTTTCCATTTTATCAAATAGTCTTTAGAGCTACCTCCTTGTTTGAAACATGAATTAATTACATCTGGTGCAGTGTAAGTGCTGACACCAATAGAGGCTGGCAACTGGAAGTCACACCCGTTCTGCCTTAAATCAGCTTTGAAGGAGGTGGATTTCTTATCTTGTTCCCTATACAACCCCTGTAGCAT
The DNA here is from genome assembly GCF_028769735.1 of Zonotrichia leucophrys gambelii. Taxonomy (NCBI): domain Eukaryota; kingdom Metazoa; phylum Chordata; class Aves; order Passeriformes; family Passerellidae; genus Zonotrichia; species Zonotrichia leucophrys. The sequence goes on along the minus strand of NC_088200.1, from coordinate 22,498,748 downwards.
TACAGTTGGCATGTTACTTCTGGTCAGCCTTTTTTAAAAGCTTACAGGTGTGACCTGGGTCCTTTTTTATCTCCTTTCACACAATCTGCAGACCAAATTGTAGTCTCAAAAAGAAAGAATGCCTTACATTATGAGTAGTGTAAAAGGATTCTTTGTCTTCTTCCTTAAAGGCTTTAGTGCAGGAGCAGTTTCTGGGAATTGGAGGTTAAAAAAGGGAGTGGAGGGGGGGAAACGCATAGATTTGCTGCTTAGACATATCAACATATTATTTCAGGCATTAGTTCAAATAACACAAATCAGACCAAATCAGAGAGAAGAAAGGCTTCAATTTTAAAAATTGTCTGCAATTTTATTACCTAAGGAATTGCATTATTACTCATGACAGACAAGAGTTTCATACCACATTTTGGTATTTCAGTTTTAATTGTAAATGGGAAATTGCAAAGCTAGAGAGGCAGTGTCTCTGATTTCTTGTATGTGGAACGCAGAAGCTAGGACGTTTGAAAATGGGTGCCTATTGCAGTGTGAAATCACAAGTCTGTAGCTAATGCTTTACAAAGTATTAGAACAGCTGAAAAATCTGAAAATTTGAGTGCACCCATTTGCAAAAGAAATGCTTTACTGCCAGTACATTGAGAACCAATATACTGGTAAAGATCAAGGGTTTTTTTCAGGAACATTGACAATTGTAAACAGAACAATTTGCAGTGTGTCTTTGTCTTACTGTGGCACTGGACTAGAAATAACCATCTTCTTATGATGATCACATGTAACAGGATTAAACTAATTGATCTGATACTTCAAAGTTGGCACAAAAGCTATGGAAGGAAATTACTTTAAGCAGAAAAAGAGCATCTTCTCTCAGTACTCAGAGCCCACAGACTGTCTAGGGGTATAGTCTTCCGTAGAAATAATTAGGGTTAATGCTAGTCCTTGTGTGTGCCTCAAGAGGAGATGATACCACTGTGCTCAGTGAGTAGACTGCTTATTGAGATAAAGAGATTCTCTTCCACTTTTAAGTTTTAGCTCCTATTGGGTTTGTGCCAGTTTTGCTGTATCAGATCAATTACTCTAATCTTGTTTTGTGAGCCTGTGTGAAGAAAAGGTGTCGGTTTTTCGTGTCAGTTCCACTGGGAGGCATCCCAGTCTGGCAGGGCTCCCTGTTAAGGTGAGCACTGTTTCTGGCAGTGCAGCTCTGCTATCCATTTAAGTGCCCAGCGCTTAAATAGCTATTCACTCAGCCTGCATACTCATCATTTCTGGCTCTTTTTGTCTCGGTTTGTTGGAAACCTGAAATTATTAGGAATAGAGGCCATGAGTGGAAGGAGGAGGGTGGAATCACTCCACAGGCATACACACAAGTTGAGCCATGCACCAGGCAGCCTGTTGGATACTGCATCCGAGAATTACAGTGCCAGTGGCAGTGCTGCAAACTTCAAGGAACAGAAAATCCTTTAACTTTGTGTAGCTGCATTAGCTATGCTGTGGCAGACCCATATTCTAAGTGCTTAAGGGTCATCTGAAATATTGCTGCTGGTTTGTATGCATGCCTGCCTTATGCTGAATGTGCGCATGCCCACTGAGTGAGTCTGCAGGTCTGACACTGTTCTTACAGAGAGAGTGAAACCTGGAGATAAGTTTGCATCACATCTCTGCAGCTGCTTCTTCGCTAAGAAGCCTTTTATCATTTTGTGTGCCTTCCCCCACAGCAAAGTACTTTCCACCACTGTTTTGTCATGAATTAGAAAGTAGTTCATTCAGCAATTTCCCTTCTCAGACTGGCTGTGGGTGGTGGCTGAAGGGATCTGTTCAAAGGCTTGTTGTCCATGTTGAGAAATCTGTATTTGACTCTTTAGCTCCTCAGCTATGAAATACATCTTCCTTCACACAAAATTGAATTATTCCAATGTAAAACAATGTAGCCAAATCTATACAAAGATAACATAAAAATAAAATGAAAGTATTACCTCTTTTTTAAAAGACAACATTTAGATCTTATGCAGGAGAATGAGAACATAAAATTCTCCTCAGAAAAATTAATTACCCTCTGTAAATTAATTCTCTTATGTAACCCTTGATACATAATATGGTCCTTTTTTGCTAAGGAGGGCAAAGATTAAACAAATTCCTCTGAGGTGAGATCAACCTTTAAGGGAACAAAAAGTACTGCAGGAGAAAGCACTGTCAATGCTAAATGGTTGAGTGTGTTTTTTTAACATTACTGAATTAATTTTTTCTCTGAAATCCATAGATGCTGCTGAAATTTAAAACTGAAAACAGAAAACCTTCACAAGTCAAAACCAATACTGGCTATAAAGTTCAGCAAAGACATATGCAATTAGCATCTATTTAGTCTTAAATTAAAGGCAGTTTTACTATATCAGGAAAGTTTTGGTCAGCTAAGATCAGTTAAGTTTCCACCAGTATTTTTCAGAGAGTTCCCCAAAAGGACATCTATTTTCTGAAAAGTGTCAGTCATAAAATTTATTTTATATTTTAGATATACTGTAATCGCTGATAGAACAAGCTCGACCCAGTTCAGGCGGGTCTCTGTGCTCGCAGTGGCAGTGATTTGGTGGAACCCCGTGCCTTTCACTGCCACTGACACCACACCACCCTCATTCAGCTCGCCAGGACCTGAGACAGAATTCATGTATAAGCTGTAGCAAGTGAGCTGAGGCCTGTAGCACTGTCACCTTGTGACTTAGTCCATTGCTCAGTGTTAACATCCCTCAGCCTCTGCAGAAATGCCCTATTTTTTTCCTGATAAATGAAGTCGGCTGTTGCTTTCTGGCTTTATTCCAAGGTGTTTGCAAGCCACCACAGAACGGCACAAGCACTTTGGTGTCACTTCTGGTGACTGGTGTAACTGCAGTAATGATATTTCTGCTGTTTTACTACTCATAGCCACTGGCCAGGCTATCCCTCAGCTTTCCCACCACAACCTGCACTGCTTGCATTTAAACATTTAAAGTTGCCAAACTGGTTAGGGGAGTTCTCTACTTTACTTTCCCTCTGGACATACAGATACTCCTGACCTTTTTCTTTTTTTTTTTGGTACAGATCTATTTATTTTCATTTCTCTTCACCTCCTGGTTTCATTTCTCTTGTCAGCTCAGCTGCTTCATGTCACTTCTACCACAACAGAAGCACCTTTTGGTGCCGCTCTTGGCACCACCTCGTAGTGGCTGGCAGCTCATAAAGACCTGGGTGTATATACTTCCCCTCTAGCCCTCAGATTTCTAGACAAACAGCCCGTGGAAAATGCCATTACATTCTCATGGTAGTGCCTGAAGGTGCTGCTTTCTCCTTTGTGTGTTGGCTTTACTTGATACAGTCATTATATCCTAGTGCTTTTGTGAAGACTGAATTTTAATTACTTCACTCCTGAATCATATGCCTCTCCAGATCAGATCAACATTTGCCAAGTAAAAGTGAACAGCAGACTTCAGCTTCTCATGCTATGTGTACCCAGTAGCAGTTACCTCTACAGTTACAGTTAGTCTCTTCATTAAAGGGAGAAATGTCAAAACAAGTACTTTGAAGTCATCTCTTACAAATTCCGACAAGTCTTTCGTCTATCAGGAGCAAGTATTAGATGATACGGGATCATTATTGCATGGTAAAAATGCATCCTGCAACATAATTTAGTTTTAACAAAGCAGAATGATATTCTTTACAGAATAATACACAGTTCTCCGTGTTATAATTAAATGTTCTTTAATGCAATATCACCATATCTGCAGAGCCACAGCATAAGTAGCAGTGCTCTAAACAGGGGTTTGCTGTATTTGTTTGCATGCTCCTCTGTGTGTGTGTGTCTGCATGCATACTCACACACATAAATGTACTTGTGGTAATGCTTGGTCTTTCCTGCTCTCTTGCCCCAAGGGATTCTTTCGGAGGAGTCAGCAGAACAATGCATCCTATTCCTGTCCAAGACAGAGAAACTGTTTAATTGACAGAACCAACAGAAATCGCTGCCAGCACTGCCGACTGCAGAAATGTCTTGCCCTGGGAATGTCTCGAGATGGTAAGGAGTCAAATCCGTGCTTCACATCTAAGCCCTTTGAAACTTTTCTTCGCTGCTGACTTACTCAAACTCCCTGTAGATTTCTGCAAAAAGAGAGAGGAGAAGCTCCGTGCTTTGTAAGGCGTGCGCTGTGAGTCGAACTTTGCCATCCACTTAACAAAGAAGGCTATTTTTATGGGCAGGGGTGGGGAAAATCACAAAATGGAGAGCAGTGTCAGTTTAGAGCAAAAAGAGGCAGAAGTGAAATATGTTATTCTAATCAAAAACACAGAGCACAAAAAAGTCATCTCTGGAGAGGTGGGTTTACATTAAGTATTACATTAAACATCAGCATTTTTCTTAACATTTCATATTGATGTGTGAAAGCATCCATTTCCCTGAAATCTCTGAAGGACTGGTAGTAAGGAGATGCAACCCTACACCAATTTACACCTTGATATCATTATGGGTTTCTGTTTGTTTTTTTCAGTGCACTTGACCAAATATTTTGTGTTGGAAGAAACCCCATTTCTTTTACTTGCACATTGCCTCCTGTCCCTACCTGGGTCTGCAGAAGAAAGTTTCCTAATTTAGTACTGAAAGTATATCCTATGCCAGAGGAAAGCTCCACAGCCTATGCCATCTCAGGATCCTGTGCTCCCTGTAGAGCTCAGTTCCACCTTCCAGGCGGTGGTGTGACCAGCCAATATCAGCAGCTGAGAACATGCACCACACCAAAACTGCAGGCAGTGGGACCAAGGTTGCCCACAGCTGGCATGCCCTGGGCACCACTCCTCGTGCAGGGGGTTTCCAGCTCAAAAACATGTTTCATATAGTAAGAAAGTATTAGAGGAAAATGTTCTAATTTTTTTAAGCAGTTTATATTAATTTCAATTTCCTGGAAGCAATTTTCTCTCTTAAAGGGTTGACTCAAAATGTGTGTTTTTAAATTGAGTCATTGATGGAGAAATTACATAAAGAGCTATTTATTTAGATGGACCACAGGCTATAAACTTGTCAAAATTTGGACCATAATAGGTCTTCTTCTGCCTCAGTGTGTCTTATGCCTCACTGAAGTTACTTGTTTACCAGCCTCACCTGGGAAGGGCCTTTAGTCCATGAATTCTTTTTGGTCCTAGCACCCAGTTTACTTGACACCTTAGCTCTTAATTCTTCATGGTGATTAAAGAGGTAACATTTCAACAATTTAACAGCACATGCTTTCCTCCTGAAAATAGTATCTTCCAATGATTTAAGATAAATCACAGGGGCATTTTAATGTGACTGACAGTGTCATCTTCCCAACCAGTAATTCAGCGACCACTGCAGAGAGACAAAAGGAGTGATTCTTCCAACAGATCACTTAGTTCTGTCCTAGTTGATGTAAAGGTCTTCATGATTGTTTAGGATTAAGGCTACTAACAGCTCTTGCAAATTTAAAATTGGCTGTGTAAACTTTTTGACAGAAAACTTTAATTTGATTTTTACCTCTCAGCCATGTAATAAATGCATTTTTATCATGCAGAGGCAGGATGCTAATTGACAGCAGCTGGAGAATCCAATTAATGAATATATAATGAGGATAAGCATTGGTTTTATTGCTGAGGCCCTAAATTTGAAGAAAATACACAATTGCATTATTCAAAATTATTTAAAATACAGTCATTGTACATTGTCCATAAGGGTATGCAGCATACCATGCCCCTGATTCCAGGGGCAGGCTGTGTTTGTGTGAGGTAACTTGTAGCCTGAATGTAGGGCTGCAACTAAACTTAGGTTGGCAATAAGAAAAAAACCCTCTAGATGTAAAAGAAAAAAAAAAGTGAAAGTAAAGCAGCTGTCACCTTGTTGTTCTGGCACTGTATTTTCATATTTTGCTCTACTTCTTCTGTTCTTTTTCCTGAATGAAGAATTTTACATTATCCACGTGTAAGTTCATATTCTTCTCAAGGGCTAAATGAGAGTAATGTGCTAATAAATATGATTCTGAATTGATCCAAATTTCAGACAGACTGAAAATACACAATATAGAAAATACACCTGATAATACGTAGATCTCTGTATTTCAGGAGCTATGTCCCCATACCTGTTCTGATGAATTCTGCTGGATGTATCTCTCATTTGTTTTAGAGCACAATCAACAACTGTCTCTGCTCTAAGATCCCAAGATTGAGCCCAGTAAAAGACCAGAATTTATAGAGAGATGGGGGTGGAGAGTGATAATCAGCTGTGATCTGCTGTGTGTACAGGCTGTGAATTTACTCCTCCTAGCTCCACAGCAATCAGCCTGTCACCTTTGAAAATTTCAGTCTCAGTGTAATGAACCCTGTTTCTGGGGAAAATGGTTTGCCCTCTTATATTTTCCTCCCTTTCTCATCAGAAGGAGTGTATGGGTTTGTGCATGAAGGTTATTGAAATGGAGATTGCATAAATCCCTAAGACTTTGTTCTGTGGAAAAGATGACATTCATTTGTGCTGTTTACTTTCAAATCTGTTATTTTCGTCTAGGTTCTAACCTGTATTTTTTTTATTTTTTTTAAAGTAGGAAGATAACACCCCATTGAAAGGATATGGTAATAAGTTTTTGGGGCTTGTTTTCACCCAGAATACTAATCTTGTTAGTGTACTGTGTAAAGATTTGTGGAAAGTTAGTAAATGGATATGAATTCACAGACTGTACATTTCATACAGCTCTGGGTGGTTGTTCAGTGAACACAAAGATATAAAAGGATGCATGGTCTTTTTAACATTCATAGTGGGAAGTGAATTGCTTGACTGAGGCCCTCCTGTCAAACAGGAGTTCTTGTTGTCACCTAGTAAAATCAAGTACGCAATATTTTTTCCTTTATGAGATGTACGTGATGCAAAGCTTTGCATCCTTTCTCATTTCCGCAGAAAAAGGTGTTTCCACAGCAAAATCAACCTTGAAAGTTAACGACAGAAGAGTGGTGGCATTGAGGGGAATCGAGAAAAATTTAAAGATGGCAATGGTTTTACATTGTGCTTTGCTTTTCAGCTGTGAAATTTGGAAGAATGTCCAAAAAGCAGCGGGATAGCTTGTATGCTGAAGTGCAGAAGCACCAGCAGCGCCTGCAGGAGCAGCGGCAGCAGCAGAGTGGTGAGGCAGAAGCTCTGGCCAGGGTTTACAGCAGCAGCATCAGCAATGGCTTGAACAATCTGAACAGCGAGACTGGCAGCACCTACGCCAACGGGCACGTCATCGACCTGCCCAAGTCTGAGGGCTATTACAGCGTGGATTCTGCCCAGCCCTCCCCAGACCAGTCTGGGTTAGACATGACTGGAATCAAACAGATAAAGCAGGAACCTATCTATGACCTCACCTCTGTACCAAACTTGTTTACCTATAGTTCTTTCAACAGCGGGCAATTAGCTCCAGGGATATCCATGAGCGAAATCGGTAAGAAAAATTCTTATTCCTGTAGTGCAATGTGCATATATAAGCTAAGATCCAGTACTGTTTTCATTAAAATGTCATACAGGCATTCCACGCACAGGTACACAATAGTTACATATTCACACGTGTGTGTGCACACACATACAGAGAGTATGGGAAAGAAAATAAGTCTGGAACTAATCGATATAACGTTAAGGCAGATCTTTTTTTATAAAAAATTATGCAGTTCTTAAAACCAGCAGTTCATTTCTGTTTATTAAATAAGAGCATCAAAGCAGGTGATGAATCAATCATAACCAAGTGATAATTAGGAAGGGGCTTGTTTCAAATGAGCTCATTACTGGCAGGGTTAAATGATCTCTTCAGCCAACTATCCGTATTCTTGTCAACACCCAGAATCCCCATAGCAGCAAATTCTAGGGTACTTACTGTGAAAAAGTACCAGTTCCTACTTTAGCTGCACAGATGTGAGCACGCTCACTAAATTCCTAAAGTGCACAAACTCTGAATTTATTTCTGTGGGTATCCCTACTTCTCTGCCCGAAGGCCTTGGAGAGCCTGTCCATTTGCTTTCATCTTTGACAACTGACGGAGACCCCTCTGTGAGGTGAGGCTGTTAGACACTCAATGACTAAAGGTGATTTTGGTCTAAGGAGGATTTCTGTTCATCTAATGCTTCTAGTTGTATTTCACCAAAGCCACTGGAAGTACTACTTCTATTACAAAGAAATAACATGAACAAAGATTGGCATCCTAATTAGGTACCTGAAGAAGTGAAATATGCTGAATCAGTTGTGGCTGAGAGCTTAATCTAAGGGTAACATTTTGTTAATGGAATTTAATTAAAAAAAAAAAAAAAAGAAGAAGGTAAAAAGTCATCTTCAAGAGCATTCTTAACAAATTAATTCATTTCAAATCATGGAAAAACCCTGTAGTTCTGGTCTAACTTTGCTGACTCATGTACATGGATTACACTGAGATCTGTAAATGTGTGTTTGTGCTCAGTCCTGCTGAGGGCTGTGGCCTCCCCTCAATATGCGTTACAGTAGTGGGATATATAGTAGTTACTGTCTGGTAAAAAAAGGACGTTGCAGCTAAAATTGATAGCATGTATTCTGCCCTTGCGTGCTTTGTAGGGAGCGCTATAACACGTTTGTGCTTTAGCGGCAAATTGTCCAGGACAAAGTTAAAACTTATATGGCACTCTGTTTATTAAGACCCGCTTTATTATCACATTTGGCCCAGGCCACTGTCCAATAAAACTGTACACCCACAGTGCAGGATTGGAGATGAACATTTGCTCCCTCAGCTGTCATGGCCATATGAGTATTACTCACACATGGCTTGTGCATACCTCAGTCCTGCAACTGTGGATCACACTGCTGCAAAGCTGCCGAGAGGCAATGCAAACAGTCCTTAAGAGCTGTTTCCCTGCAGACCCACTACCAAAGAGTACTGGTGCCAGTTTCCAGAGAGACCCAGGGAAGTCCAGAAATGCAGGAGTTCTGATAGTCCATGAGTTGGGTTTGTGCTCAGTTGCAGAAATGAGTGCAAAGACAGAATATGGTCACTATGTCCTTAGTGGCCAGAGAATCCCCCTGAAGTCAATGGGACCTTTTGACTTCAGACAATCAAAGTTTTATCTTTTTAACTTAAATCAAGATAACTTTTATCTCTTGCAGGTTCACTTAGAAATAATACAACATTCTTCATTTTTCACCCTTTTTTTTCTCTCCTAGCTCTAAAACATCCTGCCGTGAATCCACCCCACATTTCCAAGTTTATCACCCTCCTCTCAAGCACACAAATCAGGGGAAAACCCAGAGCAGAGGGAGTGCTACATAGCAAATGGCCCATCTCTGACAGCAAAATGCAGAGGCTCTGGGATTTACCTCTTTTCCTTTTGGAATTGAAACTAGGGCTCCTAAACTGCTATGATTTTACACAAGTATGCTGTCTTTCATTTGTGGCATGTACAGCAGAGGGGTAAGGGAGACAGTGAGAGATAATGTAGTATAACAAATCAGCTGACAACTGGAAGAGATGCACCATAAAATATTTGGATTAGTGCACAGGCAAATGATATTTTCAGTGTTTAAAAAGAAGCAGAAAATGTCTCTTAATGCTGCAGCGGATTGTTGGACCATCTGTAGAGCTGCAGTCTTGCAGTCCTGGGATGTGCTGATTTCATATTATAGTGTGCTTAAATTTCACTGCAGAATTGCATCTCACTACAGTGACATTTAGGAATAACTCAACTTATGCTAAATAGACGTTACTGCTTTTAACTGTTAGATGAAATCATGGAGAATATATAGGAGATAGAAAAGCTATGCTGCATTGATCCTTGTGGCTGATGGAAGTTTCCTCTTACCAACATGTCTGGTGATCTAGCAAAACACTAAGTATCCCAGATCATGATACTTCTTTTCTGCACTGATTATTTTCTACCAGGCATAAATTTCCAGTCCTAACTTTTTTCTGGTCCTTACAGTCTTCAAATAAATTTATGTATGTAAGCACAATCTCCACTGACACTTGCCTGATCTTGAGTGCAACTATTGTATTTTTTTTCCTTCACGAATGAATGTGTGGGAACTTCTTTCATCCTTGAGTTCCTGGAAGTTTCTGTAAGCTCACCAAGGAGCAGACTTCTTCACAAGCACTCAGAACAAAAGTAATTTATGCAGTTTATGATTACATGTCAACCAAAATCTAATTCACTTACTCCTTTGGTGTTAATGCTTTGTTTGTTTCAAACTCACTTCTCTCCTGTGTAGGGCATTTTAAAATTAAGATATAGTTGACTATACATTTCCAAGTCTGAGTATCATTTTCTCTTTCTTATTTTCCTAATTCTTTCAATCCTGTCACATTATGTCTCAGTCTTCATTGATGCTTTGTGACTCGCTTCAGTTTAGAATTGTCCCCTAACCTAATTAGCCTGCTATGAACCTTCTCTTTCAGATTACTATGAAAATGTTAAATGCTTGCAAAACAAATCCTAATAAGGATCCCTGCTGCACCTAAAATACTTGCTGCAATTGCATATATTACTTTAGTATTTATATTTGGCTTGCTATCCAACAGTAAGTTTTCTGTAAAATCCAAGTCACAAGTCTTGCTTTCCCTGTCAGTTTCATTCAGTTATAAAAATAATATTTTCTAAGATACTCTATGACATAATTTACACATCATTTACATGCTCTTCCTCACATGTTAATTTTCTAGTTCCACCAAAAAGTAATCTAAATGGTTAGAGCTACTTTGATCTTTAACAGTTCTATGCTTTAATTTGAATGTGAAAGTGTTCTTTTTCACGAACATGCATTCATCTACAGAAGACTTTGTAGTGGAAATGGAAATTGTTCAACTTAACAGTTTTGAAATGCAAAATTTTTACATAGCAACTGTTTTGACATGTAGTATTAGAATGGAATGGCGAGGAAAATATCGCTTATCTTGCATTGCATGCTTACTGGTATCTATCTACTGTGCTAGCAAATAGGTGTAGGAGAAAGACATGCTGACAGATTAAAGTTATATAGGGCTCTGTCACACGTACTTGGTATTATGTTTCTCCAAATGAGTTACATAGGCCTAGATACAACTGCACATTATCTGATCTCCATTGCCTATCCTCCAGAAGCAGGATAGGCAATGCCTCCTATGGAAGAGAGGGTTAAGTGTAACAAAAAGCATTTTCAGATACAGTCACAAATTTCTCATGTAACTGCCAGAGCTTATGATGGAGAGAAGTTGTACCAAATCAGGTAGTTCCCCATTAGGCACAGCCCTCATCAATGTTCCACTTATGTTACAAAAATCCCTCAAAGCATAAAGATATCACTCCAAACCTCATAAGTACACATACGAGAGCAGAACCTCAACTTGTCATCAAGTGCATTTCCAGTTCAGATCCCTTTTCTTTAAAGGGATGTATTTTTTTTCCTTAACTCAAAGCATCTGGACCTTGTTGGACACTTGATACAGATTTGGGTGGGCAGAACACAAAATAGGTGAGGTGGCCATCTGGCAGTGACTAGATGAGTTGGCAGGCTCTGTCACTGCCTGTCCTGTTCATGGGTGGCATGATCCAGGTGTGTTTCATCAGCGTGGGAGATGCCCACATCCCAAGGACTCATACTGCCAAGGACTTGGCAACATCATCCTCTTTCTCCATGTGTACCATCTACACATCTGGGGAGGCAGAAATGATGCAGTGGGAGCTCCAACCATGAGGTGAAATCCGCTTGCGATGTCAAAAGCAAGAATTTGGTCATTTGCAGAATGACTTTCTCCTCACACAGCAAATCACAGAGGTCAGCTGGTGGGTGGGAAATTCTGAAGTGAGAAGGGAGCTCCAGTTCCTGGTGTCAATGCTTTCTCCCAAGTGTGGTTTTAAATTATGAGGCATTAAAGGCCTATTTTTAGACTTGGTGAAATTAAAAGACTATCTTGTTTAAATGTATGTGCATAATATTATCTGCCACTGAGCTGCATATTGCATTATCCTCCCTAAATATATGCCTCCTATCTTGGTCTGTAAAAGTTAATGGAAAGGCTTCCGTGCTTTAACTGCAGTTGAGATTGCCACCCTGTGATTTCTTAAGGACAAGATGAAATGATTAGCCAACTGTTATGGAGAAAACAGATTGGTTAAGCATTCACTGCAAGCCAAACTTAAGAGTGCCCTGTAGCTGTGTATGTGTAGGTAGTCAGTAAGGCACCTCTGGAGTGTACAGGAGATAACACAGCCCAGCCTCTATAATTGTAGATGAAAGTATTGTTTACATGCATTTACATGACATTTCTTCAAATTCAGGCCTGTTTGTACCCAGTGGCTTGGAGAGATTACATTTCTAATAAAATTAAAGTAAAGCTGGTGAACCTTCCCTTTCCCCAATCCTTCCAAGCCTGCCCTGCTATGTGTATCTTAGGGTGGGCAATAACTCCCTAGGACATATGCCTGATGTGGATTGGAGGAGGCATCACCTGCCTTATATTGTAAGGCACAGCTCTTCTGACCTGCACACATGGACTATCAGAAAAGTGATAGTAAAGGAAAACCTTAATTTTTTTTTTTCAACTTGCTCAGGATAGTTTAAAAAAAAAGTCCTCTTGGTAACCACAAATTACATTCTGTGCATTTGTAATTTAGTTGTAATTTAGCTGTATTAATACATTCATCCCAAGACCACAGTGAACAGTTTTACAGTCTGTGAAGTTATTTAATTTCCATTGCTGCAATATTGTACAAGCGGGAGTTATTTCACTCTCTCTCCTAAAGAAGGGAGGTCTTTACCTGTAAACATTCTGAAGTCCTCTGCTGAAGATCTATTTGAAAGCCAGTCCCACACCTTTCTCTTTCAGCCATCTCCTCACTAACTTAACAAGAATTTAGTTTATTCCTCTATATCTATACTCTTCATGAATGTCCACAAGACTTAATGTTGGATGTGCAATATATAAATGCATATCAGCATCAGACTGATATCTTAAAAAGTCCACTGTGCTTTGGTTTTGAAAGCACTTCTCCATGAGATAAGCATTTCTCATTCCTTAACATCTTTATCGCCAAGGTTTGTTCCCTGTGCCAGATCAAGTGTTAACATTACTGAACATGTATTGGTCAATTAGATGCTATTTCAAGGGACACTCCAAACCACATTCAAAATGCGGCGAGCTCACCAATTAAAGCCCATACCTAAGGTGACAGTAGCATCTATGTTTATGTTCCCTTTACAAAGCCACCACCCACCCCACAGTGAAACAAAAATTATGTTTTTTAGTCCTGTGTAATGTTCTCCACTTCTTTTTCCAAGCCATGGTTTAATATTCCTTCTACCAAGGTGACAGTCAGAATTTTACAGGGCTGCTGTCTACACCATGGCAGCTGTATTTAAGAGAAGCAATGTTGCCATCTAGTGAGCATTTAAAAATGCAACATGTGCATTTTACGCACATGCCACCAGGGCACTGTCTTACCATTGTTACCTATTTAAAGATGACACTCAGAGTATGTTCACATTTCAATTCTATATCCCTTTCAGCTCACTTAGAACTTCAGCTTGTTTTACAAATGAGCTAAAAATATGCATTGAATGGTATTAAAAACAACCTTATCTATAGACTACATTTTTTAAACGTCATAATATGGTTCTTTAAAGAGGTCAAATTGCTAATTCTTTAAAGTATATAAAATTGCTCCTTTTCTCCAAAGACGAGAATATTTTCTTCCATTACCAAACTTGGCAAAATATCTTCATTCTACTGAGCGTCCAAAAAAAGCTGTTAGAAATCAACCATTTGTAGCAGTCAAAATATGTAAAATACAATATAATATATCCCATATATTACCATATATCATGGCAATCTATTCAGGAATACCATTGTGCTGTGAATGTTGAATTACAAATCTCACAGGAAGATCAGTGTAGATCCAATGGTGTGGTAAGTACTGAGGCATGCTGCTGCTGCTGCCAGTTGTAAGACCAGGCTTGTGGCTGGTTCCCTGTCATATGCTTTGGACCAGCAATGTCAATAGCAGAGGAGACGGCTTTCTGCAAGTAATGCTCAAAAAAAGAAGACTGGAGCAGGTGCCATAGCTCAGAGGGGCTGGGATGTGTGAGAGAAGTGTGTTGCCTTCTGGGGTTGTGACTCACACACAGCCCACAAAGAGGGGAACTGCAGATGAGAATCGAGGGGTCAAGGCAGTGATGCTCTAGGAGTCCCTGTAGTATATGGAAGTGGCACACTATCTGCCAGAATTGCTGTGGTTTGAAATAGTGGCTGCTTGTTGTTTCCATCCTCCTCCGTGTAATCCCTTCATGGATTTAGTGTCGACTTTCCCACCAGTGTTTTTGTCTGATGTTTATGGGCAGTCAGCCCCAATAATTACAAGGTAATTATTACCTTGAGAGTTTAACCTGGAGTCCCTGTTATATTTCTTTGTCGTCCTGAACGGCACTGGTTGATCATTCCTTAATCCTAAGGCACAAGGAAGGTATCAGAAGTTTGGGTTTACAACTTTTTTCTTTCCCAGTATACATGCAGCATCCTAAGTTTGCCTTTCCAAGGCAAACTTTCTGTGTGCTATCTTTCATCACTCACTTCATGCACTTCACTGCTTCCTACTTTATTCGTGAGAATAAGGTAATCTGCTTGGTTTGTGTTTTGTGATGCTGTTTCTGGCTTTGTAGGTACTGGTGTCTTTCAGTCCATTCAGCTTTTGATGCTTTATTTCACAGAACAACAACAATTCCTTTATACAAGAGTGAAAAGATATGAGAAAGAATTTGAGTGAAATGCACAAGAAAGAAACATAGATGTGCACAGTGGAAAAATTCAATATGAAAAAACACAGGGCTCAGAGACAAATGCTGAAACTGATTATCAGAATGCAGATTTTATAGTGCAGTAATCTCCGAGGAATGAAAGTCACAAGTGAATGGGAATAGTTAATACAGGATATTAAGGTGTGGAGCCCTGTTTTGTGTTCCTTTTTGACTGCATGGATGGCCTTTTTTTTGATCAGTGATGATTCTGTCATTGTGTATGATAACCAAGTTATTCCACTTTCTGACACTAAACACTAACATCACCTTGATCCAACTCATTTCCACACTACCAGAAAATAGAGCCATTGTAGAATGTTTTGCCATTACTTTTTAACATGTTTCAGTAGACAGATTGCTTAAAATCTTTATAGAAAGGTAATTTGAGGACTGTGACAGTAAAACAACTGCTAAAAGATATATTAACCTCTCTCAGCTTTTTGCAGACTATGACAGAGCAAACCCTCACAAACATGCTTTAAAAGCAGTAATATTCTAATTATTACATATATATTTCTCAGTTTAATAGAGAACAATGTCTACTTCAGGTAATGCATGCTTTATTGTAAAAAATAAAACCGCTTTCTTGTTTCAGAAAAGTCTCATTTTAATATAAGGGTTTATTTGTGCAACCTATGCTAGAAGAAGCTAAGAAACTGCTCATCTCAATACATTTGTGGTAATTATATGGTGGCTTTAGAGTTCATTTGAACTCCAGCTATTTCCTTGGCTAGTGCTTTTGCTGCCAGTCAAATGTCTTCTAATTTTTGCTAAATTGACTGAGTCCCAGGAGAATTATTACTAACTAGAGACCATTAAGCATTTATAAAAATCCTCTAGGATCTAACGGAATTCTGGGTCCATCCTCTAGTTTCCTGAAGATAAGGACTTCATTCCATTGTATTGTCATTTCTGTTAATTTATTAGCATTTTTAGAAAGGCAAACGAAGCACTGATTTACTTTGAAGGAGAGAGACAAAATAGAGAATTCACACACATAGCTTTTACTCTTTGTGGACTCCATTTGTGACGTTAAACATTCAGTAACTTAAAGTAAAGGTTATTCCTGAACTAAATTCTAGCACTTCTAGTCTCATATGAGTGTTTTTATGTTTCATACTATCTTCCTAGGCTGCATATTGTGTAGTGCTGCAAATTTATTAAGCAAATAGAGGTTATGAAAGTAGGTTGTTTTTTAGAGGGAAATACTTTCTTGCATTATGGCATTGAGAATGCCACAGACAGATGAAACCTGGAATGAGCTTTTTGCAACCACTTTCAGGAAAAAAATGTTCCTGTTTTTCTGAGAAAAAAAAAAATCAAACTTTTTGTCTAGTTCTTGTAAAAAAAATGAGACCTATTATTCATGTTTGACAGCAAACACAGAGGTATTTTTACTTTATTAGCTGTGCCACTGTGTCTACAACTGTCAAAGAATTTAAGAATAGTCTGAATTCAATGATTCAGTTTTCAAAAATTTTAATTTTTTTAGTCATAATACCCTTGAATTGGCATACAAAAAAGTGTTGATCCGATGCTATCTTGGCAAGTTTTTAGGTCCTAGAACAGAGATTTTATTTAGAGTGCCTGGCTGGAGTTTTGTTATGTATGCTTACAGCAGCCAGCCAAAGCTGTGATGTTACTGCAGCATTAATTCGAAGTGGATCCCTGCAAGAGCTCAGCTTAGGATGTAAGCTGAGATAAGCTCTTAGCTACCCAACTAGATCCTACGGGTAAGTGGCAAATTAAAGATTCATTATTCATTTTAATTGAAGAAGATTATCAGTGTTTTAGAAGGCACACTTCATAGTTTTTCAGTTCCCTGTGCAAAAGAAGGGAATGCTGAGAAAAATTAGAGTGTCTCCTGAGAAAAGAGAGACAAATAAAAGAACTAAGGAGCCTGTAGGAAACAAATGCTGCTGTAGATGAGTTCCACTTAGCAGGCAAAATTCACAGCTGGTGAATGTTGTGTGCACTCCATGGATTACATCCATCCCCACCAGCATTGTGCTTGACCTCAAGTTGGAGTTTTTCTGCACTATTGTAGTTGGAGATCTCTGAATATTGCAAGTGCCTGAAAAACGCAGTACTGATTTATCAGCTGATGGTAGACCCCCGTGGCTCTGTGGTATGCCGATTTTGATTGCTGTCTAGGTTGCAGTGTTCAGTTTTCTGTATGTACTTGTATTTAAGCAATTCCTACTCTACCAATAATGTTTGAGCAATTGGTAGTCTTTGGAGAGTGCCTTTTGTGAGATAACTCCTGAAATCCAAAATAGGAAACTACAGCAGGAGAAAAATAAAAAAGAGGGGGCTGGGGCGGGGCGAAGCCTGCCAGAGCAAACAGAACTGGAAACAGAAAGTCCCAAGTTTATGTGCTGTTGTTCTTCTCTTGCAGCATATGCTTTTGGCCTATTTTGTTGGTGAAATAGGGCTTTTGCAGTCTCTCTGCCTCCCCGGTCCTTCTGTCAGGGCTGTGCAATGATTCTTTAGCTACTCCCCAGCACCACTGAAGTGAAGCAGCAGTCTCAGACACTTAGCTCCTGCAAGTTTTGGAGAAGTGACTACTCAGCAGGCAAAGGAGACAGAGAGCTTTAGGGAGAGGAGGACGCCAGAGCCGAGTCCCATGTTCAGCCCCGGTGGCTGGTGACCAGTGACACTGAGCAGAGCAGTCCCTCGCACACTCACATGGTGCCTGTGACCTGGCCAGGGACCGGGGATGTTACCCACCCCAACGCCAGGGACAGAAGGGCCCAGGGGAGGGGCAGGTGATGTTTGATGCATCTGAAGGCATCCAGGTTTGTTGCACTAACTTCTCTGCATAGCTCACTTCACTGGGCAATCCTCACAGAATCGTCTCTTGATTCTGTCTTCTGTTTTAGGTAGGCCAGGACAAATGTAAAAACCATTCTTTTCCTGAAACAGCATGGATCTCTTGTGGTCCTCTTCAGCTTCATGATGTACAATTTTCAGTTTTTCCTGGACATCTCTTACTATACATTGAACTTTTCTATATTTTTACATGCTGCATTGTAAATTCCAATTAAATAACCTACCCATTGGTCTGGCACCTCTCAAGGCCTCACCAGACCCTGCTACAGGAAGGGCAGCATGCCCTGTGCTGCGTGGAGTGGGACCAGCCTGACATCTCAGGTGTCTGCTCTCTAGCCATGCCAAAAAAACCATCTGGATTTCCTTGTCCTCTAAGAACAGATGAAGCTGTACAGCTAGGGTAGTGGGCCATTTTAGAAAACCAGTCAGAGACGTGCAGGACAGTAATGAAATGTAAGTGGACACCCCATGATGAATTTTGTTTGAGTGTTTCTGGTTTTTGCAACTGTTGGTTACAATTATTGGCAATTTCCTTGATTGAGTATGTTGTTTCTGATTTATCTCTCTGGAAGCAAATACTTCTTTCTAGATTTTTTTTTTCAATGAAGCAGAGCATTTTTAGAAAAAGTGTTTGCTTTTCAAAAAAAAAATGTCAATTTACCAATACTAAGAAAACCTAAGATATAGAATGAAGCTGCCTAATACAAATGCTTCCCATCCCAGTGTATACCAGAGTTTGGATACTGGGAACATTATTTTCTGTGGACCGTGCTCCCCAGCCAGAGTAGATCTGCTAGGATATGCTGTGATTTTCATGTATCAAGTGGTCCAGATAGGAGATTTAGCCCCAATGTAATAAAGCCAGTATGTGGACAAACGGAGAGGAGTAAAGCACCTAGTCCACTTTTGTGTTTACCTGTGTGGCAGATAGATAAGCTTTACAAATCCTGCCATTTACAGGCTGGTGGTCTACTGTCGTCCTGGCTCAGGGATTCTTTCCATTAGAAATACTAATTTTCACTCAATAGTTGGAGCAGTTGGTCCTTAGAAAATAAGATGTTGCAGACTTTGATTCTCACACCCGTGTGGCCAGAATAATCTCTTTTGCTTCCCTTTCATATAGCAAACCTGCTGTAACTTATGTAAAATGGGAACTGACAATATTTCAAGTAGAAATGCAGTTCACATTGAAGTCTCAAGAACAGAGTTGTCTTTTGTAGTTCCTGGAGTTCATCCAAACTAGTTGTGTTTTCTAGTTGTGTACATGCAGTTACCCAGTGATAGGGGACCCTTGAAATCCATGGCCCAAGATTTTTGAAAACAAAATCTACTGAAAGTCAAGACTTGGTATGTGAAGTAATTGCAGTGGACTCCTCTACCCTGGACAACATAGCTATTTATTAGATTATCACCCCTGCTGGGTACCTCCATAGGCTTTGGACCTCTGCATCAGGGCAGTATCTCTCTTCCTGTTGTGGGTAGATATTGTCCTGTTTTCCCCATTGTCCATTTTTTCTAGTTCTATTAGAGAACTAACCTGTTGAACTTGGTGGTCAGCTTATTTCACAGCTGCCAGGTCTCCCAGAAATTCATATATTTTGGGTACAGGACTGTACCTGTGATAGGACATGTTTATTTACATCAGATGTCATTTATATTGTTGCCAGTGGTTTAGGAATGTCATTCTCCTTGGGATTTGCCAAGATGTGCACTGACTCCAACTTTATTAGCAAAATGATGCTAAAATCTGAAAATGTCGGGCAAAAACAAATGCTATGGTGTGTGGAACTCATTAAGAGTGACATTCTTTGCTCTGCCTGTGTTGGATCTTCTGTTCCTGGACCATCTGAGAAGCCAAGACAGGGGTATTCTTCTTTTACTTTTTACATCATGTCAGCTCTGCCACCCAGCTGTAGGCTATATTTGCATAAAGCTCCTTCCAGGGGCTCCAGCAGGGAGTGTAAGCAGGCAGGCTGCCATGCTGAATGAGCAGTTCCCTTCTCCTCAGAGAGCCCATGTACCCTTTCCATCGTGCACTCAGCCTCGCCTAGCCTGCGGCACAAGGGTTTCAGGTCTGTCTTGCACCTGATTCCTCTTTGGATGTCAGCAGTCAGAGCTGCTGCTTGCTGCGATTGCCCCAGGCCTTTGCACATCTAAATGGGTTTTAATGTCAGCTCAGCATAAGCATAAGTGTGTAAGGAAAAGATGTATGGGGTAAAACACAGCATGCCATCCCTAGAAAGCTCTGCAGAGCTTCTCAGCTCTTCATTCCTCAGGTAAATACATAAATGCTAGGAAAAGGAGAGGAGCTGAGGAGCTTTGCAGCCATGTAGAACTGTTAATGGA
This sequence comes from Zonotrichia leucophrys gambelii, assembly GCF_028769735.1. Lineage (NCBI taxonomy): Eukaryota > Metazoa > Chordata > Aves > Passeriformes > Passerellidae > Zonotrichia > Zonotrichia leucophrys. The sequence goes on along the minus strand of NC_088200.1, from coordinate 22,478,806 downwards.
ATAAATTTTGAAGTCAGTGAAATCAAAAGGTCCTGTTTTCAGAATGTTGACATCAGGTCACTTTATCTGATTAGAAATCTGTCTACGTAGTAATATGGAATTATGTGAGACATTTATTGTAAGAGAGATGCCCATTTATCTTCAAGATTTTTATTATAAAATGCAACACCTTTTGATTATAAAATGCAACATCTCAAAGGTTAAGACTTCCATCTAACCTTCTATAAAAAAACAATGGGTAGATCACTCTGTTAATATGCATTCTTAGTTATCTATAGGCTGGAGTCAAATCTTCCATTAGGAAACCTAAAGATAGTGTTGACTTGTAAAAGGACACCTGCACAAATTCAATTAAGCAGGTTTTATTTTTCCTATGCAAACCTACAGCATTTTATCTTCAGCACCTTTCTACTGAGTCTCAGTTTATTAACTGTGAGTAGCACAGGCATCTCTCCTTCAAATAGCTCTCCTCCAGCAGTGTTTACAGGGAACATGCACTTCTGCATTCTTTTTTTGGCTTCTCTTCTTGCTGGTGTTTCTAAGTTCAGTCAGTTCAGGCCAAAGAGGCAGATTTATTTTGGAACTCCAGGCTCCAGATCCCTACACTCTACACAAACTGTTGAGGATCTGAACAAGTGAGCGATGGTATACCTAGATCTTTCTAATTCCCATGCTCAGGTTTGGCTAATGCATTTTCAATGTCGTTTTCTCTTTCTTGACAAATGTTTTCTGTGCAATGCTGGTTCTACTGCAGGTGCTTCAGCTCACTTCTGTGGCTTCAACTTTGTTCCTTTGTTTGGCTTAAGCAAAGTTTCCAGGCTGAAGCAGTGAGTTTCATTAGATCTGTAGGACCCAAAGTTGCAAAACAGGAAATCATCAGTTTTCAGTAATGTGTTTTATCACAACATTTCAACTCCTAATGCTAATGAACTCATGCTGGAAGTTTTTCTGAAGGTTTTTTTAATCCACTCAATTGGCTTTAAGGGTAAAGGTTTGCTTTAAAATACTTGTCTAAGAAGTTTACTCATAGTTTCAGTGAGTTTCCAGGGCAACATTGAATGCTTTCTTTTCTGCTTGTATCCTGCATTCCATGTTGTGAAGTAGTTTCTAAGGCTGCAATTTCAGGACAACTTTAAGGTAGCTTAGTGTTGTGTGTGAGATTTACGTCCTTCATTTCTCCTTCTAAACCCCAGGATACTAGTTTTAGCTTTTATCCCTTGCTAAAACCAGTCTTCCATGTTCTTGCTCATCAAATTCAATCAGAAAATGATCCAGCTTAAAGTTAACTTGAGAAAAAAGAGACCTGTTTACTCTTCTTTTATGAGTCACGCAGTGTTCAATGTAATGCAAATGTTCATGGCAAGTTCAAGCATTGAGTCAATTTGAGAGACTGAAACAGCTCTGAAACATGCTGACCACTGAGTTCAGCAGGTAAGTTCCTGTGGTAGAACTGGAAAGAAATGGACAGTTAGGAAAGAAAGCAAACACCTACACACAGCAGGAGGGGAGATACTGCCTTCATGCAGAGTTTGTGGCCCTAAAGCCTGAAGGGGTACCCTGCTGGGTTCATAATCAACAGCAGTGTTCCTTCTCTTCTCCAGGCTAGAAGAGTCCACCAGTTACTGAGTAGGTTTGGGGCAGACAAAAGCAATTGGGTAAACAGGGTCTCCTAGTGAAATTTATTTAAACATATTAAATCACTTTCAGAATGAAGATTCTATATAGTTTCACAAAAGTCATTGTTATTTTCATCTGTAGATCCACTGTTTATCAAGATCATTTGGCTTTGGGTGGAATACTGAAACATTTTGCAATAACCAACTTCCAAATTAAAAACAAATAAGAAAGGCAGCATTGAAAAGAAAAGATGAATTTTCTTAAATGTGCATGCTCCAACACCTTCGTTGTTTTCAACATTTTGCTGTTGCAGATCACTGTTCACTGTTTCATGCAAGCTGTTTTTTATTCTCTGTTTCACAGATCGAATTGCACAGAATATCATTAAGTCTCATTTGGAGACATGTCAATATACAATGGAGGAATTACATCAGCTAGCGTGGCAGACCCACACATATGAAGAAATAAAGGTTTACCAGAGCAAGGTACAACTCTGTAATATGCGTTATCTTCTGCTTGAAATTGTTAACAGAGTAATTTATCTGGCAAGAGTACACTGATGAGTTTTGTACAGGTCAAAATACACTTTTCACTATCTTTGGGGAACTAGTTACTGAGAGCAAAGCAGTGACACTTCATAAAAAGAAGCAGCAGCTTTCCAGCATATTGGGCTCTTTGTAATGTTTTCTGTGCTTGTTGTTACAGATCTAAACCTCATGCACAAATTCTGTTAACTTCAATGTGATTATTATTGGATCCTCTGTTGTAAGGATTTTAAGAAAATTAGCCAACATAAACCTCGATTCCTTGTAATTTTGAAAACACATCTGTTTTTTAAATGAATAACAAACACCTGTCACTTACAACAGTAGATAATAACAAGCTGAAAGTACTCCTTAAATTGAAGCTTTTTAATATTGGGTGAAAAAATGATCTCATTACACTACATTTTTTTCCATTCCTGCAATTCTCAGGTCAAGTTCAGTCTATTTTCCCCTGTCACGTCCCCAGATGTAGTGGAGTCAGCAGAAACCTCTGTGCCTCTTGCACTGGCTTCATTAGTGATGGGTCTTCAGTCAGACTTCAGTTGGCACATTAGCTGGTCATATAAGACACAGGAGAGACTCCAGCTTGTTCTTTGAAATCTGAGAGGCTATGCAGTATTAGCAGTAATAAAAACACACCACAGTTTGCAGAGCTGTGGCATGAAACTAGGAACATCTATTTATATTTACATACATGCATATGCAAGGAAAATGATTATCAGGAGCTCCAAATTTTTATTGTAATCTGTGTTCAGATACTTCAATTATATATTTTAAGTATCAAACTAGGAAAAATAGTCTGTTGAATAAATTAATAGCATTGGACCACTTCTTTCCTAAGAGGGCTGTGGAATGTGTGCATTTTTTGTGCCACTATTTGTCTGTCCTGCACAAAAGCCAACATTAGAACCACACCTTAACACTGTGCACTGCATTCTGCTCCTTTGAAGAGGCAACACCAGAGTTCAGATGAGTGGGGCAATGGCTTGTGAAAACAGCCTTCTTTCTGATGAGAAGCGCTAGGTACCTGGAGAAGAAGAGGGGCTGCTAGCTGGGCATGGGGTGGAGTGTGGGTAGTGCTGCTGCTTCAGGCAGTCTGCAAGGCTGCCTGAATTTCTTGATGCACTGATGTACCTGCTTGCTCACCGCTTTGCTTTTCCGTGTGTGTTCTCCTGGAAGACGAGAGAAGCTCTGTGGCAGCAGTGTGCCATTCAGATCACCCATGCTATCCAGTATGTGGTGGAGTTTGCAAAGCGCATAACAGGCTTCATGGAGCTCTGCCAGAATGACCAAATTCTCCTTCTTAAGTCAGGTGGGTAAACACCAGAGGCTTGAGACTAGTTTAGCACCCAGCACCCTAGAAATATGCTCTCCTTTATTTTCCCGCAAATCATTTTGATTTTGAAGGAGCCCTAATTTCTGTCTGTTGCATTAAGTACATTAACCTTGCTGTATTTTTCCACCTTAATAATGTTACTGCCTTATGATTCCCTTCCCTCTACAGTCAGTTGTGGTTATTAAGTACACACACACAGACACACGCAACCACTGCAAAAACTGCAGTCTTCAACATGACATGTGGTGGAAGGAGCCTGAAAATTGAGCTGGTTTAATCAGTCATCTGCCCCCCTGTAAAATCCCCACTTGTCATTAACGAAACGAAGGCAAGATCACTGGGGCCTGCCTCTGTGGTCATCTTTAATCTTCTTAATGAGACTACAGAAATACACTACAGCCAGTGCACAGGAGGGAAAATTGCTGCTGGTGCCAGTTGGTTTCAGAATAAATGAGAGCAGATTACAGCAGTGTGCCCCAGCCATGCACTCTCTGCATGCCAGGTTTGCATATGTGTGCATAAGGGCAGGGGGAAAAGGGCTTGCTTTTCATATCAAGGGACTCCGTAATTTCTGTCTCCAAAAGAATCCTGACAAGATTTATCGTGACTGTGCAGTAACACTGCCAAGCCCAGAAGGACAAAATGGCATGACAAAGTGAGCCACAAGAACCATGACTGGTAATTAACTACATTTACCCTGCCATATCAGTTTCTTGCTCTGTCCATGTGTAAAAGCTAGGATGCTGTGTGAGGCAGCTTGTTAAAACTTAAGTCCTTCTCTTTGAAGAGAAATCTCTTCACTAAGGCTGAAAGCCTGTGTGATTCAGCACTCCATACACAGAAATCACTGACTATTCTGAGCTGTAAGGGATCACTGAGGCCAGATTTTCTGTGAATAGCCGAACAGAGATCAAACCCACAACCCCGGTGTTATTAACACCAACTGAGCTAACCTCAGTGGCAAAACCAGAATCACAGACTATTCTGAGGTGGAAGGGACCCAACAAGGAACACGGAGCCCAGCTCTTAAGTGGCCCACAGGGCAATCAAACCCACAAGCTTGGCGTTGCAAACACCATGACTGTGTCTTGGTGAGGGACTGGGCTCTGATGATGGGCACAGCTGCCAAGGGAAGCGATACAGAGACACAGGGAGCACACAGGCAGCCTCCTAGAAAAAGGGAGCTATAGCAGAAAAACTATTTTTTTAAAATCTTGTAATAATTTAAAAATTCTGCAGATACCAGTGTGCCCCCAGGAAATTTCATTTGACTGGCAAAGCTAACTACACAACTGCACCTTCAGGAAAAGTTTTATCTCTGTCTGCTGTTGGAAAACATTGCTAAGCTATAGCATATAAAAATATATGATGTTTTATTTTCTCTTCTACTGGTAGTTCTGACCAGGAGTTTGAAAATGAGGACTTTTCTCTCAAAAGGATGTCTGCAGAAGAATCCTCAGATTCAGAGTTCATCTTACAGGAAATCTGAATTTAGTTAAGGGATGTTAAAATTCTTCCTTCCACTTTTCCAAATGCATATTTTTGCAGTTGGAAATTAGGAGTGAAAAAAGAAGTGTTTCTAATTTTCAGGATAAAGTACTTCAAACTGAAATTATTTGCCCAAGATCTAAATTCAGATTCAGTCCAGGCTGCTAATTTTCTGCAAAAGGTGAAAAAGTCAACCTATAGAAAAGGTGGTTAGACCGGACCAGAAATGACCCCTTTCTATACTCAAAGCAGACAGAAATACTTTTTGTCCCCTTCATAGATGTATAATCTAGATGTCTTCAAAGAGTGCCTGTGCCTTCTGGTATTTTTAATGACTTTTGTCTTTGTAAATATCTTCTTGAGATTTCCTGTGCTCTGATAGGCAATAATACCTGGTACCTTTGCTCTTTTTTCTGTCTGCTAGGCTGCTTGGAAGTGGTTTTGGTGAGAATGTGCCGTGCCTTCAACCCACTTAACAATACTGTTCTGTTTGAAGGAAAGTATGGAGGGATGCAAATGTTTAAAGCTTTGGGTATGTTGCTCTTCTTTTTTCCAACCAATTGCAATGAGCCACATAGCAAGAAAATTTGTCTTTATGAGAATTGTGATCCACAGTGGAAATCTCCAGTAAATGTTGAATCCTCAAGTCTCCAAATGCCTAGATTGGAACAGAGAAAGAAAAAAAGGATTACTCCATTAGCTGCTAGAAATGATAGGTGTTTTTTCTCTAATAAAAGAGCACAGCAAGGGGTTTTGGTTGGTTTTTTTTTTTTTTGCCTTCTGAAGTTTTGATGAGTCATGAGTTTATGGCAGGAGCCAAGCTCTTTATCTTCTCTGTTCAGTTATGTTTGATGTATCAAATCCCTCCCAATAATTGTGTCCTGCAGAAGGCAATTTTAGCCCCAGCAATGAGGAGACTAAAATAATGAACTGGTACAACTTGCTGAAAATACTGTTTTGCCTAAAACTTTTAAGTAAGCTCATTTAGATTCATGTACTGAAAGAATTACTTGGTTTCTCAACATGATATTTAGTGCTACCTGAAATATTAATAGTGAAATGTTTGTATTTTGTGCATCCATCAGACTGATACTATCAGAAATTGATACAGGACCAAATTCAAAGAGAAATACTGCCTTAAAACGTCTATATTTATCGTATATATTTTTTTTTCTTAGTGTGTATCATAAACATACTACTTTACAAGTTTAAAACATTTATGAATGTTTATTGGTTGATTTATTTTTATCTTTATGATGCTTTTGCAAATTTTCATAAACATTTGTACTGTTAATTAGTGAAATTATCTATGAATTTTATTTAGGGCTGGTCTTTCCTCCTCTTTAGGTTTAATAACTGTTTAGAAATGCCAATTCTTTCCTCAGAGCAAGGAAAAAGAGTACTCTCTTCTAAGATGTCTGTGCAATTTTTGTACTTGATCCTAATTCTTGGTATTTTTTTGCTTCAATGTACATTTTAGTGCCATTTTCAGGTTCGGTGGAATTTCAGTAGTTAATAAAAAGCACTTGCTTTAGCAGTACAGAAATTCAGGAACAGCTTTTTCTGAAACCAAAACAATCCCTGCACGTTAAAGAGCTGATTTCTAGCATTGGTTTTGTTCTCTTTGGTCTTCAGGTTCTGATGATCTGGTAAATGAAGCATTTGACTTTGCAAAGAATTTATGTTCCTTACAGCTGACTGAGGAGGAGATTGCCTTGTTTTCATCTGCTGTTCTGATATCACCAGGTAATTTTTCATTCCAAACACTGATTTATTTTTTTTGGCTCTTTATCCACCTCTATTTCTACATACTTAAATAGCTGTTTAAGCTGCATCAAATAATGTTAAGTAATGTATAAAGCAGTGGAAGAATGCCTGAATTACCCAAATATACCATCAGGAATTACATACACTTGAGGTAGATCCTCAGTGTAACAAACATGGAGCAGGATTGTGCAGACAAGAAATGCAGGCTGGCCTGCCTCCAGGCCATGTGAAAAGAAGCGTGTTACTCAAGAGGTGCATATTTCTCTTAGCTTTTTCAGGGAGCAAAAAAATCACCACCCTGAGTAGGTTATATAGTCTATAACTATGATGGGCTTTTTTCTTGGGAATGAGAATGCAACAGTAAAAACTGGTGATCACTCCTGTCTGAACTTAATTCCAGGTGAGAGGTAGTGATTAGAAGTGCAACATGCTCTTTTTCATGTATTCATGTATCATAACTCTGCATAGGCAAGCATGCATTTAAGGGAGTGACGGCTGGCTGAACACAGACGAAGTCTGTTTTGTGATTTAAGTTGGCTCAGAAGGTGGATCTAGTATACAAGCTCACAGTCTAGTGTGGGATTTTTAAATATGCCTCAGGCAATATAGATACACATTTTCATCTAAGGCTAACCTCTTAAAATGCCTTACGATAAAAACCACACCATGATATTTCAAACATTTTCTGCTGAAGACTTCTTCTAGGTCACCTTGCGCTTTTGCACATCTGTGTTTGGGGTTATGTTAGTCAGAATTAGGCTATCACAGATGGTGTCAGCACATTCATTCTCATCGTTAACAACACCTACTGAAAGGACTATACTCCTTTTCGTTTCACTTGGCGCAGTTCTTGACACTGTCTGCTCAGAAGTGAAGTAGTTGAACCAGTGACTCTTCATGGGGTTACACCAAAATATTGCACCTACAACCCTCCAAACATTGAGGATTGCCATCTCAAAGGTGTCCTAGCTGTGTGCAGGCATGGGAGCTGCCTCTGCACCACCCTCTAGATGTCCTGACTTTGGATCAGCAATGTCCCGATGGGTCTCTGCCCAACCCTCCTCTCTGTCTGAAAAGATCAAAGATGGGTGGGTGGCAGAGGGTGCTAGCTGCTGGAAAAATTACATGGAATCAAATTTCTGATTAATTTCTGCAGTTCTGCATACATGGCTTTAGTTTGCAAGCCAGAGTATACATGCAACATCTCCCATTGCTTTAGCTAAAAAAAAAAAAAAAAATTAAAAGGAAAAAGTGTTTGGTGCATGCAGACTGTAGTGTGTGAGCATGTGTAACTAGTCCTAAGACACAGCAAGAAGGAAATGATGGGCTGCAGGAACAAGTGCATGGGTGAAAGCAATCTTTCTTCCATAAAAAACCTGTAAACCTTGATTGCCTAAAAAACTTCCCTTTCAGCT